>NC_060903.1:12593205-12901705 GCF_014805685.1 Silurus meridionalis
AAACTTTTTAATCTTTTTCTTTTTTATAATTTTTTTATTTTTTATTTATACACTGATGTATATACTTGTATTATGTATTATGTTTTTATATATTTGCACATTTCTATTTGCTGCTGTAACAGAAATTTCCCCACAGTGGGACGAATAAAGGTATATCTTGAATCATCTCAACTCCCTGTGCGAGCGCGCTCTAATTACAGCGCTACATCGACGAACTAAAAAAAACTCCAATAAATTAAATTACAGAATAGAAACAAAATATATCTTTACAGAATCTCCCACACATTGTTAAATATTCAAATGCCTTGTGCCAAGAAGATCCTGTGTCAGTCAGGGAAAGTGAAACTTCAAAAAAAGGGGTGGTTAGTTTATTCATTCATGTTAAAAATTTATATATATATATATATATATATATATATATATATATATATATATATATATATATATATATATATAAATAGAAAAAAAGCTGCTTTCTTTTCACTTTTTTATTTACAACATTATCATAATATACTGTATATTAACTAATTGGGGGAAAACCGGAAGTTCTATGTGAAATCAGACATTGAGGCATGATCCACATTTCATAACACCTCTGTAAAGATTTGACTTTGAGATTGGTAGTCCAATCAGACTCCTCCTATCGAAACATCGAATCTTCGACTATTGGTGGTCATTAATGTGTGTTATTTGTAGTGCTAAATGGAAAAAAAATCCTTCCCCATGTATTTAAAAGGGAAAACAGGTATTTAGATGTTTATTATTGTCCCCTTTTTTTCCAAGCTACTGTGAGCAAATACTGTCTTCCTCTGAGGCACCTAAAAATAACCTCAGCAACTTATTTGAACTGACTCACAGAGCAGAATAACACATTTAGAGGAATAGAATTCAAGTTTATTTCTATCGCGCTTTTCACAACAGACATTGTGTCATTGCCTTTATATTATCACATATACTGTACATTACAGCACAGTAAAATTCTCTCTTCGCATATCCCAGCTTGTTGAGAAGCCGGGGTCAGAGCACAGGTTCAGCCATGATACAGCACCCCTGGAGCATAGAGGGTTAATGACCTTGTTTAAAGGCCCAAGAGTGGCAGCTTGGCAATACCAGGGCTTGAACCCCTGACCTTCCAATCAGTAACCCAGCACCTTAACCACTGAGCTACGATCCCTTCACCTCTCTTGATTCCCTGACCTTAGCGTGAACTTTTATTAATGCTCTTCAAAATGATTGACACCCTTCATTAAAATTAGCAAAAATCTCTATAAAATTATGTACATTTGTTATTTTCATGGTTCCCACACTTCTATAAAGTACTTGAATTTAAGGCACATGGATTCAAGGCCTGGAAAGTACTTGTCTTTGAAAATGCTTGAAGTAAATAAAAAAGAAATGTTTAGTAGAATAGTGCTTTTATCTTGTCAGTTGATGTTTGTTAGGAGTCTGTTTGGATAAAATGAAACGCTAGCCCAAATTTGTAAACATTATATCGCTAGCAGTGTTTGAGTGTTTTTTCCGTTACGGTTCATCCCCTTTATTTCGTCCTGGGCAAGAGGTTGGACATTTGAGTTATGAGACTTGTGAGTGTCTGAAAGGAGCATTGTTATTAATAAGAATAAGAATGAACACCATATTAATAAAGCATAAAACATTTAATGCATTATTTGAGTTTATATTCTGCGTGCCTGTATATGTGTGCTGAATCTGTTCTTATATCACTGTCTTTAATGCATTACAGTCACGCTAAGCATTTACTTTATACCTGTTTTCTGCATGAGGAAAACGTGTGCATCAGCGTGAATCAATATATATATATTATTTTTAGCATCTCAAACTTTTCCCGAGCAGCGTTTGGCACTCGTTATATGTATATTTACAGTATTGACTTCAATGGAGACTTGGCAACATGTGTTTCCTTACCAGAAGAGAATAACACTAAAGAAACTTAAGACACTTCTACACACACTATATTGCCAAAAGTATTTGGTCACCTGGTCAAAGTACAGTGTGATTTTTTTTTTTTTTTTTTTTTTTTTTTGAGCATTGCATCCAAAAGTTAGTCCCAATTTGCCCTTACAATTCCCTCCACTTTTCTTGGAAGATGTTCCACTAGATTTTGGAGTGTGTTTATGGTTATTTGTGTTCATCAGCCACAAGGGTATTATGAAAGGCAGGTACTGATGTAGTTGAGGAGACCTGGGGTGCAGTCAGCGTTCACATTCATCCCAAAGTTCAAAAATTCGTCCCATTAGAATGAAAATAAGTGCTGATGCTGTCTTAAATTATTTTTTTGTTTTTGTAATATTGTTGCATTAATAATTGTAAATCAGAACATGCTTATAAATTTTATAAAATATACTTCCCTTGGTGCTTTTAGATCAAGGGACCCCAACCGCCAGGCTTTGGATCGGTAATGGGCCATGGATAATTTGGCACCGGGCCGCATAGAAAAAATAGAAACTTTGTAATGTTAATTTCATTTTCATTTTATTGACTTTCGCATCTGTAGGTTGTTACAGTGCATCTGGAAAGTATTCACAGCGGTTCACTTTTTGCACATTTTACAGCCTTCTTTCAAAATGGATTAAATTGTGGTGATAAACCACCGTTTTAACAGGGGGGCAAACACTTTTTTCACACAGGCCCATGTAGTTTTGGATTTTGTTTCCCTCAATAATAAAAACCTTCTTTTAAAAATTGCATGTTGTGTTATCTTTCACTAAGATTTAAATTAGTTTGACGATCTGAAACGTGACAAACATGCAAAAAATGAAGAAATCAGGAAGGGGCAAACACTTTTTCACACCACTGTATGTATTCACAGACTTTGCTCAATACTTTGTTGAAGCACCTTTGGCACCAATTACAGCCTCAAGTCTTGTATCGGTAAATTTATCACCCACTGATTCTGCATTATGAGTTGGTACAATTTCATTTATACTGTATGTAGTAATTAAACCATATAACATGTATACCAGAAATATGGCCCACTATGGTCTGTGGAAAAATTGGGGGTTTAAGCCTCGGTATTGCAAAGCTGCCACTCTTGGGCCCTTGTGCAAGGCCCTTAACACTCTGTGCTCCAGAAGCTCCGTATCATGGCTGACCCTGCGCTCTGACCCCGGCTTCTGAGCAAGAATGTGAAGAACAAATTTCACTGTGCTGTAACAAATAAAGGCGATTCTATTCTTCTCCTATAATACACCTATAGACAGGCAGTGTCCTTCACACAAGAAGTACTAATGACCATAAACTGGCAGCCAGTAGATGCAAACCCTTTTTTAAATGCCGGTCACGTGGTCATCGGTTTTTTGTTGCAATGTGCCTTTTGTTTTACTCCTTAACAAAGCCCTTTTCTTAACTGCATGAATTTGCTTATTGTGTTCATGTTGGATCAACCCTCTGAATTGCCTCAGTAAACATACTTACAAGTGCATTTACTAGAATCCACTTGGTAAAATATGTCCAGGAAGCTACAACTTAGTCATGTTTGGATATTCCAGCAGGACAATAATCCAAAACTTGCATCCAGGTCCACACAAAAAATAATGCCTGCATGACCACAATCAAGTTATTGACATGGTCATGTTAGTACTGAACTAGAACTGTATTGGAGAATCCAGAGAAATAGATCACTAGAGATTTGAAAAATTTGATTTCCTAAATAATTTACAATTAATGTCTAGGAAAAATAATTTTCCCTCAACATTTGCTTTCAAGCCACAATTTTGTCATGTCTATTTAGCTTTTTGTGTATGAAAGGAAATTCGAATGAAAGGCATGGCGGTATACCTGCCATTATCAATTACTTGTTGTTTTTTGTTTTGTTTTGTTTTTTAACAAATTTACTTAAAATAAGGTTTATATGTCCAGTCTTTTTTCCCCCCAAAACCATCTTTATCCATGGTGCCATTAATTCTGCAGCAGACTGTATTTCACTTTTTTGGTTCAGGATGCAGCTTTTTTTTATTTATTGTAATTGAAAAAGCACCAGAAGCATAATGAATACCCAAATAATGATTTCCATATTCAAATTCCGCCACATCAACTAGTACACATATCTGTACACACCCCTCAACATTGTGTTGCACATAAAGTAGTGTGTGTGTTTGTGTACATATAATAGAATTGCGTTTTTGTCACAGAGAGGCACGATGCTCTTTATGTGGTGGGAGCGTTGGACGAGGCGATGGAGCTGAGAGGGATGCAGTACCACCCCATTGATATTGAGACTTCTATCATCCGAACCCACAAGAGCATTACAGAATGGTGAGTACACACGTGCAATAACACACACACACTATTATCCACACGTATGCATTCACACCTCACGTTATATGTCGGCAAATAAAGAAGCAGACATTCGGAACATTTAAACATGAAATGATTGCAGAGGTTTCGCTCGTTTTTGGTCTGTCTGTCTGTGTGTGTGTGTGTGTGTGTGTGTGTGTGTGTGTGTGTGTGTGTGTGTGTGTGTGTGTGTGTGTGTTTGGATCTTGATCTTTTTGTGTGTGTTTCAGTGCCGTGTTCACCTGGACTAAGCTCTTGGTTGTGGTGGTCGAGCTAGACGGTTCAGAGCAGGAAGCTCTGGACCTGGTTCCCATGGTAACCAATGTAGTTCTGGAGGAGCATTACCTGATCGTTGGTGTGGTGGTTGTCGTGGATACCGGCGTCATTCCTATCAACTCGCGCGGAGAGAAGCAGCGCATGCACCTGCGAGACGGCTTCCTCGCCGACCAGCTCGACCCCATATACGTCGCCTACAACATGTAGAAAAGAAGAAAAACTTGAAAAGATACTCGAACGCTTCCACTCAAACACATAGGACACACGCTCGCAGCCGGGTGCATAGACTTAGCCTAGAAAATGCTGAAACACACAATATGGCAACCCGCTGACAAAAAGATGCACTTTCTCCATCACATATTTGCATTCGACCACCTTAGATATGGCTTATGATATGTAGAAACACAAGTAATTACTTTCGGAAGCTGAAAGCACTAATAGAATTCAGATAATTCTTCATCTTTAAGGTAAAAAAAAAACTAAAGCCACGCACCCGAACAAACACACAGTAAATAAGTAGGCATTTGTTTACAGGATTGGTACTGGGCATCAGTCTGTGCAAACCGGTTTTTACTTTTTGCCTAGAAATCTTTTTGTTGTCATTTTATTTATTATTTTTTTAAACACTGCATGCAACATTAATAGAGTTTTCCACCAACTACATTGAAGGACACAGTGGAAAGAACATGTTGCATGCAAAAGTGGATCCTTACATGTGATAGTTATCAGCCAAAACATGTATACTTTCAGCCAACAAGAGCAAATCCCACCTTTTTTTTATTATTATTATTTTTTTTTTATGTGGCACAAGAAGTCAGTGAAAGTGTGCTGATGCAATAGACAGGTTTACAAAACTACATGCATAATCAAATGGCCTACATATTCAAGCACTCACCCATATATGGGCCAACACACCTGTGTATATAAGGAACTCGGAGACGTATCGTACATTTTCTTTGCTGTTTTGTGTTTTGTTCATGTGCAATTCGTTGGTTTTACTAGTGTCGCTTCATTATGTTTATCCTGCAATATTTTCAAGTCAGGGAATTTTATAAGATATTTACTGTCGAGTCTGACCTACCCCTCATTATCTAAAGGCGTTCAATTTTTTTTTTTTTTTTTTTTTTTTTTAAAACGTGGTGATGAAAAAGTAGCCGTTTTATACAAAAGACATATCAAGCAAAACATTTTAAACGACTTATTTTCCTTAATATGTTTCAAATGTGATTTGTGCACAGCTTGTTCCGTTTGTCCTCTTTATTTTATGCAATAGCATACGGTTTTTTTTTTCTTTTTCATTTTATCCTTTTTTTTTTTTGGTCATGCCATTTTGTGTGAATATCAACATGCAGATACATACATGTATATATTATGTATAGCTTGTGTTTATGAAGATGACGACATAAAGCACTGCTTCCTCTCTGTTATTGTATGTAGCTCAGATGGAAAAAGGAGAGAGAGACTCCACAAAACAAAAAAGATAACAAAGGGAAGTAGTAACGAAGGAGTCAGAGAGGTGGAGATCACTGTGTGTGTGTAAATCCTGGTTTGTATGGTTTTTTTTTTCCCCTTGTGTCTTAAATTTCCTGCAGGGCTCTGAGATTTGGGTTCTGTCAAAATGGTAAAAGCGAAAAAAAAAAATGTCTTTTAAAATGTCAATAAAATATTTTCTATTATTCAGTAAAAGTGCTGTCTGTCTTAAGATCTTTGTTTAAATGTTGTTACATTTCAAAAGAGGTCTCATTCTGTTTATTTTAGAATAGAAGTCGATCACTAGTGTAGCAGATTTAAAAGGCGTTCTTGTTCGTCTGAACAACTGAGTTACTGTTGGAACAAATTTAACCGAATCTAATAAAACATTGGTACAGAATGATTTTGAGATTATAATGTAGAAGGTAAGGAGGATGGCACTGTATTACTGAGAGCTGATTTAGACTCATTCTTTTATATTAAAAATGAGAAGATTGTGTTCATACTTCAAAAAGAATTCTGGATGGCTTTAATGCTGATATACTGTACACCGATAAACTAATTTGAAAATATACACTCTCTAAACCAATCACAAAACACATTGAGATGAGTGTAGACAAATCCCTGCTTGTATTTTTTTTTTTTTAGATGTACAGATCGAAAACCCTGATATGATCCGATTTTGTCCACAACTACATCACATTGAATTTTAAATCAAATCTTTAAATATAGGAAATTTGCATTTACTAAAGCATAAGTATAGAAAAGTCAATGTGGAATTAAAAATTCATGTAGGAATCACCACTTTGTTTCACAATTTTTATTCAAGATTTTTTATTCGTCATATACCGTATTTTTTGGACTATACGCCGCTACTTTTTTCCCACGTTTTGAACCCCGCGGCTTAAACAACGAAGCGGCTAATTTGTGTATTTTTCCTGGGTTTTTCCCGGTTTCACAAACTTCAAGCCAAAAACTGATCCCAGAACATTAGACCAGTGAAATTTCCGAACGGAAACGAAAAAACGCACCTCACCTGTGTTCTGAGCTGCACGGCATCGGGAGAAAAAACTTCCTTTGGGTGATTTTTAAACGCACGACGATGCCAAAAGGTAAACTCTCGAGAAGAATAGTTGTAAAAAAAAGGAGGAAGACAGTGAATAATGACTTTCTTGGTCGGCTACTGTTTAGATACAAGCCGTTGTAACGCGTTGAGTCAGAGTGAAGGGAGAGCTCGCTTCTGGCATGCTATACCCAAAATACCGCTATGCTCCTAAAGGAAGCGCAACATATTTCACCCGTTAAACCGTGTGTAACGTGTCTTTCGTTAAAGCCTGTGTAAAGTACATTAGTGTAGACACGACTTATTTATGTTAAAAATAAAATTTTTTGTAAAATTCAGTGGGTGTGGCTTATAGTCCGGAAGTTACGGTATATACAGAATACAGCTTTCAGTAAAATGTAAATCCTATCGGCTGCTCAGAAAATCGTGCTTTAGATTAAAGAACCTATACACTGATCAGGCATAACATTGAGTGGGGAAGTGAATAACTGATTATTTCTTCATCATGGCAGCAGTTAGTGGGTGGGATATATTAAGCAGCATGTTAGTTGATGTGTTAGAAGAAGGAAAAATGGGCAAGCGTAATGATTTGAGCAAGTTCGATAAGGGACTAATTGTGTGACTAGACTACTGGGTCAGAGCATCTCCAAAACTGCAGCTCTTGTGGGGTGATCCAGTCTGCAGTGGTCAGTATCTATCAAAAGTGATCCAATGAAGGAACAGTGGTGAACCAGCAACAGGCTTGTTTTGTGTGGTCCAGTCCAACAGACGAGCTCCTGTAGCTGAAATTGCTGAATAAGTTAATGCTGTTAGTGCTCGATGGGTCAGGATTGTTTTGCCAGCAAATGGGGGACCAACACAATATTAGACAGGTGGTCACAACATTACACTTGTGGCTACAGGAAGTATGGAGATAATAAAGGGGGAGACGCAAGAATTGAGCGTTAAGACACCACTGAGGAGCTGGAGATGTACTCACTGTTGTTAAAATGAAATTTCTAAAAGGCTTATAAGAGTGGACACTATCCCAAAGCACCTTAACAGAAAGATTAAGAATACATTCTACCTTCATAAATGAGTCCCTATTAGTTTATTTTTTAATAAGCTAGCCAGAGACGACTGTGATATTAGGATAAAACCTTGAGAGGAACCAGATGTGAAAACCCAACCTAATCTTGTTCAACTAGGAATGACCGTATAGTCCTAGTAGTGCTATAGGCTACACTCAGGCCTGGCTATTTAAGAATTCTGAAGGCTCGGGTGCAGATTTAAGAAGGTCTTTGATCAGGTTGGAATCCAAAGTAAAAGTTTTAAAAAGGTTTTTAGTTTAAGTGACAAAAAGACATTTAGAATTTAGGGCATTTGGAGTAATAAAAGCAAGACTGGCGATACGTGACACTCGTATTTATAAACATTTCAACTGATCAAGCATTTCGCTGTCAATTTTCTATCCTAGCTTAAAATATACCATATGAACAAGTCAAGTCAAGTCTATTTCAAAAGCGCTTTTCACAAACATTGTCTCAGCAGCTTTACAGAATTTAGGTAAATGGTGTGTATTTATCCCTGATGAGCAGCCATGGTGACTGTGGCAAGGAAAAACTCCTTTAGATGTTATGAGGAAGAAACCATGAGAGGAACCAGACTCAAAAGTGGAACCCATCCTCATTTGAAGGATATCAAGAGTGTGATTATAGTCTTTAAACAATACAGAACACTGGAGAGTGAGTACTAACATGAGCACTGGAATGTAAGATTGTGTGTAATGTGCTTTCTACAGTCTTCTACAGTCATTTGAGATTATGGAACCAGGAGCTACTGAGCAACTCATAAAATAGTTCAACATTTGCGATCATCAAAGATCCAACACCAGCTTCTCCATGCCAGAGCCTTTAAACACTCAAAGAGGTCTAATGTCAAAACTCCACATGAAGTGAAATCCAAATGGCGCTGGCACGTCTCTAGATGGTTGGACACCTGACCATAAGATTGGCGTGGGCTTTTTTAACATCCTATTTCACATTTAGTCACCATTTGCTCTTGGTAAGGTTTTCCATCAAATTTTGGTGTGAGGTTATAGAGATTTGTGCTTCAACCACAAGGGTGTTAGTAAAGTCAGGTACTGATGTAGAGTGAGGAGGTCTGGGGTGCAGTCAGCATTCCAATTCATCCAAAAGGTTTTCAACAGAGCTCTATAGCAGGCCACTCAGGATCTTCATGGAGCTGGCTTTGCACAGGGGTAATGTCATTCTGGAAGATTTTCAACTGAAGACAAAAATGGAGTCTCCAAATGACTGGTAAGAATATAAGAAAATAAAATGTGAAACAATAATACAATCTGAGAAGTATGGAAAGGAAGCTAAATGATAAAGAAGGCAATCTGATATAGTTTTTGAACACGGTTGGAACAAGAAGTGCTGGATTTAGATTTTAACTACTTTGTTAGGGCTTTGTTAGTTTCACACATTCTCTTTAACACCAATTCAGCTAGAAGGTTGAAAAAGTCAGGTTGATCGAGTCAGGATTTTTTGGAGACACTTGGATGCTATCAGACGCCAATACAATGCAGGAAAGGAAGCATTTAAGGTGCAGAAAACATTACGGTGGAATTCTACAAAAACAATAAAGATCAGCAAAGGAAATCATCTGTGGTGGCTGAAAAGGCAAAGCAGTTATCACTGCTGCCTGTTACACATTTTCTCAGTAACAGGTAAACTATATTTCATGTATTTATTTTTTTAGAGATCTTAGATCATTTACACTATACTTCCAAAAGTATTGGGTCACCTGACCTTTCCTGCTATATGTGCTTCTTTTCCAAACTGTTACCACAAAGCTGGAGGCACTCAATTGTACAGGACATCTTTAGATGAGCTATAATTCAATTTTGCATTCACTTGAACTTGAAAACCCAAACCTGTTCCAGCATGGCAATGCCCCTTTGCACAAAGTGAGCTCTTTAAAGATCTGGTTTACATGCTTTGGAGAGGAAGATCTTGAGTGGCCTGCTATAGAGCTCTGATCTCATCTCTACTGAACACCTTTGGGATGAATTTGAACGCTGACTGCACACCAGGTTTCCTCACCTACATCAGTACCTGATTTTTGTAACATTCTATGGCTGATAAACACAAATATCCATAAGCACGCTCCAAAAATCTTCCCTGAAGAGTGGAGGGAATTATGGTAGTCATAATGGTCATAATAGTCATAATGGTAGACATAAAGACATAAACCCCAAACAACTCAGCTAATCTCATCTTTTGATAATGAATTACATACAATTTGTCTAGGATGTGTTTCAGTGAACTGCAGTTTGGCAATAACTTTCGGAGATGAATGATCTGTTGTAACGACCCCTAAGGGAGTAGCCGAAAGAAGAAGAAGAGGTTTGCCACTAACTTTCTGAATAAATGTAATCAGAATTTAAGTCTATTAGATCAAAATCACATTATGAGGCTCAGCTATTAAAGTCAAGAGCAGATATTGCATATGACCTGAACAGACTTAGTATTATAATGAGGATTCTTTGGCACTAGAGACTGTGATAGTCCACCAAAATGTGTTATATCACGTTACTTTGAAAATGCTTTTACAGAAGAGTGCGTTGATTTTTTTTTTTTTTTTATGTGTTTTCCAGGCCACTTTATCCTCCTGATACCATCTCTACCTTGCTTCATTACATCCTGCTTCGAATTGTGGTCATGAGTGTGGTAGACTAGCATTCATACAGACTGATTGTTTGCTATATGTGAGAAGCCACTGTTGAGGGAATAGTTGCCACAGCAGTGTGTGTGTGTGTGTGTGTGTGTATATATATATATATATATATATATATATATATATATATATATATATATATATATAGAGAGAGAGAGAGAGAGAGAGAGAGAGAGAGAGAGAGAGAGAGAGAGAGAGAGAAATATATATACTGTTATATATCAGATTTCCGTATTGGGTTGCTTGGTGGTTAAGGCTCTGGGTTACTGATCGGCCCTGGTATTGCCAAGCTACCACTCTTAGGGCCCTTGAGCAAGGCCCTCAACCTTCTGTGCTGCAGGGGTGATGTAACATTGCTGAGCCTGCACTCTGACTCCAAATTTCTACCATCACTGGCATATGTGAAGAAAGAATTTCACTGTGCACCTTTTCTTTCTTAATGTTCTATTGAGATGGCAGTGTGTTTCGGTTCAGTGTCTTGCTGTATGATAAAGTTTCTTCCTAATAATTATGATGCATTTATTTTGTAAATTACAAAACGGTCCTGTATCATCATTGATAAAGAATAATGACTGACAAGGTTGTGCTATGGCCTTTAGATTTTTGCTCTCTTTTTTAAACACTGGATTGTGAAACCTTCACCCCTGCCCTATAGAGGGTGTTGCAGACTGTTGTTATTTTTTTCCAAAATTTTCAAAAAATACTTTTGATGTTTTCCTTTTACAGTTTTTCTCAACTGCTTTCAGTCATTTCTCACAACAGAACTGCATTTCTCAAAACTACTCGTCCCACCGTCAGAACCTGTTGTCAGTTCTTCACATCATATCAGCAATGTCTTGTTGTTTTCATCAATTTGCAATTGCTTTTGGACAACATGCAAATAGTTCTGTACATCTGTCAGCTGCTTTTGACAATTCTTGTTGCTTTTGTCCTGCTGTGCAAAATAACTTGTCCTGGTTCTCAGCTGAAATGTCACAACCACCAAACCAATTAGTCTTTTTCTCAGGTTGGAAGTCTGTACTATCAAAATGAGTGAACACGTTCTCAGAATTGTATGTCTGTACAGAGTTCTACAAATTGTGAGTACATGTTTGCTAAGAAATATGTCCAGAATTGACAAATTGCTCTCAGGTGATTCTTCACCTTCGTTAACAAAAAGAAACATGTGCAACTCTAGACTAACCAATGATCAACCAGTTCTGTGAAATAGCTCAGAGGTGCAACTCATGAAGATTGATTTGCTTAATAACTTTCTTCTGCTCAACTCAGATAAGACGGAAGTACTTTTACTAGGACCACATGCAGCTAGAAGTAAACTTTCCGATTACGTAGCATCTCTGGATGGTGTTTCTGTTTCAGCATGTACGGCTGTCAAAGACCTTGGTGTGATTATTGACCCGAGTCTTTCCTTTGAGTCTCACGTGAATAATATCACCAGAATCGCCTTCTTTCACCTTAGAAATATTGCTAAGATTAGAAATATGATGTCGTTACAGGATGCAGAAAAACTGGTTCATGCTTTTGTTACTTCTAGATTAGACTACTGTAACGCTTTACTGTCTGGGTGTGCGAGTAAGTGCATCAATAAGCTTCAGTTAATCCAGAATGCAGCAGCAAGGGTCCTCACTAGATCTAGGAAATATGACCACATCACCCCTGTTTTAATCAGTCTACACTGGCTCCCAATCAAATCTCGCATTGACTATAAAATATTACTACTGACGATAAAGCACTCAATGGTCTCGCACCGCAGTATCTGAGTGAACTTCTGTACCAGTATGATCCTCCACGCCTACTTAGATCAAAAGGTGCTGGCTATCTGTTGGTTCCTCAAATAATGAAGACTACAGCAGGGGGCAGATCTTTCTCTTATAAAGCCCCACAGTTATGGAACAGCCTTCCAATCAGTGTTCGGGACTCAGACACAGTCTCAGTGTTCAAGTCGAGGTTGAAAACGTATTTATTTAGTCAAGCCTTTTATCAGTAGATTTCTCTTAGGTAAAGGCACAGATCTGGAGGGAACATGGATATAGAGTGTTTGGTGAACTGGTATATTTGTATGCTGTCGTCCCCTCACATTCACACGTTCACTCAGGTTTGTTGACGGTGGTGTGGTGGGTCGTCTCTTATCCCAGAGATCCCTCATGTCTGTGTTACCTTCTGGTTCTCCCTTTTAGTTATGCTGCCATAGCGAGTCTTGCCGGAGTCCAAACTGCACAGTGACATTAACTTTCGTACACCAATAGTTACACTTAATAATCCATATCCTTCTCTTCCCGTCACCCTCTCTCTCTCTCTCTCTCTCTCTCTCTCTCTCTCTCTCTCTCTCTCTCTCTCTCTTTCGGTCGAGTTAAACATGCTCCTGAGGCTCCAGTGACCAGTGTTCCTGCCCCTCTCCCCTCCTTGGATCTTCACACTTCTGTGCAGCTCGACGGTCTCTTAATTCCGGAGTAGAACGGGTGCTTTGAGGACGGATTGGACTGTAGTTGGTGTCGGCGGTCTGCTGCACTGACTCGGGAGTGCAGTTTGCTTCTGATCATCATCACTGTACCCCACAACATTGTATATCTGCTTCAAATGGACATTTGGTGCAACCCAGATGAGGATGGGTTCCCTCTTGAGTCTGGTTCCTCTCAAGGTTTCTTCCTTATGCCATCTCGGGGAGTTTTTCCTTACAACAGTTGCTCATCAGGGACAAACATACTTACACAGAACATATTTATGTTTAATCACCACATTATCTGTGTAAAGCTGCTTTGAGACAATGTTCATTGTTAAAAGCGCTATACAAATAAAAATGAATTGAATTGAATTGAATTTGGCAGGGTCACATATATATACAGTGCACAACACAAGTGTTTCCCTTTCTGATAATGGAAGCTGAAGAAAGAAGAAGAGGATTAAGACTGCGTGGTGGAAGAGTACAGAGACACAGAAGAGGAAGGGGTATAAGATGCCAAAGATACACAGCGATTCCAGATGAAATCAGGGCCACACTGGTGGATCACGTTATCAATCATGGCCTTAGAATGGAAGAGGCTGGTCGAAGGGTGCAGCCAAATGTTGGAAGAACAACTGTGTCATCAATAATTCAAACATTTCGTAGAGAGAACAGGTATGTAATGTACTGTATAGTAAAGTAATACTGTAGACTTACTGTTACATATACTGTAACACACCTTAGGTTTTCCATGCATAAAGTATTCTTAGTTATTTACTGTATGAATCAAAATCCTGTGATCCTTATACTTCTATAATTTACAATATATTTTCTCATGTAGGACTGCAAGACAACCTCGCAGGGGTGGCAGAGGGCCCCTTTTCACACCTCAGCAGGAGGAAGCAATTTGCAACATGGTTATGTCTAACAATGCCATAAGACTAAGGGAGATACAAAGTGCTATTGTTGAAGACAACAGTATCTTTGAAAATATACAATCTGTGAGCATTTCAACTATAGACAGGGTCTTGAAAAGACATGTAATCACCATGAATCAGCTGTACAATGTACCCTTTGAAAGAAATGCTGACAGAGTGAAAGAGCTACGACTCCAGTTTGTACAGGTATGTTGTATACCCACGATACTGTAAGAGTAACTTCTACACATTTGATATTGGTGGAACGTCATAGATCTTTACATTTGATGTAGCTGTAAACAATGAAGACAAATACAGTAATTTATGCACACTGTGTTTTTTCTGGTATATAGCGCATAATGGAAATGGAATCAAGAGAAGCACCTCACAACTTCATATACTTGGATGAGGCTGGCTTCAACCTGGCCAAAGGCAGAAGGCGTGGTAGAAATCTAATCAGCCAGAGAGCTACTGTTGATGTCCCAGGCCAACGTGGAGGAAACATCACTATGTGTGCTGCTATTTCAGACCAAGGTGTGCTAGCTCATATTCGTATTATGGGACCGTACAACACACAGCATCTCCTTACATTCTTAGACAATCTCTATAGAAATATCATTCCTGAAGATGAGAGGGACCTCAATCGAGATGATCTACCAAAGTATGTAGTAATTTGTGACAATGCCAGTTTCCATCACTCTGACAACATCACAACATTTTCCACCACCGCAGGATGCTGATTGAATTCCTTCCACCCTACTCCCCGTTCCTGAACCCAATTGAAGAGTTTTTCTTGGCTTGGAGGTGGAAGGTTTATGATCATCAGCCACATACACGGATGACACTGCTGGCTGCCATGGATGCAGCATGTGAGGACATCTCAGCAGATGCATGCAGAGGCTGGATTAGGCACTCAAGAAGATTCTTTTTACCATGCATAGCAAGGGAAAATATATGTTGTGATGTGGATGAGAATCTGTGGCCCAACAGAGAGGACCGACACGACGCATAGGAAAACTGCCATATAATTTTACCTTTACCTTTTGTACATGTATAGTTTTTCCCACTTTGTCTTTTTCATTTGTTGGTAAATAGCCTATGTGTAGTTTCCTTTGTTTTCTGTATGTAAGTACCACTATTGACAGTACAGTAAAAATGTGAATACTGTGTGATCTTTTGTTTCGATTCTTCCATATACTGTTACGTGGGTCGATGTTGATTGGTTAGATGAGGTTAGATGGAATCAATCAGAAAAATTCTGTTCATACCATGTAAATTACTGTAACACCTGGTTGATGCACAATGGTTTGCAAGAGTAACTTCTTTTTTTTTTTACCAGAGGGACACTGTAAATTATGGCAAACACCAGTATGGTAATTTAGTAGTTTCTAGTTATCAAAACCTGACTTGGGTATAATTTAAATAACTAAAACTGAGTATGATGTTCTACTGACAACATGACTAATAATTTTGCCTGTCACGTTCACATTGTTGAAAAAATGACATGGGATTCTGCTGCCTCTGACACAATGATTGATGAAAAAACACGCTTTTGCACGATAGACAAAACATTTTAAACAGGTGACGCATATTTTCCGGTTATCCACTATGTTGTGCAGTTTGTACGTGTTGTTTTGAGAAATGCACTTGGAGATCTGTAAACTTCAATTCTGATCTGAGAAATGACTGAAAGCAGTTGAGAAAAACTGTAAACAATTCAGCAAAACCCATTCAGTGTCTGTAGTGCTTGTGAGAATAACATTTTCATTCAACAAAATGCTTTTTATGACTGCTCCATTAAAAAAAAGAATAAATGAAAAAAATACAAATAAAAAAAGATTAAAACATCAATAGGGTAAAAAGGGAAAGAATAAAAATAGAATACTGCTGTACAATATAATAAAAGAAATTGAATCGAAATAAAATATAAAAAATAGAATATGGTTGCAGTAGAATAGAAATAAAATATGCAATATATGCCCAGGCAGCAGCTTTTGCACATTTGGCAGATAAAGAGTGATTTAAATAAGTAACCAAAAACATTTCACCTGCACAAGATATGGAGTTTAAAAGTACGTATGCGCACAAAAAATCTGGTTAAAATCATGGAAAAGGTTAACACATCATAAAAAGAAAAATTTTTTTTTTTAATTACTCGTCTTTTAATAAATTATTATTATTATTTATTACAATGGTAAAAAAATCTATAAAATTAAAATGCCAAGTAAAAGAAACAAACTAAGCTCAGAATCCAGGGTTGTGGTGTCAAAGAAGACTGACAATTCCATGGAAGTATCCAAAAACACAGTCAACACGCAATCTTTATATAGTCACTTCTGCCTCTGGGTCTTTCTATGTAACACCCATCTGATTATTTTTCAATCATTCCATCATCTGCCACTATTATCTTCAGGCTCTTAGGTTCTTTTCAATTAAATAAGATAATGGTGGCCGACCCCATCCATCACTATTTGTTAAAAAGGAGCATGTGATTCACTTTTAGCCGCTTCAGTCTTGCCTGAATCAATCCACTTCTTTAAACCATCATAATGATGCCACTTCTATAGAAACCATCAATATTATACAGAAGTGTAGTATAACGGAGTCCTGCACCACAGACAGGCGTCTAATACAGCGAGACAGAAGTATAAAAAAAACCTTAACAACTGTTTTAAACTGTTATTGCTAAATACAGCAATGTCCAGCTTTTCTTGAAAAGTCCGTCTCGTAAATGTCCTTGTAAGTGTATTTGTGACCAAATCAATTTCTTCTCCTCTATCAGCCATTGTGGAATGAACAAGAAACAGCTATTAAATCCACAAGAATCTGTTTGAGCTTGCGCAGTTTGCTACAGATGCAGTTTGAGAGCTCCGACTAGTGCACTCGCTGACCATCTGATCCAAGGACATGAAAATGCAGACATGATTGGACTTCTGGTAGATGACAACAGTGACTTGGGTAATGCAACAGCCTTTGAGCGACATGGATTTGAAGCACCCTCAGTGTTCCTTGTGAAGGGCTTACAGCAGTTCCCTTTGATTCCCGGAAACACGAGATGTGACTGCTGAAAAAATAAATATAAAATAATGATAGCATGTGATTTACTTATGGTTGCTTCATGACCATGACCACTTCAAATCTTGGCTATTTGTTCTTTTGACACTTTTCTTACTCTTGACAAATCATCCCCCTAAGGACAAGACATTTTGTGCTCAATACCTCTTCAAGTGTGCTGGTTCTATTTCCACATTAATCTCTTACTGTGAATATCCTGATTTCAAGTCAAGAAGCTTTTATTGTCATTTCAACTATGAATAGCTGACGCGGTACACAGTGAAATGAAACAACGTTCCTCCAGAACCCTGATGCTCCATACATACAACAATCACAGAAACAGAAAAACACAGAGCTGAGGACTAGTGTCCTCGCCACATAAAGTGCATGTGTGCAAACTGGTGCAAACAGTGCAAAGACAACACAGGACAGTGCAAGACAATACACAAAACAAAAAAACAGCTCTGCCAGTAAACCTGTTGTTTAGAGACAAAGTGAACAGTAGCAAAAAAGTAAACAAAATGTTGTGCAAAAGAGCAAATAGCAGCAATACAGGAAAGATGTGCAAAAACGACATGTAAATAGTTTATTGTAATGAAGTGATGTGATGTGAGTGGTACTGAAGTCATGGGTGTGCGAAGTGAGTACGAGTGTGTGTTGAGTACGGGTTGTACAGATCACTCACACAGTTTGTGTGTGTGTGTGTGTGTGTGTGTGTGTGTGTGTTTAGTTCAGTTCAGTTTTTTGTTAAGAAGTCTGATGGCTTGAGGGAAGAAGCTGTTACACGGTTTCTTCAATTGTAATCCATAATAGAAACACATAATAATGAAAAAGGGTTAAAAGTGGAAAAAAAAATAATTTTCTGACCTTATGACTAAATGTCAAAAAAAACAAAACAATCAAATGACTTGGGTTTGCCATGCAAAGAGTTTTCAGTGGATTTGATTTACTTAGGATTTGTTTTTGCATAGTCTGTGCTCACAAGATGGCGCTCGCGCGCTCTCGGGCTCTCGCTCTCGCTCTCTTTTTCTTTCTCTCTCTCTTTTTCTCTCTCTCTCTCTCTCTCTCTCTCTCTCTCTCTCTCTCTCTCTCTCTCTCCATCACACCCTCTTCCGCGTCACAGCTCTGTTTTTGTAAAATGAGAAGGGGTTGGTCCTCCAGCATGCAGTTTGGGTGTGTGTCTTGTGCCCGTACTGTGTGCGTGTCTGTTCTCTGGCCCAGGGGAGGAAAAGAAAAAAGAAAAAAAGCGTGTGGCAGGATGTGGACAGAGAAGAGCAAACCCGAGTGTAGCGCGCCGCCATGCTGCTAGAGCTCGCGCTTCCGTGCCAGACGCAGATGTGTAGGTAGGTGACTTTCTCAGACGTGGCACGAAATGCCAACAGAAAGTTAGTAACGATCGCGTATTGATTAAGTAAGTAAGTTGTGGGGGGATAAAAAAAAGATTCCCCCTCCGTTTCGCATTAGTCAAGGTCGAGGCGAGGACGCTGCGTAGTTCCCTTTCCAATCAGCCCCAAAGTGATTCAATCATCTGCAGGAAGTGCAGGAACTAATGAGCGGAGAACGAGAACTCGATCATCTCCCAGCGCATTGAGTTCATCACCACGCATTTGTAAATGACCGCCACTGTAAATGGATCGGATCCAAAAATGCCCGGACTGTCACGAGCCCAGGATCCGGTACCGTCCCCGTGTCCAGCAGGACCCACAGCGCAGGAACGGGCAGCTCCGGAGCCGAGCGCCGAGACCCAAAGCGCCGTGGACGATGCCAAACACACCGGAGTGAAATTCGCCAAGACCTTCCTTCTGATCTTCCCGGTTTATGTCCTAGGATATTTGGGGTTCAGTTTCAGCTGGATTCTGATCTCCCTGGTCGCGCTGTTTTGGATCAGACGGCACCGGGGAGCGCGGTTTTCAGGAGTAAATAAAGCCCTGGCCTTTTTCGAGCACCCAGTGAAAGCGTTCAAGCAGAGTTTACCAACTTCTGAGTTGCCACCGTGGGTGAGTTCGTGCTTCTTTAATGTTTACATACTTACACTAAAAGTTGCATGTTTCTGTGCACGAAAAAACACTGTGGCCGAAACCTTTGACCTGTAAAAGTGATGCAATTACAAACCTGGTGATTTTGACTCAAGTGCTTCTGCATCATAACTGCATTTCTTCTTCTTTTGCTTCATTCACATTCCAATCTATATCTCTGTTCCCCCCCCTTGACTTTAAACACTTTGCATTCTTCACATGACATACACCTGGATTACTACCATAGGGTTAGTGTTTGTCAGTGCATTCACTTTGTCTTCTTCAGGAAGCTCTGATTTCCTAATGGTGAAGGAGATGTTTGTGTGTTAGACCTGGTGTATGTTTCTGTTTGCATATATATACCCCTTTTGAAAATGTACCGCTGCGCAGATGTGGCAAGTGTCTACCTTTTCTTCCGGGGTCACGTTCAATCCTGAACTCGGGTTACTGTTTGCTGTCTTGCATCTTCTTTCCATGAAGACGTAGGGGTTCCTCGTGGGTTCTCTGGGTTTCATCTTACCTCCAGAAAAAACATGCTGTGAGGTGGATCGGCTGTTCTAAATCGCCTTTAGGTGTAAATAAGTGTGTGAATGTGTGTTTACAGGGCTCCATGAAGAACCTTATTCAGACTTTACAGCCAGTACACACACACACACACACCCCGCATGTAACCCTGAGCAGGATCAAATGATTGCAAATGAATAGTGTATGACATTCATTACCTATCATTAGTGTGTATACACTGATTCAGTACTTCACTGATCCAGGTTAGCGATACACTATTAAAATCTGACAGATTAGTTGATTGTGTGAGACTCGTTTTCTTTATTTGGATATTCTAAACTGCTTTTTTTTTTTAAACGCCCAATCAAACAAATCTGTGCCATTTCATTCGACAGGATCGCTGTGCCAGGTTAATGTTTGATTTGTAAATTCAGCATTGGTGTGGAATTGGTTACCGCTGCATGGTATCAAAAATGTGTCGAAGATTCGTAACCTTGTGCAACTCTTCTGGCATTTTCATTTTGCATAATTTGGAAACAGAAACCAGAAGTGACCACAAGGTTTTAGTATCACATATCAGCCAGTACCAGGACTGTTTACTTACTCCCTCATATACTTTTTTCCTTCATTGCAAATATTTGTGAACCAGAAAGTTCAGTAGCTCTCACATGTTAAATAATCCATTCAGAACAATAAAAAAATTCAACTTGCTTGCGAATTCATTTTACCTTGAGAAAAGCATACATCCTTTGTTACAGTCTACGTCGAACCGCAAATAATCCCGATCGTAATTGCGGCAATAAATAAATTGGAAGGTTAAACAGTGGAGAAAGTAAGAGACTCGCTGTATTGAGTGTGTGAGAATGTGTGTGAATCACAGCCAGCGTTACTGTAAGGCAGGACAGGTCATTGTAGGAAAATGTGACCACTGTAGTATACTTTAATTTCAACACATTTACTTTAATTGTATGTCTCCTATGGATAAAAATGATTGCACAAAATTCACGGTCTTGGCTTACGCACGCTATGTCGTATGTCTATCTGTCTTTAATTAACCTTGCATTAGAAATGATTCCCCCTTCATTCCTCGTTAAATGGTCCTTCAACTATCGATATGAACTGATAAGCTGTAGATGTTCTCAGCTGTAGAAGTCCCAGTCTACACCAGATAAGGGATCCATGTCTAGCTTTGTTGCATGTTTCATAATGATTGATAATTAAATGACAATTACGAACATAAGCAACGTGGGCAACAAAAGTTGGCTAAGAGGCTAATGCTGTTGATTTTTGTGTATGTAAATAAGTTTTAATTTAATCTATTAAAATAATTATTGTAAATAAATGTTAAGGTTTAAATTTTAATTTGACAAAACAATAAGGGTCTAATTTGACCCTGACATGTAAAATAAATAAATAAATAAATTGTTCATAAAGCACTTAATAAACTAACACTTATGGTTCTCACGCTGCTGATAAGTAGATGGCCTGTTAGCCTTTGAACATTGCTAATATACATTATCTGGACAAACGTACTTGGACACCTGACTTTTTCAGCCATATGTGGTTTCCTCACTAAATTATTAGCCCAAAGTTTAAGGCACACAATTGTATAGGGTGTCTGTGGATGTACAAGCATTACATTTTCCCTTCACTTAAACTAGAAGACCCGAACCTGTTTCAGTATGACAATGCCGAAGGTCCACGAAGACATGGTTTGCAGAACAACATGCTATTGATCACTGACCTCAACCCTATTGAACATATTTGGGAAGAATTGGAACGTTGACTGCTCCCTAGGCCTCTTTATACTACATCAATACCTGACTTTACTGAATGAACACACTAAATGTGGAACGGGATTGTCGAAGAGCACATAGACTCTGATGGTCAGGTGTCCAAAAACCTTTTTTCCATATAGTGTAAATTGCTGACATTGAGCAGTTATTTATTAACAATGTCCTTTCTGTACTGAGAGAGAAAAGACTCTTCAAGACTTTTTTTATTTTTCAGCAGTTTTTTTGCTACGAGTTTCGAGTGTTTAAAGGATGTTTATTTCTTTATAGTTGATATGATTAAAGCAACAGTTGTTTGGTACAGTTTAGTCCACGGTTTCCAGGTGATATTATTCCCTGGAGAGAGGGAGAGTCTTAATGTGGGCATAAACAGTTTTTGGAAAATGCAATCTTTGGGAAATCCACTTGGGAACATAAACAACAGCAAAGAGTGAGTCATGTGTTTAGATAGAAGGAACAGGAAAGAATGAAGCAGGTCTAGAGGCTGAGAGGAGCTGGCTTTAACTGCCGTAAAGGAGAACATTGCAGATACTTTTGATCGTAAAAGCGAATAGATTTTAGCCACCACTATTGCAGCAGAAAAAAAAGCTGTCGGCACGTACAGCCACGAGTGACACGAGTTACATGACATTTGCTAGCGTGAACACAAGGTTATGAGGTTTTACAA
Organism: Silurus meridionalis; assembly: GCF_014805685.1. NCBI lineage: Eukaryota > Metazoa > Chordata > Actinopteri > Siluriformes > Siluridae > Silurus > Silurus meridionalis. Next base: position 12,615,418 of record NC_060903.1, read on the forward strand.
TGCAAAATCTCCAGCCATTGTCGGTTTTTCCCCTTCGCAGTTGTGTTCTATTTCTGTGCACCTGCTGTGGTGCGTCTGTGCGTGCAAGCTGAAGTGAGTTGGACCTGGTGGGGAGCGTTCTCAGCCTGTATTTCTCCACTTAATTCAGATCCAATGTGCTACATTATGATTAGATAGTACCTCTAAAGGACTACAAGAATCGTGAAATTTGTTTTTTGAGGGGGAATAAAAGGGTTTGCTTGGATGCCTCCCAGACCCACAGCAAGAAAGTAGTGTCGAGGAAGAGAAAACACCAAGAGGTTGAGATGAAGGAATGTGTGTGGCATATGTATGACATCATCAGGGTGTCGTCCACCCCCCTTTAAATCTTTCTACAGCAAGAGCCTGAAAATAGAACATTCTCGCAGTCTGACCCTGATCTATTCCTGGGCATCTGTTAATGATATTATCTTGAGCTTAGAGCAAATGGTGTTCAGAATTAAAGGGGATACGGGAGATTATGAAAAGAAGGTGGAGTTCGGTAAATGTTCAGATCAGTGGAACAGAAAATGCTTTCATGCATTCCAGTGATAACTAATCAGCAGCTGTGCACCAAACCTTGCTGCACATTTCCAGTCCAACCTGCCAAGTGTGGAATTTTTTCATGCTCTAACATTTAATAATAAACAGGCGTGTACTGAAGGAGCAGTTCTGAGCAGTTCGTTAGGGGTCACGATTGCCGAATTCAGTTCCTGCCATTCTACACCCCTCCACAGGCGTCATTTCTTCAGACACCGCATTTAGGTTTTCAATTAGGTCACAGGTTGACACATGAAATGCCAGTTTCAACATACTACTAAACGCTGATGTTCACCAGTGCTGGCTGAGCAATGCAGTCAGACAGCTTTATTTCTTTGTGTCTCTGTGAGTTACCAGGCTTTCGGTTTAATAAATCTCTGCGTAATTTATTGTAGTAGCTTCTCGGTGCTCTTTAGCCTGCTCAAGGAAGGCATTCTTCAAATATTCCACGTTTTCGTGTGACACAGCAAGTCTTTAAAAGAGATCAGCAAACCTTTCGGTTTGGAATCAAGTGTAGAATCACAATCCCGAACATAAACACTCCCACATGCTTGCCCAGTCCATGTTTCAACCTTCCTGAAACTGTCTACAATAAAATGAAAAGGAAAAAAAAAGCATAACGTGATTAAAATAAATAAGATAATAAACATAAAATCATTAATACAGACTTAAAGAAACGGCTTTTGAACCGAATCCTCGATCACGTTGTGCTCGCAAGGTTTTGGCTTTGAACCGTGTCGTTTTGTTGCTTTCTCAGATCACACATTGGACATTGTGACAGTCTGATTAGCCTTTTGATTTTGTGATGGAAAGTTAAGGGACATTGTTTGTCATTTAGCTCGTTTTGTTTTTAGCCTATCCAGTGTAGCGGCCTGTTCCTGAATCAGAAAGAATCAATTGTAATTGGTGGTTGAATTTGGACTGAGTAGCATGAAGACGGGCAGCATTACAAAAGCCATCAAAGGCATCTTCAATAAGAATAAGAAAAGAGGAAAAAGGCAGAGAATGAATAAAATAAACTTTATGTGGAAAGCATATTTTAATGTGAACAATGCAAAAGAAGCATCAACGCAATTTTGAAGGGCTGATTAGAAAAGTTTGACTAGCATACGTAGGCTAGCATACACAGTAGCACACACAAGCATGTGGCTAGCGTACTAGCCAAAACATTGCTGCAGTCAGCAGCAAGCACAAACTGGAAGATTCCCCCAAACATCACATCAGAGCGCTTCAGAGCTTCAACACTGAAATTTATATAAGAGTAACATGTAAGAGTGCTAATCCTGCAATCCATCATGTTTAAAACTCCAAACAACTTCACTTCTGACAGGAAAAATGCTCTGAAAAGTGTCATTCAACTCAGTCAGGAAAAGTCACCTGAACACAAAATGGCTCCACACACAGATAACAGCAAACAGATCTCAAAACCATCATTTTTTTACATGGAAGAACTTGATTTTCCTTCAAAAAAAATGTTCAGGTTACATTCGTAACATTCGTCTGTTGCTTTGATCATAATCACAATAAGACTTTTTTTTTATTTAGCAAAAATCTATATATATATTGCAGTTCTTTTCACTTAATTCATAGAAACTGTTGGTGTAAATATTAATTTTCTTGTATATTAATCAAATTCAGAGACCAGCTATACAAGTTGCTTTGGGTGTCCATGTTAGCGATGGAACAGGTTTAGATCAGAACTGGAAGTCTGAGCACATCGGATTGTAGCACATTAGCATAAACATGCACACACACATCATGTTCCGACATTATAGAGGACATCAAATTATTCAGGAAGCATTTCCAAGGTGAATGGATAAGACACATCTATTCTGAACCTTTAGAGGTGCTGAAGGCCTTTGTGGAAAAAAATCTCTCAGAACAACACAAAACAAAGCACATATACTGGTTTATATGATTAGCAGCTCATTTACTGATCATGTTTTCAATACTGAGGTGATATTGGTTAATATGAGGAAGCTCCACACCTCCTTTGTGGTGTGTGTGTGTGTGATGCATGTGCAAAAAGGGTGTGGGACATTGTGATGTGAGATTGGAGAATAAAAATAACATCCTGTGAGAACTTGAGCTGTGAGTTAAGAAGCTTTAATACAAAAAAAAAATACACAGGACAGTGAAAATGTTCACACATGACATGAGTATATACACTCACTGGCCATTTTTTTAGGAACATATACACATCTACACACAGTTATCTTTATATATATATATATATATATATATATATATATATATATATATATACACTGTATATATATATACAGTGGAACCTCGGGTTACGAACGGCCCGGCATACATATAATTCAGGTTACGAATCGCAGTTCATCAAAATTTTTGCCCCTGGTTACGAACAAAATTTCGGGATATGAACATCGCGCACCAAAAAATCACAGGCAAGTCGGTTCTTTTCTTATCGCCAGCCACGCTCTATCCACGCGTATCGGGATACGAACTTTTTAGGTTACGAATAAAGTACCGGAACCAATTAAATTCGTAACCCGAGGTTCCACTGTATACATATGTATAAGCCAGTCAAACGTCTAATACTGATCAAGAGCTTCAAGTAATATTCGCATCAAACATGAGAATGAGGAAAAAAGTTACTTTAATACCTTTTAAACGTGACATGGTTGTTGTTATCAGATGTCCTGGTTGTTTTCGAAGCTGCTGATCTGGGATTTGCAGTAATCTCTACACACTTCATACAGTAAGGATGAAACACCTCAACGATAAGAGAGATCAGAGGAGAATTCCCAGAGTTGACGAGTCTATAGTCTGTACCGAAATAACCACTCTTTACAATAGTGGAGCAGAAATGCATATCAGACCATGTAGTTACATTATGCATAGGTAAAAAAAAAAAAAATAGAAAAATAACTTGGTGTTCAATTATTTGTGATGTATTTCATGTTATAAATAAAATGTAATTCTTGGCTTTGCCCGCCCTTCCCCAAAACACATTCTCATTCTACTAGAGTCTCATAGTATCATTCAAGCATGTAAGGTTACTTTCATAATGAGAGCTCCTTAATGTAACAGTCAAATGTGGTGGTTTGGGTGTTTTGTCTGAACCGTAGCTGTGCGGTTGTTGTAATTGTTTAAGCATCAATTGGATGTTTTGGTCCCCGGTGATTTATATGTAGCCACTTCTCTAGCTTTACTTGAAAAACAAACAAAAAAACCCCACAAATGGAGTTCAGTATTTTAGACAATGCCATTAGGATTTATGCTAATCCTATATCCCCCAAATAATTACTTCCTATAATAGTTGAAAAAAACAAAACGACTATTTCTCAGCACAGCAACAGGTCCACAAACTCCGTCTTGGTGTGATCTTTCAGGCTGATGCATCGAGGCTGAGCTGTTCCTACCTCATCAGTATGAAATGAGTGAAGTCTAGCCTTTTAAATACAAGTTGATTACAAATGTATTTGACGTAAGGTTTTGCAGTGACAAACCTACAACTGGTACGTTCTTGAGAACTGGCAGCTTTTGTTTTGTTAACGCTGTAAAGTTTAGTCATCCCGTTATGCTCATCTCAGGGATCCTGTGCTCTCAGCTAGTGCTTTTATACTCAGGAGACACACGGTTCATTCCTCCTGGAGAAAGGTTCAGAAATTTCAAGGCTAAACAGAGGGGCAAGAGCAATTCATTGTGTAGTTTGTGATGGGAATGCAGCAATCCCATTCCCTCAGACTTAATATATGTTTTTGGTGAATATGGATTCTGTTAAGGAAAATGTGTAACACATTTATTACTAATTACTCAGGGATAGCACAGAACAAGGGGATTTCATTTCCCTAGGTTTGCATATTAGCCATTGCAAGTGCACAGATGTGACTATTCATGCTAGGTGTCAGATATTTTCGATGGAGGTTCAGTGGAGAAGAGTATGATTTGTTGAATTTGTAAACTACGCCCGTTTTCTATTGTGTCCAAATGCTCGTTGTCAATCACAAAAGCAGCTGATCTTCAAGAACAATGTAGTGAGTAAGAACTGTTCGTTTCACTCACTTTACAAGCACCTAGAATTTCTCCTCAGTTAAACAGCGTTTGCTGCCTTGATGGTTGTCAGTGTTTTATGGATTAAATATTCCATCATCTTATTTTCACTGGAGAAAGATGATGTAGTGGTTCTTGTTTTCTCAGTGCAGTTTGCTTTTTTTTTTTTTTTTTTTTTTTTTACATAGAAAGCCATCAGATTGTATCATATGCTAACTTCAAAGAGAGCATCACCTGGTATTGCACTATAAATGTTGATTAGAGTATTTACCCCCAAACCACCAAGAAAATAAGCGCAGTATCAGACTGATATCAGATAACAGTATAAATATTTATACATCAGTGGCTTTTAGGAACCATTAATGATTTGAAATTCTGAATGTAGTACAAGTATGAAGAAATAACTTTTATACAAATGTAACACGTCGTTTTATTATTTTTTTTTTTGGATAATAAAATATATATATATATATATATATATATATATATATATATATATATATATATATATATATATATATATATATATATATAAAAAAGTGGCAAAGATATAAATAAATGTTTTGATGTTACAAACAGGTTCTCATTCAAGGACAATAGTATTACATATAAGGTATATGGACAAAAGTATTGGGACACCTGAATTTTCCCTGTGCACAAAGCGAGCTGTGTTCTGTATTGTTTAAAGACTATAATCACGCTCTTGAGATCACACAAATGAGGATAGGTTCCCCTTTTGAGTCTGGTTTCTCTCAAGGTTTCTTCCTCATAACATCTAAGGAAGTTTTTCCTTGCTACAGTCACCATGACTGTTTACCAGAGATAAATACACATCGTTCACCTTAACTGTCAAATTCTGTAAAGCTGCTTTGAGACAATGTCTGTTGTGAAAAGCGCAATAGAAATAAACTTGACTTGACTCGAGCTCCATGAAGATACAGTTTACATGGATTGGAGTGGAAGATCTTGAATGGCCTGCTATGGAGCTCTGACCTCAAAGTTATTGAACGTATTAAATTGGATGGTTGACTGCACCCCAGGCCTCCTCATCCTACAATACCTGGCTTTGCTAATGCCTTTGTGGATGAATGAGCACAAATATCCATCGCATGGATGTTCAGAAAGCATATATGAATCTGGAAAGGTATCCACAAACTTTTGTCCATATAGTGTTATGAAGTGATTGTTTTCTACTTGGACAAAACTTTACATAGTCAAGTGGTCATGAAAGCACATACAAGTAATAAAGGGTACTTTTTGTAAAATGTAGTTGGGTACAAATTTATAAAATGTTATGGCTGATTCTCTTTAAGGAAGTATAACATCTTTTCAGGTTTAAGGAACATATTTAAGGTCACTGAAAGTAAATACTTTATACTCAGTGTTCTCTATTCTAGCTATTCGTGTTGCATTTGCTAAAGCATAAACTTTTATCTTTGATTTAAATTTGTCTGGTGAAAAATCCTGTGTGTTCAGAAATCGCTTTAAATTTGGCGCGAGACACAATAAACGTGGCAGTATTTATTTACATTATTCTCCTGTCTGAGAGAATGAGAGAAGTTGGAAGAGAATGACATGCTGTTGCATTATATAAGAATCATCTCATGATTTACTTCTTTATAAATAAGCAGAAGACAGTACTTAAATATTAATGTTGTAATGTAATTAATGTTGTAATGTTTTTCGGTTGCAGGTTCATTTTCCTGATGTGGAGAGAGTGGAATGGCTCAATAAGGTGTGTATTTGTGTGCGACTCTACTGTTTTTACACATTTGTGTGTATGTGTGTGTGTGTGTGTGTGTGTGTGTGTGTGTGTGTGTGTGTGTGTGTGTGTGTGTGTGTGTGTGTTTATGCTGAAGTGGACAGAAAAACACAAATCTGTAATCTTTGATGGTCGGTTTGCTGTGGAATGTCTTAAGATGCACTTGTATTTCTCGCTGAAATGCTCAATTTCCACACACACACACACACACACACTGATATTTTGCAGTAGATCATTGTTCAGTTTCAATTTTAAGGAACAGGCTTTAGTTATGACTCAATTCACAATCATGTGAATCTCAGAAACCAGTTTTATTTGTTGCAGCAAAGCATTTAAATTATGACTGAAGCTATAGATCATATTAGCAATTGAACATTCTACCGATTATTCCATCTGGTAAGAAGGACTTTCTAATACTAGAAGAATACTATTTAGAGCAATACTAAATATTTAATAGAAAATAACATGGGACTCTTAAAATTAAGTAATATTTTTAGTTTTTTTTAGAAAAATTTTATATTGCTAAATTGCTATTGAATAAATTTTCATTGCTGAAATTGTAATAGAAGAATATCTGTGAAAACTAAACCCAATTAGTGTAGTTAATTGTCACATTACATTAAAATGCAAATACATATATATAAATAAATCGTAAATAAAAATATAAAAATCTATTTCAAATGATTTTTTTAAAAAAGGTGCTTGAGTTTAAATTATCCCAAACTTTTTGTAAACTCTTTTTTTTTTTTTTGGCCTGAATCTTCTTCTCGCCCCTCACTGTTGTTCCCCCGTTACCCCATTTCTCATTCTGCAGCATCTTCAGTTTTGTATTAAAGCCCTTTTTCGCCACAGAATAAAAATAAAATTGCCAAATTTAGACTTTATTTCTTGTAAACAACCAACATTTCTGGTGCTACAGTCTGGTGGTATCCATGTTGTGGGCCTGAAGTTTGAAGCTGTTGGTGTATAAACGAGGCTCCTCTGCTTCATCTGTCTTGCTTTATCTCCTCCAGAGCTGATTGTTAGACAGAGTTCTCTTCAGGGATCGGAGACTTAGTTTGATACCATGCGATTCTATCGATTTTAGCCTCTTTCGTTTTTTAATATGTAAAGCTTTCTGACACTACAGAGTGGCTGACGCTGCCCGATTGGCTAAAAAAAAAAGGTAGGATTGCGAGAAACAGTCAGCATTGGGCAAACTTTTTTTAAAGTTGTGGCAACGAGGTTCCATAGTGTTTATCTGTCCAGAGTGCTCCGGAGTTTAGCGGTGGTGCGTCAGTAATAACAGTTTGTGGGGAAACACAATGCTCAGTGTGTAGTTTAATGCAGTGGTCCCCAACCCCCAGGAGGCTTGGCACCGGTGCGTGTGTCAATTGGTACCGGGCCACACAGAAAGAATACATAACTTACATTTTTTCCGTTTTATTTATTATCTGATTCTGAACGATGTTTTATTTTGGAAAATTACCGGATTCTCTCCGCCACAACTGTCTACGGCTCACTCTTGATGCATGTCATGATGCCTCGGTCATGTCTTACCAACATCTGCTACCTTCTTAAAAGGGCTGCTCTGGCCGACAACACATAATACAATACCGCTAAATTAAAACCCCCAAGCGAGCAAAATAAACAAAAAACAACACAGTGGATTCACATTTATTATTATATTTAGATAGATTATATAAAGACCAGTTTTTATGCCAGTCGTATCATTTTGTTTTGTTGTATTTATCCGCAACGCGTTAACGTAAAAAAAAAAAAAAAAAAAAAGTCTGACATTAAACCGGTCCGTGGCAAAAAAAGGTTGGGGCCCACTGGTTTAATGGACTAAACAAAGAACAAACTAAACAAATAATTTGCCTCGATACATTTTTGGAATCAAATTACTCGAGTTACTCGAGGAATCGTTTCCACCCTAATTTATATTAATGTTTCATCTAAACATGAGATACACTACATGCACAAAAGTGCTTTTTGAACATCCCATTCCACATTGAGTCTCCGTTCGAACCTCCACTCTTCTGGGATGATGTTTTACTAGATTTTGGAGTGTGGCTGTGGAGATTTGTGCACATTCACGCTATAGTTAAAAAGATACTGATGTTTGAGGAGGCCTAAGGTGCAGTCAGTGTTCCAGTTCATCTCAAAGTTGCTTAGTAGGGTTGAGGTCAAGCTCTCAATAGCAGGTTCACTCAAGATCTTCCACTCCAAACCATGTAAAGCATACGTTTATGGAGTTTGTTTTGTGCACAGGAGCATTGTCATGCTGGAACAGGTTTGGCTCTCCCTGTTCAATTGAAGGGACAATTAAATACTACCACATTTAAAGACATCCTGTGTCTCCAACTTTGTGGTTAAAAACTTGGTTAAAAAGGACCACACATGGATGGAAAAGGCAGGTGTCCCAATGCTTTTCACCACACAGTATGTGAGATTTCTTGTGGTCTTCTGGATAATTAGGTCTTTCCTAATTTGATATATATTTTAGCTTTCCTCAGCAGATATTTGTCCTAATTTTCTTTCAGTCTAGTCACGGTTTAACAAACTGCCCTACTGACCAAAAACCACTGGAACTACGATCTTGAACAAAATTAAACGTGATCTTCGTCCTGCCTTTTATTATTATTATTTTTTCCTCAGCTGTCAATCCAATCAGGCTGTAGAAAAATGCCAATACTGAAGCAAGCTCTTTGAGAAGCTATTTTCATGTGGTATATTTTCAGAGAAGAGTTCAGAATTTCTGAATCTGACTCTTGTCAGTGATGAGCTCCGAGCGCACGATTGATCGCTTGACTGTTGCTTGATCAGCTTGTGTGTTCTGTGTGAATGAACTCATTATCTGGGGCCCCTACAGGTTATCATAACAAAGAATGTGTTTTCTAGACCTTACGCTTAATTCCTGCACAAATGTCCAAAGGTTCAGTGTATTTATGTGTATATTATCCAGGAACATGTTAATGTGTTTGTTTTTTTGCTGTTTAGTTATTGGCTAATAGTCTCAGATGATCAGCTGTGGCTTTAGCTATCTAGGACTTAGTCTTTAGATACATTGTGGTATGCGTTATTTTCATTTGTATACGCTTGCTGGTCACTTTAAAAGAGAAATACCTCAACTGCAAAATGATCTAATTGATTTGGACCTTGTTCCCAGATGGGCTGGTTTGAATATTTCAGAAATGGTTGATCTCATGAGATTCTGAATAAACTGCCTTGAGTTGATTTAGTTTGTAAACAACAGAAGATAATATCAGGTCTGTCTTCTGTCAATCAAGAACAGGAATCTGAGGCAACTGTGGACAACTGTTTGTGGTCTTCTGCTGGTCTTCCGCTTCCACTGCCTCTCCTTCCCTAGGTTCTGCATGCTCAAACTAGTCTGGCCAATCTCCTCTAGCTTCTATCATGAAGAGGTTATTTACGCCCACGTAACAGTCACTGCGTTTCGTGTAAACTCTGGCACCAAAAAACTATGTCAAAAGTCAGTGAAATCCTGTTCCTCCCAATTTTGCTGTTTGATGTGAACGTTAACCGAAGTTCTCGACCTGTATACTGCACAAGTTTATGCATTGAACTGATTGGCTGAATTTAATTTACAAGAAATGAACAGGTGCTCCTTCTAGTTAAAGTGTATATAATGTATAGGTTCTGATAATGTTCTGATCACTTAGCGTTGGCAATTATTTTATGTTGGTCTATATAATACAAAGAGATATCGACTTTGCTGTAATATAGTAGTATACTATAGTACTGCAATATAGTTTTACTACATACTGTTATTACATGCGTTATGTAGTAATTGCTATTGATGTGTATTATTTTATAATGAAATTATTATTGAAATTGTAATATGATTGTCTGGGTGTGCTGTATATTGATTTAAGTGGGTATTTCTTTTTGTCCAACAGTTAATTACTCTTTGAATTAATACCGAAATACTAATCTTTCTCTCTGTCCTTCTCTTTCTCTGCCTTTATTTCTTTCTTCTCTTACCTCTTTTTCCATATTTCACATCTCAGACAGTGCATCAGATGTGGCCATATATTTGTCAGTTTGTTGACAAACTCTTCCGTGAGACCATCGAACCGGCCGTCAAAGGAGCCAATGCGCATCTCAGCTCTTTCTGTTTCACCAAGATTGACATGGGAGACAAGGTGCCTTTATATACCATTTACTGTAAACCCTGGTTGTTTAATCTTAGAATATGTTGGAGAAATGTATAATCCAACTGTTGGATTCATGTCAAAGTATTTCTACAGTGATAAAATGTTTATAATTTTGAAATATGGATCTAAAATAAACTCTGACTGAAGTGCTTACTTTTAGCTTTAATTCAAGGGGCTTAACAAAAATATTGCAATTTTTTTTATTTATCTCCAATTAAGGAGATAATGTCTGGAGTTGATTGAATTTGAGTGTTGAATTTGTATCATTTGAATTTGTATCGGTTTCTATTCCTGGTAACTCAACAATTTGGTACGGTATTAAAGAACGGACTACATTGGCAAGCTCAACAACACCAGCAGTCCTAGAAGATAATAGGAACATTGTGACTTTGACGAAAGCAAATCCCTTCATATCTAGTCATCTAATATGATTGTCAAAGTCTTCAATCAAGAGACACCTTCAAGAATGCATATACCGAGGTTTTACCTCAAGATGCAAACAACTGGCAAAACACTCAACAATAGAAAGGCTGGATTAGGTTCTAAAAAAAAATTAAAAATTCTAAAAAACAATTCTTTGGACTGATGAAACAAAGATTAACCAAGAGCATAGTAAAGGAAAGGGAAGGGCTCATGATCCAAAGCATACCACATCATCTGTCAAACATGGTGAAGGAAGCGTTATGGCATTGACATGTATGGCTACCAATGGAACATGGTTACTGGGGTTTATTGATAATGTGACTTCTGAAGTGTATAAATCTTTACTTTCTGCTCTGATTCAGTCAAATGCTTCTAAACTCATATAGAGATATTGACCTTAAACATCCTGCAAAAGCAACCCAAGGGTTCTTAAGACAAAGAAAGGGTTCGTTTGCTGACTGAAATGCCTGACCTCAACAGAATTGAATTACTGGAGAAAAAAAAAATGAAGGCAGAGAGACTCACAAACAAACACCGGCTGCACTAAAGGCCAGGCAAAGCATCTCAGGGGAGGAAACTCAGCATTTGGTGGTCTAGATTTTAGATCATTAAATTGGAGCCGGTGGGAAAAGTGAACGTAAACTGTTAATGCAGTGTTTTTTTTTGTTTGTTTTTATTTTAAACCCCTTGAATTCAAGCTGAATGTCTACACCTGAATCTCATCTTGACAGCTTCATTTTAAATGCTCTATAGAGGCAAAATGCCAAAAAAAAGTCACAGCCCAAATATTTAGGGATGCCTATATAATCCACTTAATCCCCAAAACAAACACACACACACACTTATGTAGTCAGCCTATTGTAATATCATCACAGGACCTTGTGTTTCTCTTTTTGTGATGGAACTGAAGTCAGTTTATATTGGCCAGTGTTCAGTGCTGCTTTTGAAACATTCCACCATGTAGTGTTTACGATTTTCCTTGCAGTAACACACGAAATAAAAGGTTGGTTAATTTGATCTTATCTGGGGCACAGAAGTTGATGATAAACTGTGCAGCGCATGTGAGCACCAGAACATAGTGCGCATTGTGTTTCGAGATGCACAAACATAATTGTTGAAGAATGCAAATATTCAGTACATAAGCAAATCAGGGGCACAAGGGGACGATCTGTTGCAGTGCCTTTCTGTCTTCAATTTAGTTTTTCCCTCACATGCTTGTTCTTTCTCCGTAGGCCTTAAGAGTAAACGGTGTGAAGGTTTACACCGAGAATGTCGACAAAAGACAGATTATTATGGACTTGCAAATCAGGTGAGATGCACGATAGAGCTGGTGTTCATTCGGCAATGAGTAGCTGTTGAGAACACAGCGACATTAAAGCCTTTCAAACGAATATATTCTAAACAAAGCAAAGCTTTTAATGTTCTTTGCTGGCAAGTTTACGTCTGACCTTGCATTGCAATACATATTTTGGGTTAGTTCACGTTTATGTAAATTTTATGTATTTGTTTAGCTTTGTTGGGAACACTGAGATCGATGTGGAGGTTAAGAAATACTACTGCCGAGCAGGAATCACCAGCATCCAGGTATGTGTGTCTTCACTGTATCTATCCGTGTGTCTGTGCTTTTTATTTATTTTTGTATTTTTTTTTATTCAATGGTGTGTAGAATGTGACCTTTTCAACAAAGACTATCTCATGATTTCATTTTACTTGTCCGTATAAAGTACAGTGGTCAGTTTGCCCGAAACATATGATATATTCCTGGCTGGAGATCAGTGCAGAGAAAAGATCTGTCAGGAAATTGGGGTTGATTTGGCTGTTGTTATGATCTATCCACTTTTGCTAAACTGCTACATAATTTCTATACTGATTCAGAAACCACTCCATTTTAAAATAGTGTGCCTGTATATCATTGGCAACATTGTCTTATATCAATTTGCGGATTCATTTATGCTTTTTAAGCATCGCATTCCTCATTTAGTCCCCTATTCCTGTTATAATAACCGCCACTCTTCTGGGAAGGCATTCCACTAGATTTTGGAGTGTGCTTGTGGAGATTTGTGATTCATGAGGAGGCCTGGGGTGCAGCCATTATTCCAGTTCATCCCAAAGGTGTTCAGTAGGGTTAAGATCAGAGCTCTATAGCAGGCCATTCAAGATTCTCCACTCCAACCCATGTAAAGTATATCTTCAAGGAGGTCACTTGTGCACAGGGGCATTGCCACATTTGTGCCTCCAACTTTGTAATAGCAGGTTGGAGAGGAACCACATATCGCTGGAAAAGTCATGTCCTGATACTTTTGTGTAGAATTTCTACTTAAACAGATTTTTGTTATACATTTTAATTGGAAGAAATATATTTATGCTTTAAAAACAAGTTTAGTAAATAAATATAGTAATACGTAGATAACAGGTAATAAGTAGCTAATGTGTTGTTTTTAATGTGTTGTTAGCTGCATGGAGTGTTGAGGGTCATCATGGAGCCGTTGCTTGGAGACATGCCTCTAATTGGAGCACTATCTGTTTTCTTCCTCAAAAAACCGGTGAGATATACACACACACACACACACACACACACACACACACACACACACACACACACACACACACACCATCTTTGTATTTTCTCTTTCTCCAATTCTTTTCATTTTAAAATGTACACAGTAGTGAGAATAAGTTTATACAAGTACACACATATGCTCACACGATCAATAAACAGATTTTGCAGAGTAACAGAGTTGAAGAGAGCAATTTTCACGCAGTCATTTATGGTTTTTAATTGGTAAGATCCCGAATCCAAGCACAGCTGTAAGGTCTGAAATAAAGTTAGTATATTAAAGGAAGTAATAGCATATACTGAAGTATTGAATAATAAATTGCAATTCTTGGCCAATTCTGTGACATAAGATGTTTTTTAACCATTTATAAACCGATTTAATGATTCGCAACATACATTAAAGGAAAGTTATAGTTTTTGTTATAGCACAGTGTGTCTGAGAACTCAATTCTGGTTGATTTGAACATCATCCTACCATTGTATGTACAGGTAGTTCCTGTCAGTTTAATCACCCTTCTATATTAATGTTCTTCCTTGTGACTGTACCATCCTAATTGCACACAGACTGAGGTAGAAACATTTCCTAACTGCATTACTGGGCTAATTGGATGATTTATTACTGTCATTTGCCTTTTTTTAATTGAACGTCAATGTTGATCATTTGGGCACAATGTAAGTTTGATGTACTGGAGAAGAAAATGCTACAATGAGAAATATAACATAAATGGCACAATGTGTTAACAACAGCAGCTTTGTTATTATTGGAGATGCAGCAAACATGCATATAAGTAACACACACCTTCTGTCTGTCAAATCAAATTGTATTTGTCACATACACATTCATACAGAGTACGACATGTACAGAAATGCTTTTTTATGACTGTCCAACATGTGAACAAAATAGAATATACAAATAAATAAATAAAAAATAAATAAAAATAAAAAGTATAACAGCATAACTTAGTATAAAATTACTAATAGGTATAAAAATTGTGTGTGTGTATATGTATGTATGTATGTATGTATGTATGTATGTATGTATATGTATATATACTGTGTGTGTGTGTGTGTGTGTATATATATATATATATATATATATATATATATATATATATATATATACACACACACACACACACACACACACAAAGGGATAAAATTTGTAGATAATATTTTTATATATATATATATATATATATATATATATATATATATATATATATATATATATATATATATATATATATATATATATATATATAAAATACATGTGTGTGTGTGTGTGTGTGTGTGTGTGTGTGTGTGTGTATGTAACAAATATATTGACAAGTCCAGATTTAAAGTGTCCCAGTGTGATTGGTGCTTGAGTGTCTATGTGCTTATATTAAAGTGACACTGTGCTGTGTCAGTCCAGTGTTAAAGTGTCATTTGTGCAATTGTGCAAAAGATTTTATGCAAAGGAAGGGAAAGTAGAGGGAAAAGTAGAGAAAGTCCAGGTGCTAGGTGTTTTCCTGGTTTGCTGTCGCTCAAATAACTATTTAATAAAACGGTGGAGAGATCACTGGCTCAGAGTGGAAGACACAGGAGACGGGAGATAAAATTCACCAAGCAGAACTGAATTTATTCTGCCACTTTCATGTTCCACTTTTATTTTTTAGGAATCGAACCGAGACACACGCACACTCGCGACTTACTCCCACTTTTACATATTTTACATATACACACATGCGCACAGTCGGCCCTGCTCAACGTCTCCCTTCAACAAGGCTCTTTTCTTTCTCTCTCTCTCTCTCTCTCTCTCTCTCTCTCTCTCTCTCTCTCTCTCTCTCTCTCTCTAAGAGCACAGATCAGTCAAATCACCGATCAATGGTGTGATTCTCACTGCTTGGCTCTTCTGGCACCGTGCTCCATTCACAAACCAGTGGTCGTCTACACACGCGTTACCACAAACTTATTCAAATAATGTAATCTCATAGCTCATCTCTGTGTATGATTTTCACCAGTCAGAATTCTAGAATACTGCAAATAATAATGAACCATTTTTCTTTTTTTTATCCATATAGTTTACACTATAAAACATGTGTAACTTTAACTTGTACATTTCTGGCAAATGTAAACCTGGTATCAGCGGGATAATCCACTTCACTGCTAACTGTACATTAAACATCAAATAGCTTTTGTGCAGACCGAGCCATGGATTAATCTTACATCTATAATATCTTTCGCTTCTTTTATTTTTCTGTATGAGCTGTTACTATAGCAACAATAGCATGTTACAGCCAGAAATACTATTAATGTGTTTGTGCTGTCTTAGAAATTTTATTTGATATTTATGATTCAAGAGTTCAGCAATTGTTGATTGATTTCATATAACAGCATGTCTGTGATAGTCATTCTGTCTGTACCATCATAATCCTTTTAAAACAAACCTTTAAAAACAATCTTTAAATCCTACCGAACCCATAAAATCTATTTTTTGAGTCTGGTTTTTGGGAGGATCACCGGATGCCTTCTTTCTTTCTGTTTAAACAGAGAGTTTTTCTGAAATTGGCTTTAATGGTTGGCTGTTAGAGAAATATTTTGCGTTATCAGCCGGCAACATTTTTAGTGTAGTTTCAAAGAAAATGAAACTGAGAAAAAAAAAGACCAGAAAGAAAATACTTTAAATGCTGAAAGCTTTAATCAGTTAGTGAACTACCTCAGAATTTAGAATCTAAATAGCTAAAGGTATGTGACACCTGATCATCACAGCCATACATTCTCTCTTTAAACATTTAAACCATTGTGTGCTTACAACGTAATGGTAAACACAAACAGATGTGGTAGTATCACTTACTTTTGGTTAAATAATATGTGGGAAAACTGCATATAAGTGCCACTAATTTTTTATTAAGCACTTTTGAGATGTTACTTCAGATATTAGGAAGAAACAGCAATAAGAAGTATACAATAACATTCTATTCAGCAGTTTGCCTGGTTTCTGTCGCAAATGCACACATTCCGCTAATCATCTGCACAGTTGTCCTGACCAGTGAGGTCTGCTAGATGGGAAGTTAAAATCCAATATCTCTAAATAGTCTGAAACTATGAGACAATGTCAAGAGCAATGTGATGTATGTTTTAATCTGCAATTACAACCTAATAACCTGTGTGCCCAGGGGGGTTTTCTAGTGTAGTTCAAAAGGACAAGGGGGTATAAATATTAAACTAGTAGTTTTTAATTGAAGGAACACTATGACAAATTAAATAGCAATAACGACAAAAAGTATATATAAATAAAATTATATTAATAAAAAAACACTATAGTTTGTGTTAGGCACTTTTGTAGCAAAAAAAAATCCTGTTATAATATCATTTCTAAGAATGAGAGCAGTAGTTTCCGGAGTGCAGAAATATATATATAATATATATATATTTTTTTACTCAGTAACGGATATAATTTAAAATGTAGTTTAATCCAATATTTCAAGCAAAACATTCTACATTATAGAATTTAAAAACTATAAAAAGTAGAAGTACATAAAAAAACTACTGCAATACATTAATACAGTAACGTGAGTAAATGCAATTTATTTTCTATCTCTGATTTAACATGCACCTTCTCAATCACTGTTACACGTACATTTAATAATAATAATAAAAAAGCAAATTGAGATTAAATCTATAGGGTGTTTCTTTCTGACAGGAAAAATATGCAGAATAAGGCTAAATAGCACTAGAAGGAACCTTAGTGTTTGTGCTCATGCAACTCTGTACACAGTATAAAAACATTTATTACAAAACAGTGCTAACAGGTTGTTCTGTGACTTACAAAAACGAAAAGCATTTGTCTCTGCCCTGGCGGCCTGTTTATATCCCAGTTTTCTCATGAGCATTCAGCCTTCAAGATCGAATCGCATCTCTAGCGCCATCAACTCCCATCGGCAAGATCCAATTTAACCCCGGGAAATGAAGTAAAGCTAATCTGATTGATTGCATAAGCTACGGACATGCCAGACAAGAAGGCAATAAGCTTTATTCCATCATTTCTTTTTGTGGGTTTTTGGTCATTTTACAAAAATGAATTTGAGGTCAACTGGAACTGTCATAGAGAATCATCATTATGGTACAAAAGCCCACTTTCTAAATGTTCGATCAGCCACTGGAATTAATGGTGGTGATGATGATTATTATGGTGGTGGTGGAATTATTGTAAGGATGGGTTCATATGGTAGAACGTTATTTTGTTGTTTGTTAATAGACCGTATGTGCTGAGAATTTAACTATTTGTGCTGCCAATGAAACATTTCATGGCACAAACACAATACTAACAAGTCAGAATGGCCTGGGCCTGAAGGTTGTGCAGTGTTTGCTGTATATAATGTGGTGTGCAAGGGATCTGTGTTGCCAGTACTGTTTATCTTCCCAATTTGTGCACAGAAAAATCCAGTAATAAGCTCTTCAGTGTTCTGTGCCGTCTCTGCGGAAACAGGCTGAGCGTCGCAGGCATGCCCATGTTTGGTGAAGAATGTTTTACTGTGTGTTTGTGTGTGTTTTGTTTCATCCCTGCCTTAAGGGTTGGGTGTTTACTATAGAGCACATTAGGGTGTGGCACGAATGTTGGGCTGTGTTTGGATGTGTGTATCGCAGTCACAACATTCGAAGCAAAAAAAAAAAAAAAAAAAAAAGACTAGTTTAGAAATAAGGTTTAGTGAGCGAGCGTTCGTTTTCGAAAACAAACGAACTCATTGTTTTTTCTTTGTGTCTTTGTGTTTCATGTCCGTTCTAAAATTTGATAGTAGGCGCCTGTTAATTTTATAGTGTGGTCATTTACAGTGGCGGTTTCTGTCCCGTGACTCAAATATCCACTCACACTGAGCTGTTTGTTTGATTGCCAAAGGCACTGGTTCCTGCCTGAGCTTTACAGAGTCTGTTTCAGAGCGAATCCTCAGTCGGCCATAGCTAAATCAGGAGCCTTGTTCCCGATGAATCCTATATTACCATTCATTTTACGTCACTTACACTTCCTAACTAAGTGTTTCTTACACATAAAAATTTGACATGCAGTTTCGAAGTTATGAGCAAAGACAGGTTTGACACCTGCTGCTTCAAATGGCTGCATGTTTTCTGAAAGAACATTAACAATAATTGGCTGATGTGGTTTCAACCTGCACTGCAAAACATAACAAGTAAAGGAAATGAAAGTGTCAATTTCATGCAGTTTATATTATCGATAATTGAACTAATGATTTATATAGGGGATAAAGGAGACTATGTGATAGTGCGTTTATTTCCTTGTAATAAATGTTTAGACGTAGCCATGTTTGACCTTGTTTTATTTGTTCATTGGGAATGTCACTCTTGCACTGGGCAGTTATGAGTTTACCATTAAGACTAGTACAGTAACCCCCCCCCGTTTATCGCCGTGGTTACGTTCCAAAACCTTGCGCAATAAACGAAAAACCATGATAAAACCATGACGCCACCCCAAAAATTACATTTTATGTATACAGTACTGAACTGTATTAACATTTTACTTCATTATAAAATTAATTATATTTTTATTAATAGATTTAATTATTTCAACCCAAAACTCCATAAAAACAATTTGCTATAAGGTATATAGGAGCATAGGTTTATAACCAGTGTATATGTATTTGCTGCCTACTTTTATTTATGCACTGATTTATACTGCTCAGAGTTATTCTGGATTAAATGGCGTGTTGTTATTTTTTTTGACAAAAGAGAGCAATCTGATAATAACCTCAGGAGTAATGACTTGTATGTTACCCGGTCACGGTCAGTATTCACTTACTGGAAGTGCCAAAGTAACAACGATTGAATTGAAGATGATGATGGTGCATGACTTGCAGAAGATATTGGTCTGCACATAGGTATTGTTAAGGTTGCATTAGGTCACAGTGATAAAGCCAAAGCACCACTTTGACTCGGTTTCATAAAAGCTGTTTGCTTGATGATTAATTAAATAGACACATTCAAGCATAATCTGTGTGATGCAACTTTCAGCTTCCAATGTAATCATAGCGTGACTGTTTGTAACAATCAGGTTGGTTTTGGAAATTAACAAACACCTGATCGTCTGATTTTTAGATCAGTTAATAGATTTTATTTTTAATTAATTTTTTATTTTTTTTAACAAAGAATGGTGTGAAAGTCTCACTCATTTGGCAGTTCTTGATGAAAATGGTCAAAGAAGAATTGCGAAACTGGATTGACCTGACAGGAAGGTCACAGGTTCACTGTAACTGAACAGTTGACAATTGGAAGGTAAAAGACAGCTGTGGTCACCATGGTCCTCAGTGAATACTGACAGAGGCCATGACCGGAAAATGACACTTTAGTGTAGACAATGAACAGGAGAAAGCCAAACATGTGTACTTATGATGTATTACTGAACCAAGGGCTGCATTTTATATTATAATATACATTTATATTTATACTATAACCAAACGGTTTGTTTATAGTACAAGCGAGAGTTCATAGTAAATATAGAGCATTCATATAGAGAAATATCCAGTTATAAAATATCTAGTTATTTAAGTCTTTCTAGAAATCATGAAAGAAATGGCGTTTTGTACACCCCTAAAGGGTCGAATAAATTTTCTAGCATTTGTGATAATGATTCTAAGTATTGCTGTGAGCCGCTCCCACTGAATTTTACAAAGATTTTTATTTTGAACATAAATAAGCCGCACCTGTCTATAAGCCACACCTGTCTACATTGAAACTAATGAACTTTAATGAAAGACAGTGTCTGTAACACGGCTTGTATCTAAACAGTAGCCTACCAAGAAAGTCATTGTTCACTGTCTTCCTTCTTCCTTTCACAACAATTTCTCTCTCTAGTTTTTCTTTTGGCATCGCCGTGCGTTTAAAAATCACCATCGGTGAAGCTTTTCTCCCGATGCCGTGCAGCTCAGAACACAGGTGAAGTGCGTTTTTTCATGCCCGGTTGTTTTCAGCGTGAATGATTCGCATTTCCTGTAGACAGTCCGAGTGAGCGGCAGGTCAAACGTCAGAGGAACATCATCCATATTTATGATGTCGTTCGGCCTGATTCAGTGGGAGCGCATCTGATTTAATATAAAGAGTTTCATTGGTTCACCTGAACCCGTTCGGCAATTTCATTGGTCTAATGTTATGGGGCTCAGTTTTTGGCTTGAAGCTTGTGAAACCGGGAAAAACCCAGGAAAAATCCATAAATTAGCCGCTTCGTTGTTTAAGCCGCGGGGTTCAAAGAGTGGAGAAAAAAGTAGCGGCTTATAGTCCGGAAAATACAGTAAATGGTAAAACATGATTTGGACAAGAAAGGTGGAAGAGTAGCAGTGTTCTCTTTATGCATCGTACATAAAGAACAGCTAAGTAAGAAATGTGTGGTTTTTGTTTTTTTTTGTTTTTTTAAGTTGAGACTTTCAGCTGCTTTTACATTTGAGCAGGAAAGCATTTTACACTGGGTGTGCGGAAATACCAATCAACATACAGGCTGTGTCATCAGTGGTTTCACTCCTCGTGCGGTTGTAATTGTACACCAACACAGTTGAATTTTCTTTCCATTAGCAGCCTAATTTAAAATATTTTTAACAGTAAAATAAATGGTGGGTTTATATTAATGCATTCATTTTAATGTTCTCGTTACTGTAACAGCTCATTCACAGTAAAGTTAGGGATTTTGTTAATAAATGCATTTCTGCTGTAAATCCTGGATTATGTTTGTATGGAAAGTGAGTTTCAGGGACACATGGACTTGTCTATTATCTGTTTGTTCTATTCAACATTCAAAGTAGTCCCCCAAAACAGTATACATATTATCATGTTTTATCCTGGGGGAAATATGACTCCAGTGTTGCTGCCTGACATTAAACTGTCAGGGCATCAAACAAAGAGTTTCCAAGCTGAGCTCTTTATAGACAATGACAGGACTGATAAATGACATGAACAGATGTGCACACAGCACGCTGACAAGAGAAGAATTTATTTATTTATTTATTTATTTATTTATTTATTTAATTTATAAAAAAAAATGTTAAATTGTTAAATGTGTGTTCTGCTAAGCCAAATATGAAGCCTTTATAATAATATTAAAAAACAAGAATGGATTTGCTAGTCATTTATGCTGGACAAAGTCTAGTTTTCAACTGATGCAATTTATAGTTAAAGGTATGTGGACACATTACTTTTTTTAGCCATATGAGGTTCTTTTCCAAACTGTTTCCTCGAAGCTGTAGACACCTAATTATGTAGTATGTCTTTGAATGTGGTAGCATTAAATTTCCCCTTCACTTGAATCCAAGACCTAAGACTGTTCCAGCATGACACCCCTGTGCACAAAGCCATGGGACGGAATGGACGATCTTGAATGGCCTGCCACAAAGCTCTGACCTCAACCCTACTGAACACCTTTGGGATGAACTTTAATGCTGTCTGCACCCCAGGCCTCCTCACGCTTCCTCACCTACATCAGTACCTGCCTTTACTGACACCCTTGTGGCTGAAACACGCAAATCTCCACGAGCACATTCTAAAATCTGGTGAAACATTTTCCCAGAACAGTGAAGGTTATCCTAACAGCAAATGGGGACTAAATGTGAAAATGGGATGTTCAAAAAGCCCATATCTTATGGTCCATGTACTGTATTAGTAAAATAAAGTTCACTGACCTCCACAGCCTGTTCTATACTAAACAAAGTGCAGCAAAACACATGCACCATTCCCGTGACCACTCTGAGAAAAACGTGTCAATGTAGACAGACAATTAAGCATTTATTCCTCGTACTTGTTTAAAAAAAAAAGGAGATATTGTTGTAGATAAGTTATTTCTAATCATATTAATGTTTATCAAATATTTGTCACATACACATACATACAGGGTACGACATGCAGTGAAATGCTTTTTACGACGGTCCGGCCTGAGGGAATAGGATGGGGAGAAAAATAAAGTGACAGTCCAGAGTTTAAAGTGTCGTAGTGCGTAAAGAAAAATATGTGCGGAGAAAAAGTGTGAAGATGGAGAGAGTGGGCCAGTTTTTAGATCCTGGGTGTTTCCTGGTTTAAACTCCGAATGGCCTGCGGGAAGAAGCTCCTCCTCATTTTCTCTGTGTTCGCTTTCAGGGAGCAGAAGCGTTTCCCTGAACGCAACAAAGAAAATAGTTCATTGTTGGGATGGCTAAGGTCCTTCACAATCTTCCTGGCCCTGCACCTTGTGCTGTAGATGTCTTGCAGGTTAGGGAGCTCAGTGTGGACGGTACATTCAGCTGACCGCACCACCCTCTGGAGGGCTCACCTGTCCATGCAGGAAGTGGAAGTGACCAGGAAGTGATGCTACCAGTCAGAACGCTTTCAATGGTGCAAGTGTAAAAAGTCTTTAGCACCTAAAAGGGTAGTTTAAAGTCCATTAAGTTTCTCAGATGGTACAGACGCTGCTGGGCCTTCTTCACCAGGGTGTTGGTGTGACAGGACCAAAACAGGTCCTGTGTGATGTAAACACCTAGGTACCGGAAACTGTCCACTCTCTCCACTGGGGTCCTGTTAATGTTTTATGGTTGGTATGACCGCTCCTGCCTTGTACTAAAGTCCACTATCAACTCTTTAGTCTTGCTGATGTTCAGGGGAAGGTTGTTCTCCTGGCACCATCTCTCCAGGTTTTTAACCTCCTGTAGGTAGGCCGTCTCATCATTGTTGGAGATCAGGCCCACCACAACAGTGTTGTCAGCAAACTTGATGGTGGTGGAGTTGGAAGTGGCCACACAGTCGTATGTGTACAGTGAGTACAGCAGGGGGCTCAGAACACAACCCTGGGGAGCTCCAGTGCTGAGGGTGAGGGTGAATGAGGTGTGTTTTGCCTACCCGTACGGCTTGTGGTCTGTCTGTCAGGAAGTTAGAGCTCCATTGGCACAGCGGCAGGCTGAGTCCCAGGACCTCCAACTTATAGGTGAGTCTGGAGGGAATTATGGTGTTAAATGCTACAAACTGCATTTTTGTATAATTCCCATTTCTGTGGTCCAGGTGGCTCATCGTAGTGTGGAGGAGATGAGCAATGGCATCCTCAGTAGAACGGTTCTAGCGGTATGCAAACTGTACCAGTGTGTCTGGTAGTCAGACAGTGATAAAGTCTCTGACCAGTCTTTCGAAGCACTTAATCACTACTGAGGTCAAGGCTAAAGGGCGATAGTCGTTAAGGCAGGCGGGCTGGGGCTTCTTTGGGACAGGAACAATGGTGGACATGAGGGAACAACAGACTGTTCCAGTGAGAGGTTGAATATCTCAGTGAAGACCGGTGCTAGCTGGTCAACGCAGGCTTTCAGAACTCGACCTGTGATGCCATCTGGTCCTGCTGCCTTTCTGGTATTCACTCTCTTGAATGCCCTCCTCACATCATGCTCCGAGATGGTGACCGTGTTTATCTCTCCGGCTCTCTCGGCACGGACGCTGTTTGTGCCGCTAGCGTGGTTAGCTGCACCCTCGAAACGAGCGTAAAAGATTTCAGTAATCCAATGTGTTTTGTGATCCAGTGTTGTGCACTGCTGCAATTGCTATATAGTGTTTAGAATAAAATGTCATATAGAACAAATATTGTCAATTTATAGATTTTCAGCCCTAAAGAATCTTCAGTGTGAACACACATCTGGTGTTTAAGGCCACATTGAACATTAAAGCATATTGGAATTGGCGTTGATGTGGTGCTCAACCTGGGACTGTTGTAAAATAAGCTTGAAATGGAAAAGTCCTTGTCTATTTTTATTATAATTTTTTTTTACGTTTTACACTGGAGGAATAAAATGTGAATAAACTACAGACTTGCTGTTAGCATTATCCAACTTATATGGCAAATCAGTAATAGTGTGGAGTTATAATAACATTGGTTAGATAAGATTTTTTATATATGCAATGATACTTTTAATTTTGTATTTCAGATCAGTGTAACACCAAATAATATAAGGTTTGATCAGAAGTTTTAAGTGTCGTAGTATCAAACCATTTGTTTTAGAGAGAAATCATAAACAGTATAATATTTTGCCTGCCAGTGCATGCAGGCACATGGATTATTGACTCTGTTGTGTGGAATTTATCTATATAGATTGGACTTTGAGGGAACCATCCTCAGAACCAGTGTGTGATAAATCCACACCTTTATAGTTTGTTAGATTGTTACTGCTGAAAACAAATCTGCTCCAATTACTTGGTGTGTTTTAATATACATTTAAATTCTTATCCAAATTGATTGTGTAACAAATAAGAAAGTACAGACAAAATAAAAAGCTACAATAGTCTGGATCTGTTTATATAAAAGTAAAAATGAATTCTTAAGTGTATGTGTGTGTTTTTCAGCTGTTGGACATTAACTGGACAGGTCTGACTAACATGCTCGACATCCCAGGACTGAAGTGAGTCATTTTCCATTATTACATTGTACTTATTTGGGCAACAGTCAATCCAACCCATGAGAGCCATATTTCTTGTTTGCCGTCGTTGTCAGGGAAACAGCCCGAGGCAAAAACAGGAACACTGACTTCATAGTTTTTAACTTTTGCAATATAGCACACAAAACACCTGGATATGCTGCTCTCCTTGTTGTTCTGCCTGTGAGAGACACACCAAGAGAGGAACCTTTTGCATCAATCACCAAACCTCCTGCCAGCTCTGTGTGTGTGTGTGTGTGTGTGTGTGTGTGTGTGTGTGTGTGTGTGTGTGTGTGTGTGTGTGTGTGTGTGTGTGTGTGTGTGTGTGTGTGTGTGGTGATTATTGTGGCTGGGTGGTGGTTTGGCTTGTGCTGCTGGCTTTCTCTTCCCGTCACACTCGGATTTCAGAATTCTTACCCATAAATGGTTACGGATGCCTTTCATGGACACTGTTTTGTGTTTATACTTGCTTTTCTCTTTGTGTCTCTGTATGTCTTTCTATATTTCTGTATTTTCTTGTATGAATTAACATTTTTTTAAGTTATGTAAAGCTTGTAAATGTTTGTATTCGTGTAGAACCAGAAAGCTGTGTTTTAACACACACACACACACACACACACACACACACACACACACACACACACACACACACACACACACACACACACACACACACGAAAAAAACCCTACTAATCACTGAAAAATGCTGATACACACCCTCTAGTTGCCAGTTTAGGAAACTGCAACCCAAAAAATGAAGCAGTCACAAGTCCTCTTTTATTCAATATACAGTAATCCCCCGCTTTACTGCGGTTTAGAATCTGGCGCCCCCGGTTTATCGCGGAATTACATTTGCCACATAACTAATAGTAAAAATATAATATTTGAATATAAAATTAAGTAAAATGTTAATACAGTACTGCATAAATAAAATAGCATTTTTGGGGTGGCGTCCGTTTGTCACGGGCGGTTTTGGAACGTAACCATCGCTATAAATGGGGGATTACTGTATTGCACATGCGTGTACACGCCATTCAGGGGCATGTAGTTTGAATATAGTGCAGATATTATATAATGTACATTTTAGCTTGATTCAAATTAGAGAAGCCTAGGAAGGTTTTCTAGTCTTCTAGGAGGATTATATCCATATACAGGCAATCTCGACTTACAATGAAGATATGCCCCGGTTCACGAGTGGAGGGCGGAGCCGGGCACGCTCTGTTACAGAGCTCTGTTAAAGGAGAGACAAGAGCTGAAATTGGGCTTTGAAACACCAAAAAACACAGAAAAAACTCCAACACTGAAACCATTGAACCCACAAGGGGAAATGTAAAAAAAAAAAAAAAAAAAAAAAAAAAAAAAACAAACGTGAAAATTGTAATATTAAAAAAGAAAATGTTTTGCTATCGTCATCGTAAGAAAAATCGTAAGTCGGACCATCGTAACTTGGAGATTGCCTGTATACAAATTGAGACCCACCTTCCTAATCTGATATCAGTGGTAGTGGCACTGATAACAGAGATGTAAAGAACTGTAGGATAAGGTGGTGGTTTTGTTGTGGAAATGTAAATGTCTTGGAATTAATGGAATTGAATCCTTCATGTTGCAGTACATCATCAGTCTGACTCTCTCTCTCTTCCCCTCCCTCTCTATCCCTCTCTCTCTCCCTTTCTCTCTGTGTTTCGCAGTGGAGTATGTGACGGTGTGATAGAGGATATTATTTGCAGTAACTTGGTGCTTCCCCACAGAATCACAATTCCACTGGTGGGAGAGGCACAACTGGCCAAGTTACGCTTCCCAATGCCAAAGGTATCCGGTCACATGTGTTTCGACACATGATAAACCTATTTTAGTGCTATTTTCTGAATTAAACTTGTAGCTAATAATATAATAATAACTCGGTAGCAAAATATTTTTTGTGTAACTGTTCAAAACATTTTTACTGGATAGCACAACACCATTGCACGTGATTCGAATGGACATTAGACATATGAAATTTTAATTATCTAGTCTGCTTGTGTGTAAATGCACTTGTATTCAAGTATTTTCCACACAGAACCAGATCTTAATTCTTCATAATTATTTGTTTCTTGCTCATAGAAACTTTTTATATATAAATTGGTTCATATCGAGCATGAAAAATGAGGCACAGTGTTTTTAAATGCAAGTGAGTTGCAAGTTTGGATCATTTTTAAGGTTTCATGTCTTGAGTGTTTTTATACAAAGTAGTGGATTTTATATATTTTTTATATTATAGAGGTTTTGGTATGTTTTGAATTTTAGGCGTAAACCCTAGGAGCAGTAGGCAAAAACAAGATTAGCATATTATGCAAAACTGGTTGTAGGGTTGTTGCATTGCTCAAAGTTCAGGCGAACATTGTCCTATACCACCCCCTGTAATCAAATCAGAGAATTACATTTCCTGTCTTCAAAGTTTCCTGATTTAAAAAATGTAGTTCCAAAAATGCGTTTGGTACAAAAGTCCTAAGAGGCCACGGATTAGAATATTTTTTTCTTTCTTATTTTCTCGTGATTATACGACGACATATTAGGGCCACTATGGGATAAAAAAAAAAAAAAGTGGCAGGAAAATTTGAGAAAAAACTCACAAATTTACATTAAATAAACTTTTTGTGTGTAAAACTGACACATTTGGGGGTGTTCTACCAAGGAACAACAACGTATTACGGCAAATATCGGATTTTAAAAAAGAACTGGAAATGGAGGGACAGGGAATTTCCGAGTTTAAAACTCAGAAGACAACAACACAAATTTACAAATAAGTATTTCCTTGTTGCTAAACCCCCCCATATATGTTTGCGTTTCACACACAAAACTTTCATAAAACTATCGAAATTTAGAGTTTAGTTTAAGTTTGAAATTCCCTGCCCCACCGTCGTTTGATCAGAACTCAATTTATTTCAATTTCTCAATTTATTTATAATTTATTTGTTTACGATCTTCTTTCATGAGTTTTTTTTTATCATCTTGACATAAAAAACATCGTTTCCCCCTTTTGATAGTACTTCATCAGAGATGATTTCATTTGCTTTTACTTTGATCAGAGACTCAACAGAAAAATGATAATGTTGCAGACCCGACAGCCTCCTTCTCAACTGTTTCACCACTTAAGAGTCCGAGAAAGTTGTCAGTCACTCACAGGCACTGAGGTATTTCAGTTTGACTGAGTCCCTGATCATAGTAAAAGCGAGTGCAATCATCCATGATGCTGTCTCTAGAACATGCTCTAATGCCGAATACACAGAAAAAATAAGTAATGATCACAAGGAAAAAATCATGAGAAAATGAAGTTGTGAAACAAGAAAAAAAAAAGCCCTCTTACGAAATACAGTATCTCACAAAAGTGAGTACACCCTAAGTGATAACAGCTGTACTGTACGTCGCTTATCCATGCAAACCCACATGCCATATTTATGACAGGACCATACAAATATGTGTATTTTGTATTAGATCAGTTAAGATTAGGTGCTTGGAGTACAATTCTCTCATACTGACCACTGGATGTGTAAAATGGAACCTTGAAGAACTCTCCGATTTGAGAATTAGAATTGTTGCTCTCTACAAAGATGGTGTTTGCTATAATAAGATCGGTAACACCCTGAAACTGGGTTACAGTACAGGTACCAGGGTCATACAGAGGTTTTCCAAGACAGGTTCCACTCAGAACAGACGCCCTGTCGAGGAGTACCCAGAAAATTGTGTCTTGCCTACAGTCAAGAATGGTGGTGGCAGCATCATGGTCTGGGGCTGCATGAGTGCTGCTGGTACTGTGGAGCTGCAGTTCATCAAGGGAAACATGGATACCGTCCCTTCAGAAATTGAGCCGAACAGCAGGAATAACGA
The DNA here is from genome assembly GCF_014805685.1 of Silurus meridionalis. Taxonomy (NCBI): domain Eukaryota; kingdom Metazoa; phylum Chordata; class Actinopteri; order Siluriformes; family Siluridae; genus Silurus; species Silurus meridionalis. The sequence goes on from NC_060903.1 coordinate 12,644,161, forward strand.
AATACTGTAAAAACGACCCCAAACACACCGCCAAGATGACAACTGCTTTTCTGAGGATGCTGAAGGTGAAGGTGATGGAGAGGCCAAGTATTTCTCCAGACCTGAACCCTATTGAGCACCTGTGGGGCATCATCAAGCGGAAGGTGGAGAAGTGCCATGTGTCTAACATCTAGCAGCTCTGCGATGTGACTATGGAAGAGTGGAAGAGGATCCTAGCAACAACCTGTGCAGCTCTGGTGAATTCAATGCCCAGGAGGATTAAGGCAGCTCTAGATAAAATGGTGCTCACGCAAAATATTGACACTTCGGACACAGTGTTGACATGTTCACTTAGGGTGTACTCACTTTTGTTTTTATTTAGACAATAATGGCTGTAAATTGAGTTATTAATGGAGCACAGTAAATCCGTACTGCTATACAAGCTACATATTAACTACTCTAAAATATATATTCAAGTTTCATTTCTATAGTATTGTTTATTTAAAAGATACTAAAATTGTGCTTAAATGTGGGGGTTGTGCTCACTCTTGTGAGATACTGTACATAGTTTGGTTCCCAAATTTTCTATATATTATATAGTTAACTATATATACACACTCACAACTCTGCTATTGTATGTTTTTCACAGGGTGTTTTACGAGTACATTTTCTAGAAGGCCAGGATCTGCTGGCTAAAGACACATATCTGGGTGGTCTAATCAAAGGGAAGTCTGATCCGTACGGGGTCATTAAGATTGGTAATCAGCTCTTCCACAGCAAGGTCATCAAGGACTGCCTGCATCCCAAATGGAATGAAGTATATGAGGTTTGTTCGGCGATTCCTTATTTCGAATCACGATAGTATATTCAAGGATGGTTTCTTCCTTATGCCATCTCAGGGAGTTTTTCCTTGCCACGGCCGCCACCCGCACACTCATTAGGGACAAACGTACAATTATTAAGAACAATCTAATTCATTCTTTATTAACACATTATTTGTGTAAAGCTGCTTTGAGACAATGTCCTAAGTCCTAATGTTAAAAGCGCTGTACAAGTAAAAATCAATCGATTTTAATAATGTATGAAGTGAGCTAAAGATACCATGGTAACGCATGTCGGGAAGGAAAGACAGCAGGTTGTTGTGTTGTTTGAATAATGTTGGCTGTGTACCATTTGAAAACAGAGGCCTCACAGAGCCAGACAGTGCTGCTCTGATTTTATATTCAGTAGTTAAGTAGTAGTCTTATTTCTGGTGGGGGTGTGTGTGTTTTACAGGCATTAGTGTATGATCAGCCTGGACAGTCTTTGGAAATTGAGCTGTTTGATGAAGACCCTGATGAGGATGACTTCCTTGGCAGGTGAATTTTTCTGTAGCAAAGATTTTACAATTTTCTACTGTAATAAGATTGAATTTAAGTTATAGCTGCAACAAATAATTATTTTATTTTTTCAATTAGGCGATTATTTATTTGTTTGATTAATTGATTGTTTGATTAATAGAATAATCTGATTTTGTAAACATTTATTTTATTAGATGCTTTGCTTTTTTATGTATTATAAAAAAGGTGTTTATGTATAAAAGTGTACTTAAATCCACATATTGTTTAACAATCTTTAATTTTTACATTTTAAAGCTTCTAGTGACTGCTTGTTGAGGAGTACATGAGGAATTTCTCTTGATTACAAATTCACACGCTCAGTTTTTTGTTTCTGTAAAATCAAACAATAAGCATTTACAACAATGTTAAAAAAAAAAAAAATGCAGGAGCATTGTCATGTTGGAACAGGTTTTGGTGTACCTCAATTTTTTTTTTAACGGTTTGGAGAACAACCATGTCATATAACAACCATAAATGTCAGGTGTCCCAGAACTTTTCTTCATATAGTATGTTAGATGCGGTAAAATCACAATATTTTGCGCATTAAGTTTTATTTTTATAGGATGATTTTATGGGAAGGGGTCTTTTTATTTAATGGCTTAATAATAATATTGGGCAAAGCATCACATACCGGAAAACACACACTTACACACAGATAGAATGTGGCATTAGTGACTTATGTATGTACTGTATATTTTTTTACTGTAATCTATTCTAGTTTATTGTTGTGTTTCCTCTGAATGCTAAAACGGTTTTTCTGTGTGTGTGTGTGTGTGTGTGTCTGTGTGTGTGTGTAATTTCTACCTCAGACAGCTTGCTACTTTTAGCTTCCCCACATATTTTTAGGAAAAAAAGAATGGTTGTGTAAATACCGTAATTTTCGGACTATAAAGCGCACCCATATATAAGCCGCAAATACAAATATACAAATATTACAAATATTTATTTATTTTTATTTTTATTTTATTGTCTATAAGCCGCAGGTGTCTACACTGAAACTAATGAACTTTACACAGGCGTTAACGAAAGACAGTGCTGTGGCTCCTTTAAGAGCAGAGCGGCATTTTGGGAATAACCTGCTGCCGCATTTTCCAGTATTACTGCATGTGTGCAAGACCGAGGAATATGTCCTTATTGTTTTCTGATGCTTATTTCTAAGTTTCTTTGACTTACCCGTAACGCTGTCAAGAAATATAAAAAAGCACAAGTTTTGGAAACCTGTCTGTGCTTATATGATTTCTGTTGCAACTGGAGTTAGCGAGCTCTCCCCCTTGACCCAGACTCGGCGCGCTACAACGGCTTGTATCTAAACAGTAGACGACTAAGAAAGTCATTGTTCACTGTCTTCCTCCTTCCTTTCACAACAATTTCTCTCGAAAGTTTATCTTTTGGCATCGTCGTGCGTTTGAAAATCACCACCGGTGAAGTTTTTTCTCTCGATGCCGTGCAGCTCTGAACACAGATGAGGTGCGTTTTTTTTCATTTCCGTTCGGAAATCTCATTGGTCTAATGCTCAGTTTTTTGGCTTGAAGTTTGTAAAACCGGAAAAAAAATCCATAAATTAGCCGCTTTGTTAGTAGCGGGTTATAGTCCGAAAAATACGGTACTCCAATTATTTCACATTCTTTACACCACACTGTCACATTGTCCATAAGGTTAATGTTAAGGGGGAGAGGTTTACCCAGGACTGTCACATGACCATGCTCTCACTGATCTGTGTATATTTTCTTTGATGGGCTTGACATACTCGTTAACCGTCACAATCATTTTTTATTTTTTTTTTATTTTTTTACCATTTACTGTTTTTTCTTTCTTACTACTCTTTTACAAAAACCCTTTTTTAGCTTTGAATCCTAATTGAAAATAAGCAGGTTAAACAAAGTGCACTATAAAATCAGTATGGAATTCATGTTTTCAAATGTCTTAAATAGACTTCTTTCTGCTTCCAGGCTTATGGTTGACCTGAATGAGTTGGAGAAGGAGCAGAAAGTTGATGAGGTAACCCCCCCAACACACACACACACACACACACACACACACATACAAACACACAATTCTATTTTTGTTTTGTTTTCTTTAAATAATGTTTGTCACTTGGGAACTGTATTTTTACCCAAACTGATCCCTTATAAACTATCTGGACAAAAGTATTTGGACACTGGACTTTTCCAGCCATTTGTGTTTCTTCCCCAAACTGTTACCACAAAATTGGGGGCGCAGGATGCAGAAGCATTAGATTTCCTCTTCACCTGAACTAGGAGATCCAAAACTCTTCCAAAATTGACAATGCTACTCTGCATATAGCCAGCTCCATGAAGATATGGTTTTCATGGTTTGGAGTAAAAGATCTTGTGGCTTGCTATAGAGTTCTGACCTCAAACCTACTGAACATCTTTGGGATGAATTGGTATTTTGACTGCACCCCAGTCCTCCTCATCCTCATCAGTACTTGAATTTACTCACGCTATTGTGGCACACTATAAAATCTTCTGGAAAAGAACTTTCCAGAACAGGTATTGAAGTACACAGAAAATCATTGACAATTAATGAAATGTCAGGTAAACTTTACTTTTACTTTTACTTTTTACTGTTTAAACCATTCCACATAACTTTTCATTCATGTGGGTGTTGATGTTGGAATGTGGATTGTGCAAATCAAAGTGTTTTATTTGACATGACATTTTCTAGAGACAAATTCTACTGAATGCTTATTGACAGTCCAAGCTTTAATATATAGATTTGATTTTAAGGTCACAATTATACATATATTTTGTGTGTGTGTGTGTGTGTGTGTGTGTGTGTGTGTGTGTGTGTGTGTGTGTGTGTGTGTGTATAGTGGTTTGAGCTGGACGAAGTGACATCAGGAAAACTACACTTGAAGCTAGAGTGGCTCACACCTCTTGCCACACCAGAAAAACTGGACCAGGTAACTAGCGCACACACACACACACACACACACACACACACACACACACATACTACTACTACTACATAAATCTGCTCAAACTAAACTTGTATTGGACTATTCAAATGGTGAATAAATAGAAATTATTTAACTTAACATTGTTATTTATTTATTTTTATTGTGCTGAAAAACACAAAGAATTTGAGACTGCATGCGTCATGTTTCTTCTTATGTACTACGACTTTTGTGCAGTAAAATACATTTAGATTTTTCTTCTCTGAAGCTTTTTTGCCTTTAATCGTCTTGCCAAGTTTAGGGTCTTAATTGTGGTTTTATTTCTACACTTACAAAAATGATTCGGTTACAGCTTTTAGCGGTACATCATGTCAGATTGCATCCTTTTTTTTCAAGATTTTCTAATACACTTCTAATAATTAGTTGGATTTGACATTTGAATAATTTCTGCCATATTCACGAGGCTCCGCTCACGGGATCTACGCTGACCTGTGGCCAACACTTATTAAATGACTATTTCAACATATCACCAACTTTATTTATTATACTTTTATTGGGACCAATATGTAAAAAATGTTCTCAGGTGATGCGAACTGTATGTGTGTGTGAGGTGAGGAAGAAAGAGAGGAGAATTTATTAAGCAGCTGTGTGTATGCAGGTTAATCTGGTGATGTTTAAGGATTAAGGATGTGTTTGATGTTGCAGGTGTTGAGCAGTATTAGGGCGGATAAAGGCCAAGCAAATGATGGTCTCTCCTCAGCACTACTGCTTGTACACCTGGACTCAGCCAAGAACCTGCCTGTAAGTGTTGATATATGCACAAAAACATGTTTATATATTGTGTGTGTGTGTGTGTGTGTTTTCTCACTATGGTTCCTCTCTATTTCATGGTTCTCCCTTCCGATAGTTCTTTTTCCCCACACATTTTTCATTTCTGTATTTCTGATTCCTTATTCCCGGTTTCAGCTTCTGCCTCTTTCTTTTCCTTCCTTGCTCTCGCACGGTGTATCTTGTGGTGAAGAGTGTGTTTGAAGGCAATCTGTCCAGCGGCTGTCTGAAGGAGCGTCGTTCCGCTGGGTTCGTGTTCTGTGAGAACACAGCAACACTGTACAGGACTCTGTTTGTGAGTCTTTTGCCTCTGCTTGTGCTCCTTTGCTTCACTTTGCTTTGCTTTGAGTTTGCCTGTGTTTTGAGTGTTTCCTGATTTCTGCAGGACTTTTAGTTCGTCTGTGTGCTTTTTTTTTTTAGTAGTATTTTTGCAGAAATGCATGCATTAAAAAAAATTTCTGCTTGGAACCTTTATAAAATATAGCCCTGGTTTACTAATGGCATCATTCAAAAGACTGGTGTTTTTGCGCGTTTGCCTTCACATATTAATGTTACAAACTTGCCACAAATTGCACATTGAAAAGATTTATCGCAACACTGTTTTCTCATTTTCTCAGTCATTGAGACATGTATAGTTGTGAATCACTCACTACACAGTCACTCCGACACTGCACACACAGTTTATCATATTGCATCAAATAAGTGCTATTTAGTAACTCAGGATTTTGGGTTTGAGATCTGTAATATTTCCCTGTTCCAAATGCATAAACGTGTGTATGGCTATCATAGCATGGAGTGAATGTCAAACAAGAAGTCATATGCTATAATAAGGTAAACAAAAAATATCCGAAAAGGTAATTTATAATCAAAAACCCTGTTTAACCCTGTTAAACCCTGTGTAAAAACACTTTTGGTTTGTTTAATTAGAGTGTCATCACCTTCCCACTACCATCCATTTAATCAATGTAACTATACAAACAAATTTATTTCCTAAAAATAAATTTCTCACCATACCACTGATTCTTCATAATTCCTATTACTTTAATAGTTAGTCTGTTTTTTCATGTGACTTAGGCGGCAGATCACACGTGTGAGGGATGTAAATTACCCAGTACAGTTTGGTATGCGTGTGTGTGTGTATACTTTGCGTTTATATTTTCCTCGATTCCATCAACATTTCCATTTTTTAACGAATATAGCCGTAAAAGGTAGTTGTTTTTTACTGCAGTGAGCTGTGAGAGTAAACAGTTGCAAAATAAGGTGATGAAATCATTGTGTGATTTGGAATAATAAATGAAAATTAATGAGTGGATCAGATTCTCTGAATATCATTAGGAAAAAAAACCCCACACATTAGACTTTACTAAGACATCCTCAGTGACTTGTAACACCATGGTTTCAAGTAATAAAATGATGAATAGTCTTTGTGTGTGTGTGTATGTGTATATGTATGTGTATGTGTGTGTGTGTGTATATGTATATGTATATGTGCAACCCTAATGGCTGGGGTTGGTTCCCTGACCGGGGATCGAACCCGGGCCGCAGTGTTGAGAGCGCCGCATCCTAACCACTAGACCAATATACTCACATTATATTGCCAAAAGTATTGGGTCACCTGACCTTTCCTGCAATATGTGGTTCTTTTCCAAACTGTTACCACAAAGCTGGAGGCACTCAATTGTACACTTGTTCACTTGAACTTGGAAACCCAAACCTGTTCCAGCATGGCAATGCCCCTGTGCACAAAGTGAGTGATCTTGAGTGGCCTGCTGTAGAGCTCTGATCTCATTTCTACTGAACACCTTTGGGATGAATGTGAATGCTGACTGCACCCCAGGTCCCCTCACCTACATCAGTACCTGCCTTTCATAATACCCTCGTGGCTGATGAACACAAATATCCATAAGCACACTCCAAAAATCTAGTGGAACATCTTCCCAGAAGAGTGGAGGGAATCATAACAGTGCTTTGAGACTAAATGACCAGGTGGCCCAATATTTTGGCAACATAGTGTGTGTGTGTGTGTGTGTGTGTGTGTGTGTGTGTGTGTGTGTGTGTGTGTGTGTGTGTGTGTGTGTGTGTGTGTGTGTGTGTGTATATATATATATATATATATATATATATATATATATATATATATATATTTATGTGTATATGCTGGTGATTTTGAGAAAATGATTTGAAAAGGGTTTTGCCAGGTTACTGATGTACAGTAACAGTCACCACACCACAAGTCCACTAAGATTTAGGCTTAATTACTATTTCACAGGGAGGAATTGAGTGTTCTGTGACAGCACCAAGAATCTCTTGCTAAAAATGAAATCTTGAGTCCGCAAACGAATTCTTCTCTCCTTCCTCTTACCATTTTTCTTTATACCGTTGGACAGTTGCATGTTAAAATGGATTGCATCGAACCACATATGAAGCAGTACTCTAAACATTCATTCATGTGGTTTCTATTCCTTCCTACCTCAGTAAATAAACATAAGCATAACTCATTATATATGTCGGAACACTTGCAAAGGTGTCACGCTGATTGATTGTGCTGCTGAATATATACACTGCTACCAGAGACTTGAGAAATTGAGACCTGAGAATATTTCCAATCAGAAACATGACAATCATGATTTCTGCCTCATATTGTCTTAACAGAGTACCAGTTATTCTCAATAAATCTAGTCACACATTTTCCAAGTTCACTTCCTTCAAATTCCTTCAGGAAGCTTAAATTCTTATTGAGCAGTGTAATGTGTGTGAGGAGGATGGATTGGCCCAGACGTCTCGCTTCTCGTTAGCCAACGTTTGCATGTGCTGGAAAAATATTGTAAAAATTAATTGATTTGAAACCTGTCTTTTGGCTGCATGACATAAATGATATCTGATAGATTTAGCATGTGAAATGGAGACATTTGTCTCTCATGGACAAATAAACAATTTCATGGCCACTGTGACTACTGTGTATTGCGCATTGATTTGAAGTCGTCTGGGTCTGAGCATATGTGTCTCTAATAAATCAGTTTTTAATAACTTTTTGGGGTTTTTGGGTAAACATATTTTGTATTAGTTGTTGTTTTTTTTACCTTTGTTACAAAAAACATTTCAAATTACATCGATTTGTTCAATAATTTATGTACAAAATATATTTCTATATATATTTTATATTCTGATCAAGTTCAAGTTTGTTCAAGGACTGAAACCGAGACATTTAATTCATAACTTTAACATTATTTATACTTTTTACTTGTTACTGTCTAGTCTGCGAAGAAAGTCACCAGTGATCCCAGTCCCTTGGTCCAGTTTAAGGTCGGACACACAGTTTTTGAGAGTAAGGTGAGAGTAAAGCGCACACTCACACTGTATTGTTGGATTGGATTTTGGGCTCATTTTAATTCACGTCACAGCAAAAGTGTGTTGGATTATTTTGCGATTATATTCATGAATCTTTAAAATTCCACCGCGCACCACTACACACATTAGACTGTGGGTATTTTTCCTATAAAAAAAAAACAACAAAGCTTAACAATCATTAAAGCCTCATCAAAGTTCGATATTTTCTAGCAGTAATACTATTTTTGATTATATTGCGCCTTTTCTCAGTCAGAGGTTTGCTATATTTCTTAGAGAAAACATCAGAAACAAGGACAAAACTAAAATAGCCTGAAATTATGGCTTTTGCTTCTATCGTTATGATCCACCAACAGTCCCCAATGTTCCAGAACAAAAAAAAAATCTGATTTATGTTGGTTTAATTACCTCAATATTGGCAATCAAACTAACACATTCAACCAGAATTGCATTCGGTCAATATTTCTGTAGTATTTATGTCTACATTTTCCTGTCTTCAGTTTGACATATTGCATTATATTTCAGTGTTTGACTATTTATTGAATTTCCTGTTCTTCTGTTTATAGACACGTTATAAAACCAATGAGCCTGTTTGGGAGGAGGCCTTCACATTCCTAATACATAACCCAAAGAGTCAGGACCTAGAAGTGGAGGTAAAAACATACATGAATACACACACAAAGCTGACAACAAATATATACTGTATAGACAAATTTTTCTGGACACCTAGCCATAAGATTTGTGTGCTTTTTTTTAACATCCCATTCCACATGTAGTTCCTTATTGCTGTTGTATTAACCTCCAGTCTTTTGGAAAGATGTTCCACTAGAAGATTTTGGGGTGTACTGTGGAGTTTTGTGCTCATTCAAAGCCACAAGGGTGTTAATAAAGTCAGGTACTGATGTAGGGGGGGTGAGGGCTGGGGTGCAGTCAGCGTTCCAGTTAATCCCAAAGGTGTCAAGAGGGATGAGGTCAGTGCTCCTAAAAAGGAGGCCACTCAAGATCATGTTTATTCAGTGTGAAACATGGCGCATCAGTAAAATAAATGTTTAGGGATATTTTCTGTGCTTTCCACATGATGAAAATCTTGAAATCAGATTTTGAGAGCCCCGGCTCTATACAGGAGAAAAACAGCTTAAAAAAAAAAATGGGATTATTTCAGTAATCATTTAGGAGTTGAGAAATATCTCTCGGGTAAAAAATTTTGTATTGTAATGCACCAAAATCTCATGTCCCCACGCTGCATTGCATACGTCCTTTTGCTTGTGTTTTTAGGTAAAGGACGAGAGGCATGAGTGTACTTTGGGGAATTTTACTCTTCCGTTGAGCCAGCTGCTGCAGGCTGAGCAGATGACCCTCAGTCAGAGATTTCCCCTAAAAAGTGCCGGACCCAGTGCTACTCTCAAAATGAAGATTGCTCTAAGGGTACACAATACAACACAACACTCAAACATAAACACATCCAATGTGGTCCATAGCTATTTGCCTCTTTCTTTTTGCCTTTTTTAAAATAAAGTCATAAAAGTGTGATTGAAAGGGAATATTGTGAAAATTATATTGCCGTATTTTCCGGACTATAAACCGCTACTTTTTTAACACGCTTAAACCCCCCGGCCTAAACAATGAAGCGGCTATTTTATGGATTTTTCCTGGGTTTTTCCCGGTTTCACAAGCTTCAAGCCAAAAAACTGAGCCCCATAACATTAGACCAATGAAATTGCCGAAAGGGGTTTAAGGTGAACCAATGAAACTCTTTATATTAAATCAGACGCGCTCCCACTAAATCGGGCCGCAGCACATCATAAATATGGATGAGGTTCCTCTGACGTTTGACCTGCCGCTCACTCGGACTGTCAACAGGAAATGTGAATCATTCGTCATGCTGAAAACAACCGGGCATGAAAAAACACACTTCACCTGTGTTCTGAGCTGCACGGCATCGGGAGAAAAGCTTCACCGATGGCGATTTTTAAACGCACGATGATGCCGAAAAAGAAACTTTCGAGAGAAATTGTTGTGAAAGGAAGGAGGAAGACAGTGAACAATGACTTTCTTGGTCGGCTACTGTTTAGATACAAGCCGTGTAACAGACACTGACTTTCATTAAAGCCTGTGTAAAGTTCATTAGTTCAATGTAGACATTGAAACATAAGACTGCGGCTTATAGACAGGTGCGGCTTATTTATGTTCAAAATAAAAATCTTTGTCAAATTCAGTGGGTGCGGCCTATATTTGGGTGCGCTTAATAGTCCGAAAATTATTTTATAATTTTTTTTTTTTTTTTTTTTATAATTGTCCAAATACATATGGACTAATCAAGTAGTACTAAAATTGTACTTCAGATTCAACAGATCTGTATTGACAGAAAAAATGCGCTGTGTGTTCCAGGTTCTCAGTTTGGAGAAATTGTCCGTTTCAGACCAGCCATCATCCGTGCAGGTTCGCAATCGGAGTGCCAGTGTCGTTCCAAATGCATCGAATTCCAATCTTGCCCAAAATGCCTCAAGTTCAAAGAACACCCCTAAAACCTCAGGTTCTGGTGCCAGCTCCAAGCCTTCTTCACAGATCCCACATGTTTCTGAGTATCAATCTGTCCCTGACCTCCTAGGGTTGAATGAGTCCATCCCTAGTACCACATTGCAGGACTCACCGGTCCGTCTGGCCGATAAAGGGAGGAGTACATCTAACTTGGCAATTTCAGACTCTCAGATGAACCTAAACAGCAAGGAGCCGACACCAAGCATTGCCTCCGACATCTCTCATCCATACGCTTCCCAGGAGCTACAACTTAGACTTAAAGATCTGCGGAAGTAAAGAAACACACACACACACACACACACACTTGATTTTTTTTTTGGAATCAGTTCTAAACCCATTATTAATTATTCCCAAATAATGTATTATTATAATTAATAAATGATAATTTAAACAAAGGAGAAATATGGAAAATGTTCTTTTTACTGTAGGACTAATGAATATAATGATATGCGTGTCTCTACAGTGGTTCCACTGGTCATTTTCCCCTGGGAGAGATTGAGCTGACTATAAGACACAGCTCCCAACGGAACAAACTTATAGTAGTGGTACATCGTTGCAGGTAATCACATGACAATCTGCATGTAGGCATATATACACAAATCCACACAAAAGAACTGATTCTAGCACTGGTACACAGCTAAAGGGAAGCAGCTATTAACTTAAGCAGCTGTGAGAATCAGCCAATGTTGAGGTGCCTGAAATTTTAGTGAAATTTTCTGATAGTGTTTCACGGCATTTCCATTAACATTTACAGTCGGCACACACACTTAACCAGTGCGACTTGCAGTTATTGCTGCTTTTTTGTTTTAAAACCAGTAAGAGAGAAAAATGAAATGGAAAAAGACAAAAATGACTAACCAAACACACATCTGTATTGTCTGTATTGTCTTGTATAGTCTGTTTTTGTCTTGTCGTGTCTGTTTTGTCTTGTATAGGTTTTATTTATGTCTGTACTTTTGAGAGTAACAAACAGCTGGAACCAAATTCCTTGTGTGTGTCAACACACTTGGCCAATAAACCTGATTCTGATTCTGATCACATCTTGTATATGGGCCTTTTGTTAAACTTTTGCCAGGCAACTGGAGACACATATTTGTATTGAATGTCTTGAATGCTGTAGTTTTACAACTTCTGTTTACTGAAACAGCAGGACAATGTCCCTGTGCGTGTCGCAAACTCCACACTGATGTGGTTTGCAATGGTTGGAGTGGAGAAACAATGATATACCCTGACTACATGCATGGAGAAGCTGGTGTTGGATCTTTGATGATCTCAAATGTTGAGCTATTCTATGAGTTTGATTGTTTAAGTCTGTAGAAAGAACATTACTCATAATCTTACATTCCAGTATTCATGTTAGTTCTCACTCTCCAGTGTTTTGTATTGTTTAAAGACTATAATCACACTCTTGATGTCACCCAAATGAGAATGGTTTCCCCTTTTGAGTCTGGTTCCTCTCAAGGTTTCTTCCTCATAACATCTAAGGGAGTTTTTCCTTGCCACAGTCGCCATGGCTGTTTATCAGGGATAAATACACACAGTTCACTTAACTCTTAAATTCTGTAAAGCTGTTTTGAGACGATGTCTGTTGTAAAAAGCGCAATAGAAATAAATTTGACTACACGGAACTGGGGATGAACTTGATTCCCGACTGTGTAGACCTTTAAACTCTACATCAGTGCCTGAACTAATTAATGTTCTTGAGGCTGTGGAAATCTAGTGGAAAACCTTCCCAGAAGAGCAGAGGTTATTATACCAGCAAAGGGGAGACGAAATCTGAAATATGATGCTCAGAAATACATAGATGGTCTGATGGTCAACTTTTGAATATGCAGTATACATTACGATTAATAAGATTCAATAGTTCGCATCGGTGCTTTGGCATAAAAAAATAGGGATGTGATGCATTAAATCAAGTGTGCATCGGATACAAGTTGGCATTTGCATATGTACATCAGTAAAAAACATTTTGTTTATATATAATTATTAGTACATGTGCTATACTTTTATTTAAGAGAAAGTAAACAAGTATTATTGGACCAATATTTTATATGTAGATTGATTTTCTCCTCACTAAACTGTTTCTCAAGTGTGTTCTCTCAGCACCACTGCTGCTACTTGAATGACGTATCGCAATACTACTGAGAACGAGGCGCATCTTAAGAGTCACATAGAATACAGATTAACATGGCAGAGGTAGAGCTGCATCTTCCTGGAGACAGGAATCCTTTGTATTTTTTACAATACAAAGGACTGTTTGTGAAAGGGTCATGCGTCAAGTCAGAAGGCACTGACCAATTTTGGAATTTTAAAGCTTATAGTGGCTGCTTGTTGAGGGGTGCATGGGGGATCTCTCCATGGAACAAATTCCCTCATGCTGGGTTGTTTCTGTAAAAAATAAATAAATAAAATAGCATTTGAGTATGCACGGTGTAAATTGTGTTAATCACCATTCGTATTGTTTTTAATGATAATTGCAGATGGCAAGTTGACCACCATGCTTTAAAAACGTATAGTTTAGTATAATAATTAAATAAATATGTGCATAAATTACATTTCCAAACATTTAAACAAACACAGCATGCTAACCCGCTTAAAAAAAAAAAAGGGAAAAAATATGCATTGGTGTACAAACGCATAAACATTTCCTGAAAACCACAACAGTGACAAAAAAATGCGATCGTTAACTGCTGCTGTCATTTGCTGCTGTTTAGATTTAACGTTTGTTCGCACCGTTTTAATTGAATCCATCACGACGTCACGAGCGAGCTGATTGCGCAACCTGATGCTCGCGAGTCACGACAGAACAGATCCAGTGCGACTTTCCCGAAGTTACCAAACAAACAGTTTACACAATAACACTTCATTAAACTACACCGTTTTCACATGATGAGGATTATACAGTTTTTACTCACCATGCTGATGTTTCGCCTTCATCCGTGACACCAGGGTGGTTTCTTTCTCCTTCACGCAGGCGGCTGCGTTCTCTTGCCGTCACGCTAACTTGAGCAGTCCAACAAATCGATAACGGCATTCATTTCATTAGGGATTATTATCGCTTTTATCGATTATTTGACGCAGCTTTAATTTGTTCCATTTTAAATCGCAGAGCATCGTATTTTTTCCATTGCATTTTGTTGAATCTAATCAAAATCGTATCGACCCAGGAGTGCATTGTATCTTATCACATGGGTAGCTACTTCATATGTTTCTTTTAATGTATCGTATCAGTGGCTATGCATCGAGAAGCGAATAACCTCGGCCTCAGTTATGGAGATGCACATCAGGCACTGATATTGGCTAGAGAAAGTCAGGTGCACACTCTGCATTCGAATACATGCCAGAGGTGTTCAATGAGGTTATGGTCTGAGCTCTATGCAGGCCATTTAAGTGCTTACACTCCAACTTTGGCAAACCAAGACTTCCTGGACCTTGCTTTTTGCACTGTCATGCTGTAACATATTTTATGATTTGCTCAGATTCCTGTAAAAGGAAATCTTAAAGAACACAAACGTATTGTGTTGATTTTTTTCATTCAACTTTGAGTCAATAAATTGGCGAATACACGCAAACCATAATGGTCTGCATGGACCGGCACGAGTTTCCTCCTGGTGATGTTGTTACACATATATCAGGGTTTATTCTGGATACAACTATATTTAGTGGGATGCTGAATGTCTATAGCTTAGGATTGACAACAAATTGCAGTCAGTGTGACCTGTTTGTTTGTCTGTCTGTAGGAATCTGATCTCATTCTCAGACAGTGGGTCGGACCCCTACGTGCGTTTGTATCTGCTCCCAGACAAGCGGCGATCTGGACGTAGAAAAACAGCAACGATCAAGAAAAACATCAACCCAGTTTATGACCAAACGTGAGTTGTAATCCTTTCACTCTGCTTTTTTTTTTATTTATTTATTTTTTTTTTTATGGCTAATCAATCTTAAAAACTTGGGTGTTTACATGTGTGTGTAGATTAGAGTTCAGTGTGTCACTGGTGGAGTTGCACAGGAGAACATTGGATGTAGCAGTGAAAAATGGAGGAGGAATTCTGTCCAAACACAAAGGTCTTCTTGGCAAGGTGAGACAGAAGCAAACATTGCTATATTATTGTTACAGGTGTTTTTTGGTTTTTTTTTTCTGAAATTTTTTTTTAACTATTTTACGTATACACAAAAAAAAAAAATTTGAATGGATACTGGATAAAAACAAACAAACAAAAATAACACAATGAAAAATAGTACTGAACATTATTAGAAAATTTGAATAAAAACAGTACTGGATTATTCAAATGTGCTAACTGAAATAAACATTTATATTGAGGAAAATACAAGATGCATTCAAACTGAAACGAAAAGTAACACTTAATAATTAAAACAGCTATATCCAAAGTGAATAAAAAAATTTTTTTTTTAAAAAGACACTTTAAATACACAGCATGTGGTGATTGTGATAGTGATTCACCTCGAGAGGCCGCCTTCGAACTGTATAATGGAACCCGGAAAAACTATCAGTATGGATTTTTGTCGATAACGATAGTTAAGCAATCAACTATCGGTGCTGATTAATTGCCAAAACCTATAAAACATTCAATGGTCTAGTAGTAATGGTTTTATTTACTTTTTTTCTGTTTTTTTTGTCTCAGGTGATTGTGGATTTGACATCAGAGGACATATCAAGGAGCTGGACACAATGGTGAGATTCTTTTTTTTTTGTTTTTCTTTTTATAATGTTAACTCTAAAAGCGGAATTCAGCTTGAGATTTTACAAATCACAATGTTGTGATCATTGTTTCCCTTTTTTTAGGCATGAACTTAGTGAGGATGGACTGAGGAAGCCATCTGTTCAATCAGAACACTGATCATTCTGCTGGCCAAAAATCAGGACTCCCTGCATGGAATATCTGCACAGACTACAAACGTCAGCCATGTTTAAGTGTTGTAATTTTATTGGATGGACATTTTCTATTATATACATGAAATATGTATAATATTAATTTTAATCAAGATGATTCTTTTTTATTTAGACAACCTGCTAAAAGAATATAAGGCTTTGGTTCTGATTTAATGTGCAGCTGCTCAGGTTGCTTTATGGTCTCGTGGTTTAATTTGTGCAATAGGACGGTGTGTGAGGAAAAATTCAGCAATGGAAAATAAAAAAAATTGCAAGTCAAATAAATATACAGAATATGACGTATTTTTTTATGTTTTATTTTTTACACCAGAA
This sequence comes from Silurus meridionalis, assembly GCF_014805685.1. Lineage (NCBI taxonomy): Eukaryota > Metazoa > Chordata > Actinopteri > Siluriformes > Siluridae > Silurus > Silurus meridionalis. The sequence continues at coordinate 12,660,374 of NC_060903.1, forward strand.
GTCGCATCCAATGTGTGTGTATATATTATTCATGCGTAAGTGTGTTAAGTCCAGAACTAATTATGTACCAATAACTGTGTACGAGTTTGACATGTATGACATTTTGCACTGGCGAATGTGTTTGTGTGCATTGAGTTTTGGGGAGACTGATGGGAATTTACATTTTACACAAGGTTAACTGTATTTTTTTTTTGTTTTTTGTTTTGTTTTTTAATCTCTACCATGATGTATATGCTCACTTCTGACTTGCAAATGCCTTTAGAAAGTACTGTTTGTTTGTAAAAATGCAAACCAAAGCATAGTCTCTCCTGCTGGTTACTGCTGTCCCTTTAAGTCCTCTGACCTACAGTAAGCATTGTAACAGACAGGGACACATTCTAATATGTTGGTATTGATAAGGGAGTTCATCAGCCAGAATTAGGAGTAGAGTGATGTAATAGCAAAATTCTGTTGACATGCTCATTTGTAATGAGCTTTCCTTTCAGGGTTGTTTGTTTGCCTGTGTATATAGTTTTAATGTGCCTTAGTGCTTGGGTGTATCAAAAGGGCAACTGCATGCCCCTGCAAATTTGTGGCATCATAACACATATTTATGACGTAAAATACTGTAGCAAGCCATATTGTTAACAATAATTAAGTAGGCTGTAAACACTCGAGGCCATCTGACGCATGGTTTGATAGACAAATAATGCATACCATTTCCCAGTCTGAAAGCAAAACAACACTATCACACCTAAAGTCTGGGGCTGTGCCATTTTGCCAACTTCATGATCTTGCTTATAACCACCAAATCTATTACTAGCCGTAGACTCATTAGCATGGAGATTAGCATTAACGGTTAGTTAAAAGGTTAGCAGCAAATCGACCACATGTTCAGCAGAAAGGTGGCTCTTATGGCAGCATTATTGTGGAACTGGGACTCAATAAACTTTAAACCCTTGTAAAATTTTTGTCATGACTTTTATTATTTGTTCATAAGTCGGTTGGCGGTGCTGTTTAGGCTGAAGCTGTTACCTAAACCTTCTCCATCAACAGACCCACACAAGCCGGCAGGGAGATGATTTTCGCAATGGCTCCTGATTCTGCTCTAGGGTGAACATTTAATGGGACACGCCTGATAAAGCTCTAGCAGAAGCTGACACAGTGCCATAGACTGGTATATCGGCTGTAGCACTGATCTCGTTTTACATCTCTGACAAATACAATCCCAATTACTTTAAAAAAATCCACCATTTTTGAAGCTAAAAGGTGCTGGTTTTCATCTCAGCCTCTTCACGTTCAGCAAGCGCAAGTGGGAGATCCACTTTAAAATATCACATTAATTCCACTGTAGTAGGTACCCTATAACTTACTACATCTTGCTTCACCTTCTTAACTTGACTCTCCTGGCTGAAGTATAACAATTCTGCATAGATGAGTGGAGCAAAATTCCTCTGCAGCGCTGTAACAGACTCAATGCAAGTATGACAAACGCTTGATTGCAGTTAATGCTGAGGGGGGCCCAACCAGTTATTAGGTTTAGGGGGCCAACACTTTCACACAGGGCCATGTAGTTTTGAATTTTGTTTTCCCTCAATAATAAAAACCTTCATTAAAAACTGCATGTTGTGTCCACCTGTATTATCTTTTACCAATATTTAAATTAGTTTGATGATCTGAAACATTAAAGTGTGACAAACATGCAAAAAAAAAGAAGAAATCAGGAAGCGGCAAACACTTTTTCACACCACTGAACTAATATATATTCACACGTGTGTGTGTGTGTAAAATTAGTTCTTGACTGCTAAACACGGTTACATTTTTAGTGTAAAAATAGTGCCTCGCCAAAACATTGTGTATCTGACAAGTAAACCACAATGTACTAACGGGGTCCTAAGCATTAGGCAAGTGGGTATAAGGAACCGAAATTAAAGCTGCATTGGATAATTTAAATCCATATCATTGCATGACTTTGGTGGTGCACACGTGCACTGGTTGTTCTTAAAAACCACAGTTGCATATGTAACTGCGTTCTTTTCCCTGAATAAATATATAATGAATGGAAATCTACTAGGAAAAATAAAAATTTCTGTTTTATTTTTTGTAATGTATGCATATAATGACAAAAATAATAGTCAGTAAGTACACGTAGAAGCCTAAACTGGCTTTTGTTCTTTCTAAATAAAAAAGTTAATAAAAAAAAAGACTAACCACTTATATGTTGTGCGTTATAATTAGTTATATACAATAAACTTTAATTAGCTCTACAATAAATTGTTGTAGGTGGAACAGATACACTACAGTATGTCCCTGAAATACTGTATGTGTCTTTAGTCAGAGGTTCTAGAAATGTGTGTGTGTGTGTGTGTGTGTGTGTGTGTGTGTGTGTGTGTGTGTGTGTGTGAGAGAGAGAGAGATGAAGAGATTGTACCTAAACTATAAGCATAAAAGTATATGCTCATACCTGTTTTTTCCAGCCATATGTGGTTCTTTCCCAAAATGTTACCACAAAACTGAAGGCACACAATTGTATAGGGTGTCTTTGGATGTGGTTGCATGACATTTTCCCTTCACTTTAACTAGGAGACCCAAATCTATTCCAGCATGACAATACCCCTGTGCATAAAACCAGCTTCACGAAGATCTGCTTTGCGTGAGTTGGAGTGAAAGATCTTGAGTAATCAGCTATAGAGATCTGACATCAACCACACTGAACACCTTTGAGATGAATTAAAACCCAGGCCTCATCACCTCACCTTCTCCAGTACCTGACTAACTAACCTGAATAAATATCACACAAATCTCCACAAATCTAGTGGACCATCTTCCCAGAAGAGTGGAGGTTAATATAACAGCAAATAAGCACTAAATGTGAAATGGAAATCTTGTGGTCAGATGTCTGCAAACATCTGTAGATGTAGTAAAGATTTGGCTGTGGGGACATTTGGCTGGTCTCCTTGTTGGGGGAAAATAAATAGTTAATTAACTAAATAATTAATTAATTTGTTTGTTTATTGCAAATAAATAAATAAGAATATATATATATATATATATATATATATATATATATATATATATATATATATATATATATATAAATATATACTAGAAAAATGAGCATTGGGTTAATTAGCTGCATTATATCGTTAAGTGTGTGTGTGTGTGTGTGTGTGTGTGTGTGTGTGTGTGTGTGTTTGACGTCACAGTGAGTCAGGGAGGGCCTGCAGGAAGAGAGCTGTCAGCTTCTGCGTCTCCTCATCGTCCCTCCTCCTCCTCTTACGTCAATCGCTCCATCATCACCATCATCCTCATCATCCTCATCATCTTCATTTCTCTCTTCACCGCATATCGCCCTGGAGCAATATATATATATATATACACTGAATCCCGAAAAAAACCCAGACGAATGGATTTTTAACCGCGCTTGTGTCATGGATGTATGAGAGGAAGGAAATGGATTCCCTCTACCTGCTTCTGTGTCTTCTCGGTCTCCAAGTGCAGATCATCACCAGGGCCGAGAGCAAATTCGGTGGGTGTGCGACGGTAATCAGAGCAAAGGATGGAGAAAAAAACGTATTTCTGATTTCAGGGTTCTGCATGTTGGATTTATAGATCAGATTTGTGGTCTGCTTTAAAGATCGTCGTGCGTTTCTTCTTCTAGATGTACTCCTATGTACGTGCTTATCGGAGGAGATGTGTGGGGTTTATGGTTTAGTTAAATCTACACAGGCTTCAAGGTTCTCCAGATGATTTTTATTCATGCAGACATCTAGGAATAAACTTGAGTGAGCTCCAGTTAATATATTCATCGTTAGTGGACAGTAATGTAGGTCGAGATGAAGATCAGTGTCAGTAGATTACGTGATCAGTGTCACTATTACATCAATTACATGATCAGGGTAGAATAGATTACATGCATTTTACATGCATAGAAAGAACATTGGACACGTGACTGTGCTTGAAAAGCATTTTCCCGAGGGGTATTTATACATAAAATATCTTATCATGCACACATTTTCACACTAAAACAACAAGACCTTGTGTCTGGCATTTGATTTGATTTTTTTTATTTTTTATGTTTGCATGTAAATTATGCAGATGTTTTATTATAAATTCTCATAAAGTGGGATTTGAATCTGGGTAAAATCTCAGCTGACTGAAATGTACATTACTATATGGGAAGCCATTTTTGTTACTAGACAAGTGTTTGTATGCATGTGTGTGTGTGTGTGTGTGTGTGTGTGTGTGTGTGTGTGTGTGCGTGCGAGAAAACGAGATTCAAGCTGTTCTAAAGGTTACCCTGTCAATAGGGCATCTTGTTACCATAGCAACTGCTTTGAGCATTCTTAATTCATAGAGATGGCTTGTGATAGAAGGTGGGCGCTTGTTTCCACAAATAGCTTCCTGGCGTGTTCTTTTTAGAACACGGCACAGCAATGAACACTGAAATATAGGTCTTTTATATTTGCCTGTTGTTGTTATATTACATTTTGCACTTTTGTTGATTTAAGATCTAACTGCTGGAAGGATGTAATTAGGGAATCACACATTTTAGCCAAATGCTTCACAATAGCGTTTATCGCTGCATGGAAATCATTTTCCAACATATTGCATAATCAATCCAGTTGGTTCCATCAACTGAATTTGTTCTAGTGTAAAATTCGATTGTATTTTAAAGGTAAAATGATAAACAACACCACCATATTAAATAATAATAATAATAATAATAATAATAATAATAATAATAATAGTTTTAATATATTGTTACAGGAATCACAAAAATAACAATAGAAACACAAATCATTTGCAATATTTGCTATAAAATATTGTTTTTAATTTTTAAGTTGATTTTAACTTAAATGTTTTTTTGTGTGTGTTTTTTCAAATATTCAAGGAGCTGTGTAAGGTTTTTTTCAGTATATTGTAGGTACAATGTTTAGAGTAGAAAAAAAAGATACAGTTTGTGAAAGTACCTTTCAATATTTTAGGGGAAAAAAAGCACGATCATTTAATGTAATATAATGCAAAAACATAGATGCTATGGTGGAAAAGACAACACATCTGGTATCTTTTTTGTTATTGGTAAATGCTGTTACATATCAAACATCTGTTTGATCAGATTTGAATCTACATTCGAATAAATAGAGGACAAGTATAATAAAAACAGTGTTTATTGTTCAATTCAAAATGGCAGACTTTAAAAAGCTAATGTTAATCTGTATGTATATAATGCATTTACAGTATCTCACAAAAGTGAGTACACCCCTCACATTTCAGCAACTATTTGAGTATATCTTCTCAAGAGACAATTTACTGTCCTCTGAAAACAACTCCACATACAGCCATTATTGTCAAAACAACTGGCAACAAAAGTGAGTACACCCTAAGTGAACATGTCAAAACTGTGTCCAAAGTGTCAATATTTTGTCTGAGCACCATTGATATCTTACACCACCTTAATCCTCCTGGGCATGGAATTCACCTTTCACCCCTCTATAATGTCATAACAGAGCTGCTGATTGTTAGCCCCGTGGCAATTGTCATCTTGGTGGTGTGTTCTGGGTCGTTATCATGTTGGAAAACTGCCGTTCTGCCCACTTTCTGAATTAAGGGCATCTTGTTCTGCTTCAGAATGTCACATTACATGTTGAAATCCATGTTTCCCTCAATACATGGCAGCTCCTCAGTACCAGCAGCACTCATGCAGCCCCAGACCATGATGTTACCACCACCATGCTTGACTGTAGGCAAAACAAATTTTTTTTGGTACATCTCACCAGGGTGTCACCACACATGCTGGAGATCATCTGAGCCAAACAAGTTGTCTTATCAGACCACAGGACATGGTTCCAGTAATTTATCCTCTTTGACAGACAAAGAGACAAACTGTTTGCAAGTTTACTTGTAAGTCAGCTTCAAAAGAGGTTTCCTTCTGGAACTACGGTAATGCAAACCGACTTGTTGCAGTGTGTGGCGTTTAGTCTGAGCACTTACAAGCGGACCTTCCGCTTCTGCAAAGCAGCTTCTGCACCTGATGCACAGCACGATGACTTAATTTCTTAGACTCCTGCAAGGCTTGTTCTGAGTGGAAACCATTTTGGAAAACCTCTGCATGACCCTCACCACTGTTCTGTAACTCAGTTTCAGGGTGTTACTGAACTTCTTAAAGCCTTGGCCATATTTGTGGAAAGCAACAATTCTAATTCTCAAATCCTCAGAGAGTCTTTGCCATGAGGTGCCATGTAGAACATCCAGTGGTCAGTATGAGAGAATTGTACCCAAAGCGACAAATTTGAACTGCTAATACAAGATACACAAATTTGTATAGTCCTGTCAAGCAGACAGAAACATAAACATGATGAATGGGACATGGTTAAGCCACACACAGCTGTTATCATTTAGGTTGTATACTCACATTTGTTGGCAGTTATTTAGACAAGTAAACAAATCCGAGGACGGTTAATCTGTACTGCTGTACAAGCTGCAGATTGACTACTCTAAAATATATCCAACTTTTCATTTCTATAGTATTGTTCTATACTGTATGTTCATATATAGACATGGTCTTTGTGTGATCTGTTTAGACTCATAGTAGCATATAATAAAACATGAACTTGGCACTAGTTTCAATTAAACAAAATGAATCATGGACATGTGTTCAGTGTTGTAGACGTGTTATAGAATCAGATGCAGAAGGCTTTCTAAGCATTTGCTTGTATGTGTGTGTCCCTGCAATTACATACAGTCATATATTTGCAGTATTAGCATTGAACTGTACACATATTCACCTGTCCTTAATCTGACATTACCCTGAGTGTCTTCTTCCAAGTCCACACTTACGTGTACTATATTCCTGATCCTTCTGCACTAAAAGGTACTCTTTTCTTTCATCAGGTTGCCTGTTTGAGAAGAATCTGTGTGTGAACTATGAGATTTGTGTCAATGGTAAGACCTGCACAATCATCCACAGTCTTTACTATAGATCACTGATGTCAGTGGTGGACGAACTTCATGTAGCATGTAGTTGAGTTAAAGTAGAGATAAACTTTAAAATTTAAGTAAAGTAAAAAATTATTTGTATTAAAATGAACTTAAGTATCCAAACTACTATTATTTATTATGGCTATAATGTTCTATCATTTTTGTCACAAGAGTCTTTGCTTAATCAACTCAGTTTATGTGAAAAGACTGTAATTTGACTTTTAGCACACCGATCTATTCATTAGGGCTGTAAAATTAACGCGTTAATAACGAGTTAACATAAATTAATTTTAACGCCACTCGTTTTATTAATGCGCGATTAATGCGTTTCTGTTTGACCATTTTATTATCATTTTAATTTTTATGTTTTAATTAAAAATGTGAAAAAATAAATATAAAAGAAGCCAAATTAAAACCTTCAACTCAACACATTTCTTCACATTGTCCTTTCTTTGCCCAGATATAAAACAATAGAGAAATAAACTTTTACATTTTTATTTATTCAATTTATTTATTAAATTAAATTATTTTTTATTGTTTTAATTTTAGTTTTTACATAATTACTAAAGATTTGTTTTACTGATGCGCAAAGTCTTAAATCAAGCACCAAAATCCGCCATAATGCACACATCCGGCATTCAAAACTGTCCGTGTGGAAACACGGAAACAGTCCTGTTTGGTGTCCTGATGATTTACGTCAATTAAAACACCACAATATCTTTAACATTTACAAGAATATTTTGTCTTCATACCCACTGTTGAGTTTAGTTTCACTAATAATAAACATACATTTGCATAAAGCATCCATATTTGTCCATGCCAATGTTGATTAGAAACATGAAAAATATTAATTTAAGGTACATTTAGAGCAGATAAAAATGTGTGATTCTTCTCCTCTAATAAACTTGTTTCCAATCCTGTCCATCCAACTCCCAATTAAAATCTCAGCATCTTCAGCTTGGCTACCTCCAGCTCCACCCCAGTCTTTTAATTTAGCGATTAAGTTGCGATTAATCACGATTAAATATCAAACACTGATATCTATTCAAATGATCATGATCCCAAAACCTTCTTTTCAACTACTCCAAAATAATTGCACAAATAAGACCATGTGTGTTGTGAGGAGATTTTTCCATCATTTATTCCTCTCAAAACATTCTGCTTGCAGTTAAACTGATGCTGAACTGTATGATGGCGATGAGGAGATACCATCAAGTGACAATTAAAAACAAGTTCAAAACAGAGATCGCGCTCGACCGTGATTGGTGGCTTGCTGTGTGCTTGACCAATTAAGTTTTTATCCTCATAAATAAAAAGGAACGACTGATTTTGCACAATGTAGTTTGTAAAACGTAAGAGATTTGACTTCGAAATTCCTTTATAATAATATACAATGTTGGCTCTGCTCTGTTGCTCATTTCCTGTTCAAGACTTTGTGAAGAATTGGCAAGTGACAAACAAAGGCAAAAGGAGTCAGGTGGCAAAGTTTCTCACTCTCCAGATAACAAATAACAAATTTACAATAAATAATACAATAAAAACATATATCCAAAATGACTGGCTCAGTCAGACAGCAGCATTTGATTTGAATCCTAAGATACTGTACGGTCAATAAAGAAAGACATAAAATGAAAGGAATATAAATATTGGAAAGTAAGTGTACACCAAAAGGGCAAAAGTTTGTGGACACCGGACCATATGATTGGTATGTGCTTTAGTCCACACTTGCTGTTAATGATAATAAAACTGCATTTTTTCACGTTGTTTGAGTGCACTTGTGGAGATTTGTGTTCATTCAGTCACAAGGGTGTTAGTAAAGTCATGTACTGATGTAGGTGAGGTGAGGAGGCCTGGGTCAGTGTTCCAATTTATCCCAAAGGTATTCAATAGTGTTGAGATCAATGCTCTATACAGTTACAAGTTGGGATCTCTTAGTTCAAGTGAAGGGAAAATTGAATGCTACCAAATGCAAATGCATTGTATACAATTGTGTGCCTCCAACTTGGTGGTAACAGTTTGGTGAAGAACCACATATGACTGGAAAAGTCAGGTGTCCCAATACATTTCTATAAATAGGGTATATCAGTTTATTTGTATGGTTGACCACCAGTGGTCCATTACTGTACATTAGCAGCTTTTCATGCATCTCTACTTAACTGAAGTATTTCCATTTTGGGGAGACTTTAACTTTAATTTCAAATTTCAAAGTCAAATCTCTTTACAAACTACATTTTGCAAAATCTGTCGTTCCTTTTATATATGAGTGAATAAAAACTTAACTGCTCAAGAACACAGCAAAACACCAACTTGTTTTAATTGATGTTAGGAATGGATCTACTTAGCATACAGTTCAGCTTCAGTTCAACAGCAAGCAGCACATTTTGTGTGTAATTAATGATGGAAGAAACTCCTGACTCTCACTTGCCGCAACATCCATGGCCTTATTTGCGTGATATTTTTTATGAAGTAGTTGAAAAGACAGTAACATTAAAAAAAAGTCTTTTGACATACACTGACTCGATTAAGCAAGAGTCTTATGACAAAAAAATTATAGGAACATTATAGTCATAATAAAAAATAGTACCGTAATCCTCCGCTTTAACGCAGTTTTAAATTGATTGCATTTGCCACATAACGAATTAGTTTGGCTGATATTCCCGGTCTCTCGTGGATAGCACGATAAAAAACTTATTGTGAATTGTTTTCATGGAGTTTTATGTTGAATGCAATAATGAAATTTATTAATAAAAATATAATGATGAATTATAAAATGAAGTAAAATGTTAATACAGTACAGTACCGTATACATAAAATAGTCCGTTTGAACTGAGTTGAGCAAAGAGCAAAGGGTTTTGTGACAAAAATGATCATAGAACATTATAGCCATAATAAATATTTGTACTTGGATACTTAAATACATTTAAAGGCAAATCATTTTACTCAAGTGAAAGTATAAAATATTACTTCAGTAAAAGAAAAAAATGCTCCCCTTTAGTGTATCTCTGCTTTAACTCAACTACATGGTTTGTCCATCAATGTTTTAAAACTTTTTTTATATCAATTTAACAACTAATGCAATTAGCTGATATATTTCGATCTATATTTATTTAATAAATGCTAATGCTGTGTTTAATGTACAGTTTCATCACAATATAAATAAACAGTTACGCTTTGAGAACTAGTACTGCTTTTGTAATGGTGGAGGTACCTAGTTATGGTAATAGTAATTCAAAAGCAAAAGTGATTTTATTCATGTCAATTCTTGACATTATTTAATGCACTTTTATCAGTTGATTATAACAGAAATGATTGTATAATGTATATTTATTTGAAACAGCAATTTGCTAGTAATGACAATTAATTTTTTTATGTTGAGCTGTAGTTAAAAAAGGATTCATTTAAAGATAATTATAAATAATTATGAAATGATTTACTGAATATAGGATTCTTCCAATCCAAACTAAGCCTGGTGCCTAAGAACATTGTAATAAAATCACTATAATGCTGTAATCATGATAAAGAATTATGAAGACTTTAGTAATTAGCTAATGATTTCAAGCAGATGTTTTAATCGAGCGATAATCCTGAACTCTGCAGGTCAACACCCATCCAAGAGTGAGATCTCACTTTGTTTTCATCAGGATTTAGGTGTCTGACATTGCCATTGTTTTGCAGATGGCATGCTCGGCCATTGTCAGATGATGATGGGAGTGGATGCGTACACATACGATATCACACCAGCGATCCTGCAGAGGTTTCGTACGCTACTCTTGAAACTTTCGCTTCGAGGTACATATGTTCCAATTGAGTGATTTCTGTTCTTTTCATCTTAATACCATTCTATACTGCATTATTTCCACATAACCACATCGGCTTTAGGGTGTCAGTTTCACTTCTCATAGCAGAGTGGAAAATAGAATTTGAATGAAATGTAGGAGTTAAACAATGTACAATAATTAGAAATGCATCTGTAATGTAGGAAAAAGCTTTCCTCATGTGAGTAGATTTTTTATGCCTGTATTACCATATTAAATACACGTGTCACAGCATTGAATGCAGTTAATTATTTATCAGACTAATAAATTATCAGAATAAATGAAAAGTGTTTACAGGCAATTTGGCCTGTACGTAGAGTATGTTATTTCATGCGCCACCTGATGGACATTCCGCGAAGCACAACACGTATTATTTTCTGAAAAAAGTGCCTATAGGATTCAGCGGCATCTGTATTGATGGAATGAAAGTTATAATCACAACACCACCACAGCTTGTTGTGACAGAGTGTCCAAGAAAGCACAACTGGTCCTATTCTCTTGATGGGAAGAATAATGTTATTATCTCCTCTGACAATTAGAGCAACACCAGCCAATCACAGCCTGTGATGGGGTGAACGAGTGGGTGGGAATGCTTAAAACTGGGAGAAATTGTCAGCAGTTTAGGTGAAAAATAATCCAGCATGCAAATACACTACTTTGAAAACTTTAATCAGAAAGATTATGGTTAAAACTTGAAACTTTGGCCATGAAAATTTGGTTCTCTTCAAGTTCAATTACAAAGTGTAACACATATCTATGCATTTTTTAAATAATTCTCAGAATTCCCAGAGCAAATGAGCAAGAATATTCAAGGAAACCAATCACACTGAGCAGTGGGATTTGAATAAAAGCTCTATTAGCTGTATTTGTGGTCTTCACCAGGTCTCTCATGGCAAGATGATGTCACTCAGCAGGTCCTGTCGAAAGAATTTTCCAAACTACACAGGATCCCCTTGTCACCACCTGACTCAAGGTATTTGATTCGGACAAACATAAAACTAAAAAACCAAATGGCAAACAACCTAATACATGTTTGAACTTTCTGTTCAAAACTCCTCAGCAGCACATATTAAGCTGGATGTTGTGCATATTCATGTTGTATATTATCTGTGTAGCTGTGCAAGAACTTGTACTTTGCATGACCATGTGTCAGCTGCTGAACTACAGATTTATGGCAGATTCTATACATTATATTATATGGCCAAACTAATTTTGTACCAATGATCATCACCCCTATATGTGCTTAAACATTGCATTCCAGTTTTTGTAAACCCTATGCTGTTTCCTCTTCAATTCGAGACTTCTCTGTGCAGCTGGTGATGGTTCCACATCAACAGCCTAAAGATCCCTGAATTTAATGACGAATTAAAAACTTTGAGACTGGATTTGGACTGTAATTAATATTTTAACTACCTGCTATAATAGTTTAAGACTACATTTTGCCTCAACACCTACTGAACAGTACACTGAACAATGATGGAACTGTAATAATTGAACTTTTGGTGCCACCCATATTCAATTCAATTAAATTCAGTTCAGTTCAGTTCAGTTCAATTTAATTAAATTTATCTTTATCTGTGCAACGTTGCTTTGAGACAATGTAGATGGTAAAAGCGCTATACTATTAAAAATGAATTAAATTGAATTCATAAGTGGCACTATTTCAGATACATTTTAAACTATGGCTGAGGGAATGTACCCATTCAACCACAAGAGAAATATTAATACCAGGCACTGAGGAGGTGCAGTTAGCGTTCAATTTGATCCCAAACTGTTCAGTGGTGTTGAGGTGAGCTCTCTGCACAGGCCACTCTAGTTCTTCCACATCAACTATGGCAAACCATGTCTTTATGGAGCTCCCATTGTGCACATTGTCCTGCTGGAACAGGTTCGGATCGCTTCATTACACTGAATTAAAATTGAGATGCTACAGCCCACAAAAATGCCTAATAGCGTGATTCCAACTTTGTAGCAACATTTTGGCGCATGGACGTGATGGTCAGCTGTCCACAAAACCGCCAAATAGAGTCTATGCCAATCTTAGCTGATAGGCTGTCTGGGTTTGGAAAAGATTTCTGGATAGCTCTAAAATGATACAACAAATATAGAAGAAGTCGTCACTACATTGCAGCAGCTCCCCTGCTGTTATTATTTCTTCTTTCACTTTGTAGCTTGCTGTGAATTTGTGTGCTGTGTTCAACCCAACTGCTTCTGGTAGCTGCAGGCTCCTGACTTGTGATAAAATCACAAGAACCATCTTCTCCTAATCATCTCTTGAGCATATCAATAAACAAATACTAATGCCTGTTTTTATGCCAGGGATGATAATGCTGAAATGTTCATTAATGTGCAGACCAATGGTACAGACAGCAGCTGTGGAAGATGACAGACTGAAATCTTTGGAAGAGAAACTTAGCAAAAGTCTGCAGAAGTATTTGCTGAACCTAAGTCTGAGGCCTAAACTAGATGGTCAGGTAAGGCGCTTTTATCTTTTAATATTATTAATGTCTTGTATTTGGGAAACATATTTCAGTTTTCATTGTTTGCTAAGCAGTTTGTTATTTGTTAGCTATTCTAAATATATGTATATGATACATTTTGACTGTAACAGGTCACTAACAACAATATAATATTACAGATATAGATTATATCCAATCTATGATAAAATGAGTATATTATTAAATGCTTATGTATTAAATCAGACACAGAATCTAACATGAGGTCACGGTATACTGTACATTGTTCCGGGGTCTGCACACTTTTTTAACTATGTTAATAGTTGTGTCAGACGGGAGAGAGTCACCAGTACATTTCCAGAACTGGTTCAATTGTGTCTAGTCAGCACTATCAAATATTCCAAAGTTTTGGTGTTGAGTTCCAGTTTCAGATGCCACAAATTTTTGACCCACAACGTTACCCGAAACAGAATGGAAATATTGTAATAATATTAGTATATACTAGGGGTGTAACGGTACACGTGTCCACCGTGTTTAGTGTCCACCTCACACTTCGAACGCATTTTTACAATTATTTTTAAACTTGAAAACACAACAATGCCAGGGATATAAAAAATAAGACACTACAGTTAGCGCAGTGTCACTGTGGATACTCACTCCGTACCGAAAATCTTTTCTACATGAATTAATCAATCAGGAAGATTAAATAGGAAGTGGCTAGCGGCTAATGCTTTCCATTTTACTGCAGGTTTTATCCTGCATATAAACTATGTGTGTGACAAATAAAAAAAACCTAAATCTTGAATCCATAGCGCTAGCGTTAGCCGATAGCCACTTTCTGGTTAGCGGCTAAAGCTAGCGATATGGATTCTTTAGTGTTTCATGTCCAGCTTCAAGAATTTCTCTTAAAAGGAGAGAATCCTGACAATTTCGCGTTTTACGGGTGTGAATGAATAAAGGATGGAAGGAATGAAGACATTTGTTAAAGTATGCTAAAAAAAAGTAGGACAGTTACATAGAACATATAAAATGTCTATACACACACACACACACTTAAATACACACACATCTGTATTACCCAAATGGGGTCTAACAAATGTAAACTATTTAATTACTTTTTTCTATGTATTTAACTTCATTTAATCAATTTTATTTGAATTTAAATGATTACTCAATTAAATCAATATAATAAAAAGTGTATTGCATTAATTTGTTTTATTCAATTTTTATAAAATATTATAAAATATGATTTTATATATTATTTAACCAAGCAGGCATTTTTATTTAAAAATGAAGTGTCCAAATGTGGATCACAAATGTTAATAATAATAATAAACTGCATTTATAAAAAATGACAAGCAATTTTATGTTTTGCATTTCTTTCCCTAACCGTACCGAAATTGTACCGAACCGCGACTTAAAAACCGAGGTACGTACCGAACCGTAAATTATTTGTACCTTTACACCCCTGATATATACTGTGGTTATACTGTAAGTTTTAGTGGATGTGATTGGTGTGTACATATTTCTGTGTCTGATCATTAAGACGTTTTTAAAAAATCACCAGTTTACTTATTAAGTTTTGTATCTACAGGCTACCAAAATGAAGTCTTCTTTACCCCCGGCGTATTATCGTTTGGGAATACCAAACAATAAATTCAGCTCGATCCCACCCGAGTTCACTCCAGATTCACTGTATAAGAAAGCTTCATTCCCTGACCTTACAAGCTATCAGAGTGACAAAATGTACAACGCACAAAGACAGCAGGACGGTACAGACTTCCCTCTTACTGCCCTAAAGCAGTACGTGTCTCAAAAAATGGCATCCTGGCAGAGAGGTAGACCTAAATCAGAACCAGTAGTCCCAAAAGGTGGATCCTCGCAGTCGCTTGTCAAAGAACCACTGACTCCAGTAGATGGTATGATGGGTTTCTTTTGTAATTTATTATAGGTTGATCAGTGTATACATTTGTACATACCATTTAATTATATATAGTGTATAAAACTGATTACTAATGACATTTTGTTTTATAAACAGAAAATTCATTGTTTTGAGCATAACATGACTAATAGATATAGTCATATTAATTCTGATCTGTAAATGGAATTATGCTTTGCATGCTGGATAAGACTGAATCACTCAAACAGCGAGAGCATTTTAATGTCTAAGATTTTTTTAAATGTAATTTTATTTAATTGTTTTAATTAAAAGTTTTAATTGGTTCAGATTCATTCATGGGACTACGGGAGAAAAATTATCTATGCTCACTGGGTAGAAGGGATATTCATTCAATCAATCTCAGTGACACTAACCAATTATGGGCATTTGTGAGCTCGTGTAATTGTAAGGGGCAAAATATGATGTCCCTTTGAGGGTCTTTCCCCCAAGAATTTACATGAGCAGTCTTTTTTCCTAGAGGAAGCAGACACTTTATGGACAAAGTTTGTGGACAGCTGACCATAAGATTCTATGCTTTTTGAACATCTAATAGCTAATTGCTGTTATAATAACCTACACTCTTCTGGGGAGTTGCCCCTTACTGGAGTTTGGAGTGTAAGTGTGGAGATTTGTAATAATTCAACCACAAAGGTGTTTGTAAAGTCAGTTACCGGTGTAGGGTGAGTAGGCCTGAGGTGCACCAGGCTTTAAGTTCATCCCAAAGGTATTCAGTAGGGTTAAGGTCAGAGCTCTATAGCAAACCACTTAAGGGCTTTCATTCCAACACCATGCAAATCATAGTATAGGGGCATTGCAATGCTGGTTTGGGGCCCAAAGGTTTTGAATTCATCCTAAAGGTGTTCAGTATTGTTGAGGTCAGATCTCTATAGCAAGTCATTCAAGATCTTTCACTTCAACACCACACAAACCATATCTTCATGAAGCTGACTTTGTGTGGAGGTCATTGTCATGCTGGAACATGTTTGGGTCTCAAAGTTCAAGAAAAGGGAAAATGTAATGCATCCAAAGACATCCTAACTTTTTTATGCCTCCAACATAGTGGTAATATGGAGAAGAAATACTTATGGTGTCCCAGTACTTTTGTTCGTACGGTATATATCAGTTTATCTGCTATAATTACCTTGCAGCTTCACTTATTGGCTATTAGCAAGTACACCAACTGTATGGGTACAAAAGCTGTAAAATGTAAGTAATTAAAACATCCCACACAAATGTGTGACTCCAACTTTGAGGTAACAGACACACATATGGCTGGAATTAACAGGTATCCCAATACATTTGTCCATAGTGTATATTGGCTTTGAGTTTTTAGGGTTTTTTATCACATGCTTATTACATATGATACATGTGATTTAGTGAAATAGTTCTTTAGTTGGTAGCTGTTCCATGATAGAGGAGCTCACAGAAGAATGGGAACAGGGTTAGATTAAAAAAAAAAAAAAAAATGTAATATACACTCTATTGCCGAAAGTTTGCAGACACCTGGTCATAAGTATGGTATGTGCTTTTTGAGCATCACATTACACATTTAGTACCAATTTGCTCTTCTAATTCCTTCCACTCCTCTGGGAAGATGTTTCATTAGATTTTGGAGTTTTCTTTTGGATATTTGTGTTCATCAGCCGCAGGGATGTTAGTAAAGTCAGGTACTGATGTAGGTGAGAAGGCCTGGAGTTCAGTGTTCCAAATCATACCTAAAGTGTTGAGTACTGTTGAGATCAGAGCTCTTTAGCAGGCCATTTAAGATCTACCGAATCATGTAAACTATATCTTCATGGTGCTCACTTTGTTTCCGAATTCAAGTGAACTAAATATTTTATTAACTGCATCCAAAGACATTCTATACAATTGTGTGACTCCAGCTTTGTGGCAACAGCTTGAAGAAGAATCACATATGGCAGGAAAGGTCAGGTGTCCCAATACTTTTGTCCATATAGTGTATGTTGCTTAAGCTCAAATTTAGCCTATATGTTGCTCCTAGATATTTCTTGTTTTTTTGCAACAATGTGCCTCTTGGTTTTGCTGTTTACAGAGACCTTTATCCGAAATGTCCTACACAATGTAGGAAGGCATAATGTAGACGTGAAGAGTTTGAGCGCAGCAGATCTGGACCAGCTGGCCTCTCTTATAGCTGATGCTCTGCAGGTAGTGGAGAAGCAAACGGAAAAGGCATACAGACCCCGAGACCTGCAAACAGAAGACCTGCAAAATGAAGACCAGGAAATTAGAGAACTACCACCTGATGATCAGCAGCCAGGAGTAGATTTATGGAATGAAAACATCTCAGAGTCAGAAAGCAAAGATTCCCCAATCAGTCAAATATCTGAGGCCATGTCATCATCAGGTACATGTCTAGGATGTTATTAAAATATTAATTGTGGTATATAATGTTTTTAATATATTCTTTTTTAACTATGTATCACGTTGTGCTCAACATTCTGTGCAGGGGGACAAAACAGAAAGGAGGAGAGATCTAATGTGGACCATAAGGTATTTATATTTACGTGTCTTTGCTATCATTTTCTGATATGCTCAATAGTTGATCATAATAAATCATTGTGACCACTATGCATAGCTCCTCCAAAAGATGTTGCCACATATTTGAGAAGCACATAATTGTACAAAACATCTTTGTGAGTTCACTGGAATTACAATTCTCATACATGTTCCAACATTACACTGCACTTGTGCACAAAGTGATCCCCAATAACACATAGTTTGGACTCTCTCCAGAACTCAAATGGTTTATAAAGCCATAACCTCAACCTCACATCAGTGCCTGATCTCACTAATGCTTTTTTTCTGAACATGAAATTTCCACATTAAAGGAGGAGTGGGGTGATATATCTGGAGTGGATGTTCATAAAGCATATATGGATGTAATATTAGTGAACTCAAACATTTAACCTTATAGTGTATGGTTCCCTGGTGGTCTAGTGGTTAGGATGCGGCGCTCTCACCGCTGCGGCCCGGGTTCGATCCCTGGTCAGGAAACTAACCCCAGCCATTAGCATTGCACAAACCTTAGTCCCGGTCCCAAGCCCGGATAAATGGGTTGCGTTAGGAAGGGCCTCCAGCGTAAAAACATGTGCCAAATCAAACATGTGGATGGTCCGCTGTGGCAACCCCTAATGGGAGAAGCCGAAAGAAAGTTTTAGTGTATGTTTCAGAATGGCAAACAGCAAAAAGACAATAATATATCTTGCCAATGGCTACAATCTTTTTAAGATACAACAGATGTCATTACAGTACATTCCTGAATTTTTTATGCTGGTATTATAGTTGGTGATGTTTTATCATCATGTACAGTACACCTGTCTGCTCTAACATTAAAACCACAGAGCGGTGATGTGAATACAGTTGCTAATCACCTCACAATGGCACAATGTGAATTGCAGTTCACAGAGGCTTCCCATCCAAGCTGACAGAATGTGATGATCTGAAAAGAAGAATGGAAGAAACTGTCTAAATGTATGTGTGCAAAGCTTAAAAATGAAGGCCCTAGAGAGTTCCTACGAGTCTAATTAAATCAAAGGTCATTGTTTGGGAAAATATTTCAAAAAGTCTTTTTTGACAGGGCACATACACCATACCATTTTACTATATCTTCTCAATGACAATATTATAAAAATTAAACTTATATAGCAGGACATATTTACTGTCTCTAAAAACAAGTCAACACACAGCCATTATTGTCAAAATAGCTGGCAACAAATGCAAGAGTTGTCTGCTTGACAGGACCATACAAATTTTTGTATTTTGTATTAAAGCAGTTAAAATTTGGTGCTTTGAGTACAATTCTCTCTTACTGACCACTGGATGTTCAACATGGCACCTCATGGCAAAGACTCTCTGAGGATTTGAGAATTATAATTTTTGCTCTCCACAAAGATGACCGAGGCTATAAGAAGATCAAGAACACCCTGAAACTGAGTTATAGTACAGTGGACAGGGTCATACAGAGGTTTTCCAAGACGGATTCTATTTAGAAAAGACCTCGCAAGGGTCCATCTAAGAAGTTAAGTCCTCGTGCTGTGTGAAAGGTGCAGAATCGGCAAAAAAAAAAACAGACGCATGAGTGCTGCAGCATTGCTTTAAACCATACGCCCATTTCAACAAGTCGGTTTTCAAGGAAGCCTCTTCTGAAGCTGGCTGAAAGCCCACAAACAGTTTGTTGTAGACAACCTGTCCAAGAGCATGAATTACTGAAACCATGTCCTGTGGTCTTATGAGATAGACTTGTTTGGCTCAGATGGTGTCGAGCATGTGTGGCAATACCCTGGTGAGGAAAACCAAGAAAATTGTGTCTTGCCTACAGTCAAGTATGGTGGTGGTGGCATCATGGTCTGGGGCTGCATGAGTGCTGCTGGTACTGAAAATATTGACACTTTGGACACAGTTTTGACATGTTTACTTATGGTGTACTCACTTTTATTGCCAGCTATTCTGACAATGATGGCTGTTCAGTATGTTGAGTTATTTTCAGAGAAAAATATATATCTATAAAGATATACAAGCTGCACATTGACTACTCTAAAGTATATCCAAGCTTCATTTCTATAGTATTGTCCCTTGAGAAGATTCTAAAATGGTTGCTGAATGTGAGGGGTGTACTCACTTTTGTGAGTTACTGTACCTGTTGCTGAAATGTAAAAGAAAATCTGTTGTTAGGTTCATACTTTTAAACTATAAAATGACTATAAAAATGACTGTTCTTTTTTTATATTGGCTTTTATTGTCCTTACAGGAAGTCGAATTGTTGGGGAAGCTTCTGGATTATCTGGATAAGACCTCTTTCTCAGAGCCAAGCCCACCTGTAAAGGGGCGTGGCATATCCGTGGAGAGAGTACACAGCAGGACAACTCAGATGGATGTAAAAGTACAGAAGAAAGCCATGGAACAGGTGGAGGAGGTGGAGGGCTGGGTGGAGGCTGCTGCTCTAGCACCGTCGACTGTCTTGGAGATGAACATCAGCCCGCAACGCCAAAATGCGAAAGTGCAGGATCTGCAACTTGATGTTCAGGCCAACAATAACAATGATGTCTATGGCTACATCATTACAGATACGGAGTAAGCCTTAACACACTGACATCAACACACAAAAATGACAGTGATGACTAGCTCTCTTGTTTCACAGTGTTTTTTCTCCTTCAGTTCCCTTTCCACTGATCAGGGTTTGCACCTGATGGAGCTGTTGTGTCACAAAGCAAAGATCCAGATGACTGATTTCCTTGATCTTTCGTAAGTCCTCTGTATCTGTATGTGCATTTGGGTCTATAAACTGCAAAATCCCCAGTGATGTAGGATTTTTCCTTTGTGTGTGTATGTATGTATGTAAATCTTCTGTAAACTTATTAGGTATTTATCATATTGCCCTTTTAGCAACTCCTTATTACTTTTATCACCAGTAACCCCATTACAAAATGTTAAAACAATTATTTGTGTGTGAATGTGTGCAGTGTTCTTGGTCCAGCTGTAACATTCCAGGTCCGCAACAATGTCCACAATATCACCACAGCTGGCATTGCCAATGTGGCTGGTAAGAGGTTAACACATGCCCACATATACATACATACACACACACACACACACACACGCACACACACACTCTTTTTGCCACTCTTCAATAATGTACATGTGTCATGACTGACGCTTTTTCTGTTGGTGTAATCAGTAAGTCAGAAGGCTGCCCTAGAGAAGGAGGCTGGAGTGACCATTTTGGAGGCAGGAGTTACCGATGTAAGAAACTATTTCTCACTCTGTCATGTCTAAACGAATACATAAAAAATAATCATTTATTTGTAGATCAATTACACTATTGCTAAAAGTTTGTGTGGGTACCTGACCATTACACACATATGGGCCTTCCCCTATTTATTTCCAAAGTTGAAAGCAAGATTCTTTTTACATCATCTTTGAGTTCATTGGGATGAATTAAAATGCTGACTGAACATCTGGCCTTCTCTAGCTGATATTAGTGCCTGTTAGAGCAACAAAAGGGGGACACTATTTGGAATTGGAAATTCAGCAAGCACATATGGTAATGATAATCAGGTGTCCACATACTTTTGGCTACACAAGGTTTATCTGAGGCTGATTCTCATACTCAATCAGAATCTCCAGCTCTGTCTTTTTTGTGTCTGTAGAAGTCCAAGTTGAGTGAAATTCCTACTAAGTACAGCCACTCTGAATCGATGAAGTTCCTCATCCTAACGGTGTTATCCATCGTGTGCATCATCGTGGTCCTGTTAATCTCTAGCGTAATCTACTGTCTGCGCCATCGGTCACATCACAAGCTCAAAGAGAAGCTTACCAACCTCAGCACAGACCCTGCTACTGAAGCCACAGCAACCTACCAGGTAGAAAATATCATGGTTGTATATGGAACTGTATATGGATTATAGAAGCTCATGAATGATGTGGGTGATGGAAACTTTGAATTTCCATCACCCACATGAAATTATTTTCTGTTAATAAATGCTTGAAAGTGGATTTGGATCAAGCACAACAACAACAATCATAGACTTTAGATTCATGAAAAAAATCTACATTTTGGACAAATTGCTGTATTATTAGCTGCTGATTTGTGTGTGTTTGGGAAACAGATGCAGACAAATTTCTAAATTCTTTTCCAAAATCCTAAATCTTTCATTTTACATCGTAGGACTTGTGTAGGCAGCGAATGGCGGTGAAGCCCCCAGTGGAAAGGGCGGAGCTTCGACATTCCTCTCGCATTAACAGCGTGTCTTCTCAGCTGAGTGACGGACCAATTCTTAGCCCCTCTGCCCGCACTAGCACTTCCTCCTGGAGTGAAGAGCCCGCCCACACAAACATGGACATCTCCACTGGACATATGATACTGGTGACTACACAGACATACAGTTCCCTCCAAAAATATTGAAACAGCAGGGCCAATTCTTTCTTTGCTATACGTTACACTGCTATCCATTGTGTTAAATAGCTGGAAAAGTAAAATGCAAAATTGGTAATGCCAGTATGTTATTATGACTTTATGCAGTATTGCAACTAAATATTAAGTGTTATTTTCTATAGTTTGCTTGATTGCAAACCCAAATGTTTTTAGTGTATTGCAAAACCAAATGACCATTAATCAAGATGGCAGACAGCAGTGTTAGTGTGTGCATGGAACAGAGTGTGGTAATGGAGTTTCTGCAGTAAGACATTTGAATGTGTATAACCTGCCATTAAATTGCATAAGAGAATAATCTTTTACAAAAAAAAAAAATACAATTAAACTATTGCCAAGTGTACCACATACTGTAATTCTCTTTTTGTCTTTTTGTCATTTCAGTCATATATGGAGGATCACCTAAAGAATAAGAACAGGTTGGAGAAGGAGTGGGAAGCTCTGTGTGCGTATCAGGCAGAACCAAACACCTGCAGTGTTGGCCAGAGAGACTCTAATGCCAAAAAGAATCGCAATACAACTATCATACCTTGTAAGCATGTGCATGTACACAGATACCCTCATATAGGATTACATTACATCCATTAAGTGCATCTTTAACCTGTTTTCAGGGAACATTTTTATAAAGTTCCACAGAACTACACAAAAAACTGTTTTCCAAAAAACATTTCTATCCCCACATTTCAGATGATCATTCAAGGATTTGCTTGAAACTGGAGAACAGCCAAGGCAACTCTGATTACATCAATGCCAGTCCTATCGTAAGTAAATACTACACAATTCCACTGTATTCTGTCCTGAATTTGTGTTACGATAAACATTAAATGATATTGTTTCATTCTATGATGGTGTGTTTTATCTTCCAGATGGACCATGACCCCAGGAACCCAGCTTACATTGCTACTCAAGGTCCTCTGCCTTCAACTGTTTCTGACTTCTGGCAGGTAAATTAGTGAGTGAGTGAGTGAGTGAGTGAGTGTGTGTGTGTGTGTGTGTGTGTGTGTGTGTGTGTGTGCGCGTGTGTGTGTGTGTATGTTAAACAGTGGTGGACAGTAACAAAGTAAATGTAATTCCTTACTGTACTTAAGTAGCTTTTTTGCATATCTGTACTTTACTGGAGTATTTCCATTTGGGGAGACTTTTACTTTCACATTATTACATTTTAATTCTCAAATCGTACTTTTTACTTACCTACATTTGGCAATGTTTTATTCATGAGTGGATAACAAATTTACCGGTTAAGCACGCAACAATAAACCAATCAGGGTAGAGCTTCAGAAGTCTGTTTTGAACAAGTTTTGTAATTTTATTAATAATATATGATTAAAGAAACTCCTGACTCTACTTTGCCACAACACCTGTGTTCATATTTGCATGATTTCTGTAATTAGTTCAAAATAAGTTTTTGTTTTCAAGTACCGGTAGTTGAAAAGGCGGTGTAGGGGATTTTTGGAAGGATTATAATTTTAGTAGATATCAATCAGTGTTGGACTAATTGATATCAATTTATTAATAGATTTCTGTGCTGTCATAAACTGACTTGATTAAACAAGAGTCTTGTGACAAAAATAATAATAGAAACATTATAGCCATAATAAATCAGAATACTTTGGATACTTAAGTACATTTGAAGGCAAATACTTTTGTACATTTACTCAAGTAAAAGTTTAAAGGGAGCACTTATATATATATATATATATATATAAAAATGTGCAATACCACTTTATTTATTTATTAATTCTTTTTTTTATAAAAAATGTGCAACTGGAAGCTTGTCATTAAAACAAATTCCTTGTAAGTGCAAACATACTTCTTTAGAAAAACATAGATCTTTTTTATTCTGATTCTGCTGTAATATTGCAACATGCATATTTGACTTTAAAATGCCAGAAAGCATCAGAAGACACAGATATTTTAGAGCACAGAGTAGAGTTTTTCAACAGGACACATTTTGTTATGCTGATTTTTTTTTTTTTTTTTAAATACCGATATCCATTGCTGTTTAATTGATATTTAGCATTACATCTGTGTGAGTAATGTGTGTGTTTTGTATAGATGGTGTGGGAAAGCGGGTGTGTGGTGATCGTCATGCTGACTCCTCTGACAGAAAGTGGAGTTAAGCAGTGTTACCACTACTGGCCAGATGAGGGCTCTAATCTCTACCATATATATGAGGTAGTGAAACGTACTGTAGATGCAACAGCCTCTGACAAAAAAAAAAAAAGATATACAGTATATGGACACAGTGTTGTGATCTATTACACACACGTGACAGAAGATATACTGGTGTGTGTGTGTGTTTGTGTGTGTGTGTCTGTAGGTTAACCTGGTGTCAGAACATGTGTGGTGTGAGGATTTCCTGGTTCGTAGTTTTTACCTGAAGAACATGCAAACCAACGAAAGTCGCACAGTCACCCAGTTCCATTACCACACCTGGCTCAACCAGTATACACCCGAGACCAGCCAGGCTCTGCTCGACTTCCGCAGGTACATCTGAACATTGTGTGTGTGTGTGTGTGTGTGTGTTGTGTGTGTGTGTTCTTGTGTGCATAAAAAAAATAATAATAATTTGATGAACATTTGATGAACTTTGAAAAATCTACAACCCAAATTCCCTAAAATTTGGGAAAAATAAAATAAAAAATGCAATAATTTGCAAATCTCATAAGCTAATATTGTATCCACAAGAGAACATAGAAAACTTAAGTAACTTATAAATAAAAGGCCATTTTTAAATTTTTAACTCAACACCTCTTAAAAAAGTCAGGACAGGAGTAACAAAAGGTTGGAAAAGTGTTACTAAACAGCAACAGCTGGAGAACCATTTTGCAACTATTCAGGTTAGTAACATGATTGGGTATAAAAAGAGTATCTTAAAGAAGTCTGTCAGAATGGGCAACGATGGGCAAAGGTTTACCAATCTGCAAAAGATTTGTGTCTACAAATTGTGTAACACTTTCTGAATCAAAGACTTTAAATATCTCACCATTTACAGTTTATATCATGAAAAGATTAATATATATAATGAAAATCACTGCATGGAATCAGAAACACTTCTAGAACTCATTGTCTGTAAACACAGTTCCCAATGCCATCCATAAATGTAGAATAAAGCAAAGAAGAAGCCATACGTGAACACGATCAAGAAATGTCATCGTCTTCTCTGGGCCAAAGCGTGTTTAAAATGGACTGGGGCAAAATGGAAAACTGTTGAGGATACAAAATTGTTTTTGGAAAACCATGAATGCTTCGCCCTTCACATTAAAGAGGAGAGTGGCCATCTGTTTCGTTATCAGTACTCAGTTCAAAAGCCTGCATCTCTGATTATATGTTATGTCTGATGGTCTTGTGGTGCCTATGGAATTGGCAGCTTTTACATTTGAATTGTAAATATTTGGCACATCATGTAATGAAAAAATAAGTCAAAGAAGACCCAGGACTGTTAAGCAGCTAGAATTGTGTATGCGACAAGATGAATGCCAGCAATTCAGTTCCCAGACTGTTAAAAGAAGAGGGGATTCTACAGAGTATTAACATGGCCCTGTCTCAATTTAAAATTACATAATTTTTTTATACCTTTTTAAAATGGTACATCTCCTCAGGTTTGTTTCCTCATTTGATGTTTTCTATAATTTATTGTGCATAAAATATGAGTTTATGAGATTCATTGCAATTTGTTTTGCATTTAGTCTCCCTGCTACTTTCTTTCATTCTTCCTGTTCACTTTTTTCACTGTCATTTTCCTGCTCATTTAATAAATCTCTCTGCTCCTCTCATTTTTAGTTCATTGCAAGGTGCTTAAAAATGAAGGTTACATTTATATGCTAAAAAGCTTGATAGTAGCTTGATGGTACAGTGCACTGTCAGTATACAAACTCTATACAATTGTATACAGTACCTGTGAAAAGTTTGAAAAACACCTAGTCTTATCATTTTTGAGACATGCATGTTCCTTTTATTCATATGCAACAAATTAAGTAAAAACAGACAGAAATTGGACAGTGAAAGAATGTAAGAAGGTTCTGTGGTCAGATGAGTCCAAATGTTACATTTATAAACAGCAAACACGAGAGAGATGTTAGCAGAATGTGTCACACCCACACACCCAAACATGGAGGTGGAAGCTTAATGGTTTGGGTTGTTTTGGAGCAGAGAAGGTTGAAGACTTAATCCTAATGAAAGGAATACCGAACCAACATAACACTATACTGTAACACTACGCAATTCCATGTGGTCTATGCGGCTAATCGGAACCAACTTTACCATACAACGAGACAATGACCCAAAGCATACCTCTAAGATCTGCAAGCGGTATTCAGTATTTGTGAAGCTGTTATTATTGTTCATGCTAAAGGAGGATTTTTCAATGAAAATAAAGTCCAAGATCTGTAGATGTATACATTTATTTGGTGAATGTAAATCTTCATATTGTAAATTACCCCCCTTTTTTATATAAAAATAAGGAACATGTATACTTCTCTCAAATAAAAGTGGTGCTTTTAAACTTTAACAGGCTCTGTATCATAAAAAAAATTGCAGAATAATGCCTACCAACAGGTTCAGAGATTTCTCTTTTATCCGGCAAAATACTCAGTATAGCAGTATGTGTGACAAGCCATTCGTTTTCTTTATTTAACATGTTTTAATCTACACCAGTTGTGTCAGAAGAGCATCAAACTTTAGCATGTGTGTTGTGATCGTCACAAACTTCTGAGTGTGTTCGAATTCACATGGCTTTGTTTTCCCTGATTAGTCTGTGTATATAATGCTCTTAAATGCTACAGGTACTAATAATTCATATTTTAAGTTTCTGTGTTCCATTGACCCTGATTCAATAACCAGCTAAGGTTACATCATTGCATTTATGATTTTCATCCCCTGTTGTGATGATATGGTCCCTTATTTAGTAGTGCCAAAACACTATTCATTTTGAGGGTTGGTTTTGTTATCCTGTTTTGTGATTCAGTTTTATGGTCTTTTCTGAAGTGTTTTTTTGTGGTAAACTTTTTTGTCTGCCTACCTGCTAGAATTTTCTTTTAGAAGTGTTGGTACCTCCAGTAATCCTGTAACAGCTTCCAGTGTGTTGACCTTTGTAATGTATAATAATGATGTGTTCAGGAAAAGCCCTTATAAATGTATTGATTTATCAATCCATCAGAATCTAACAGTTAAATTTCCATTTTTTCTTTTTTTTTCTTGTTTTATTAATACAATAACCACAGAAACGTACTTAAATATGCAACAATGAACAGGTACACCAACATTTGCTGTTTTCTTTTTCATCCCCAACCCCCACCCTCTTCAAAAAATGCAATTCTACATATAGCAAATACAAATTTACCGTGTGTTGACTAAGCTGTAGATAAATAGTATTCAAAACTAGGCTGGAAAATGTGTGGGCTGAGGGGAGACTTAATCTCAAAGAATGGGGTCAAGCTGGAGAGATTGGACAGCGTTTGACAAAAAATAGTGCTAATTTTCTCTTAAAATCATATTTTATAAATACTGCAGCATGTAACCTATAGTACAAAAATAATTAATTAAATAATTTTTAATTACGTAATTAGTATTTGGTAAGTAGTTGTCAGTCTTTGCAACACAGTCTTCACGTCTTTACTGTGGGTTAGGATCGCTAATCAAAGCCAAACCCCAAAAAAAAAACAAACCTACATAAATCACATAAACTCATGTGGACCCAGTTAGAACTTCTCCGAATTATTTTCAAAGATATGCTATACTTTAAAAATGCAGATGTCTGACTATCATACCTATATGAGTTTGGTGCACACATTGTTTGAAAGCTTGGGCATGAATAATGAGTTAGCTGTAAGAGAGTTCATGATTTTGCAAAAGGTCAACCAATTCTACTGCCTAAACAATGAATAATAAGGAGGTGTGTGTACATAATCTTTGCCATTTAATGTATGGTTGGCACAAAAACAAGAGAGGTCATCACCCAAAGTACACCAGACAGACCTATGGTGGAGCATGGTGGTGGCAGCATCATGATATGGGGCTGCTTCTATTCTGCTAGCCCTGGGGCAAGCTTGAGGGAAGCATGGAGGGTTCTACATAGAAATATATTCTGTCACAATTTTAGACAGATGAAGATGAAGAAATTATAACATTTCATGACCAAAAGTAGGCAACACAGGAATGGCTTCTGAAGAAGATAATTACTCACACAGGGCATGTGTCCAGAAGGCTCCTTCTCTCCTCTCTCTACTTTTACTTTTACTTAATTCCTTGCCATCTTTCTCTCTCTGTCTCATTGTTTGAACGGTTGCCAGTGTCATTTTTGTGCTAATGCAGCTTGTGCACACTGACTCCAGTTGCATAGTCACAAAAGTGATCACTGACAGCCGTTACTCCACATCCTAGTGCACCTTGGGATATCCTCTTTTCCCCTTAACCCCCAATGAGCACTGTTCTGGCCTCTGCACTTGCTCTACTCTTTATCCTTTGTTTTTACCCATTGAAGTTGGGTGACTACGTTTTCTGTCTGTCTGTCTGTCAGTCACTTTTTTAATTTCTTTTTGACTTTCCTTCTTGATCACATCTCTTTTTTTAGTCTTCATATCACAGCATTTTGCCTACGTGACTGAAACACAATGGCTAACTGAGTATATATATAAAAGATATTATAAAAATGAATTTAATTAATGCACTTCAGCAAATGATATTCTAACACATATCGACAGAACTGGTACATGTGCGTGTGCGTGTGTTTGTGTGTGTGTGTGGGCACTATGCCAGAAATGTATCAAATAGTCATTCATAGCATTTTTTGACACATTGTGCTTTTTTTTACAGGAAAGTAAATAAATGCTACAGAGGAAGGTCCTGCCCAATTATAGTTCATTGCAGGCGAGTATATTACTAAACATTTTTCATGAACATAAGGGTGCTGCAATTAAATAATCAGTAGTCTCTCTCTATCCTACTCTCTCAGTGATGGAGCGGGGAGGACTGGGACATACATACTGATTGATATGGTTCTGAATAAGATGGCTAAAGGTAGGTGAAGATCATCTTTCTGTCCTCTCTTTAAAATTTCTTCAGTAAACACTATTGACCTTGCTTTGACTGGCTATGACTTCGATTTAAGTTCCCTCCTGTTGCAATAACACTACATTTATAAGCAAGGACTTTGCTTCAAAAACACTTCCACCTCGTCCTTCGTATCGTAAGGGAAAATGCAAGCCTCAACTACACAGTTTTATCAGCTGCACTCAACTTCAAGTCGAAATAAGCACCTTTCAGTTTACCTTCATAACAAATGTCATTTTTTTGTCAAATGCAGATTTTAAAGCAAAACACAAGATTTTGCCCAGTAGTTGTTAGTTATTTTAATATCAATAATTCTAAAATATTTCTCTCCAGGTTATTGCTGGGAGGAGTGAAAGTAATATAAATATTGTGCATTGCACATTTTCTAGCATAGAATCAGTTATTTATCATTTATAATTAAAAGATACTACGGTGTGTATTTATCCCTGATGAGCAGCCTGGGGTGAATGTGGCAAGGAAAAACTCCTCATTTGGGTGACATCAAGAGTGTGATTATAGTCTTTAAACAATACAGAACACTGGAGAGTGAGAACTAA
The DNA here is from genome assembly GCF_014805685.1 of Silurus meridionalis. Lineage (NCBI taxonomy): Eukaryota > Metazoa > Chordata > Actinopteri > Siluriformes > Siluridae > Silurus > Silurus meridionalis. The sequence goes on from NC_060903.1 coordinate 12,690,100, forward strand.
CATGAGCACTGGAGTGTAAGATTATGATTAATGTCCTTTCTACAGTCTTATACAGTCATTTGAGATTATGGAACCAGGAGCTACTGAGCAACTCATAAAATAGCTCAACATTTGCGATCATCAAAGATCCAACACCAGCTTTTCCATGCCAGAGCCTTTAAACACTCAACATAAGTTGGGATCCAAATGGCGTTGGTACGTCTCTAGATGGTTCAAGATGTTTGCAGCATTTACTTTTTTAAAGGTCTACAATCTTCATGAGGTGGGACGTGACTGGAGCCAAATTGTTTTTGTTGTTTTCTATGTGTTTGCTCAGGTGTTCAGCTCTAGCAGCGTTTAGCGCCTGTCTGTTGCTGAGCATACTGTCTTTAAATGCAATTCTAAATACCTTCAATTTAGTTTTCCTCAATTTTCTCTCCAGATTACGTGCTTTTCTCTTGAGAGCATGCGTATGACTATTATACCAAGGTGCAGGTGCTTGTTTTTGAATCTTTTTTAACCGGATGGGGGCAACGGTGTATAATGTGCTAGCAAGGATAGTGTCTAGGTTGTTAACCATTTCATTAAGATTGTTAGCATTTATGGGTATAGTGAGAAATTGAGATAAATCAGGCAGGTTATTTGTAAATCTGTTCTTAGTAGTCGGAACAATAGTCCTACCAAGTTGATAACATGGTGAGACACGGCTAATCTATTCTAACGTTAGTGTGTTCAATATGAGGTGATGGTCTGTGATGTCATCACTCTTAGGTAAAATATCTATATCAGTGATGTCTGCTCGGTGGGATATTATTAGGTCTAGTGTGTGATTAATATGGTGAGTTGGTCTGGTGATGTTTTGTTTTTGTCCCAAAAGAGTTTAATAAGTCCACAAATGTTTGTCCTAGAGCATCATTTGCATCATCTACATAAATATTAAAATCTCCTACAAGCAGCTCTATCAGAATTGAGAAAGAGGTCTGAAAGAAAATGAGCAAACTCTTGAAGAAAACCAACGTAGAGCCCATAGGATACCCATCAGGGCATGGAGGCTTTCCAATTGTCAGTTCTATGATGACTACTTTCTGGTTCATTAATATTGCCACAACTCTTAGAGCTGCTATTAAATGTTGAATAAAAATCAATATTTATGAATGCTATTGTTGTTCTCCAAGGTTAGAAAAAAATAGCTATCTACTATGCTATCTAATGTTTAAAGGCAAGTATGTGTTGTAAACTTAGACAAATTTTGGGAATAAATTTGTGAGTGAGAAAGTCCAACAAAAAAAGCTGCAAACCCTCTGTCTCCATCACCAACCAACCCTGAAACAAAGAACAGATTAATACCTAGATCTAATTCCATACCTAAAGAGGAAAAAAGCTTCTCCAGCTCCACAGTAAAATCCTCCCTGAAAAAAACACCCTGTGTCTGTTGAAGTACAAATCCTGGTTTTGTCTTCTGACTCTGAAGATGCAAAGTGATTATTGGGATTCTCCAGCCTCTTTTTCTGAAACATGATTTCTTTACGTAGCCTGAGATTTTAACCATTCAGGTTGTTCCCATCAATAATGGATTTCTTCCCTTATGGCAAAGGTATATTCCAGAATTCCTCATTTGGGACCTTGACCTCATATAGGATGTGCTGGAGAAGACTCTACAGAATGGTTCTTGTCCTGAGTACAATATCTCGGGCCAAAAATAAATGGACAGAAATAAATATTATGACATCGTAAGATTGTCAAAACAGTGCCACAGTTAACTGGTACAATGAAATACTAAATTGTGCAATCTTTATTTTTTTTGGACAAGCAGTGTAGATAGTGTTAGTTTATCGTACCATATGGAGGCCATTTGGTACATCTCTCGATTAATGTTATTCAATCTTACACTTGCTATAACAATTTCAATTTTTCATCAAAGTTTCATTTAAACATATATAGATATTATATCCAAACTTGTACAACAAATTTCTTCCTTAAGCACTGCTTCTCAATCTTTTTTTTTAAGAAATAGGTTAAATCAATGCTCGGACGAAATTATTATTCCTTTCAAGGCATGAACAAAAACTATATAGAACCAATAAATATAAATAGCAATAGATGTACATAGAATTGATGGCATAATGTTTCGAGACATTTGTGATGTCTTGTGCATTCCTTAAATAATACCTGGCAGGTTAAATGGAAGCCTCCGTCCCATGCACTGGTGTGGGAAAATGGCTGGTAATATCTTTCCTCAGAATGATGTGAAAGAAAATATCTCTGTGGCCATATCAATGCAAATACCGATCTGCCGTGATCTGATCTTTTTGCATGCATTTTCTCTCTGTTTCTCTTTGTAGGTGCTAAAGAGATTGATATTGCTGCTACACTGGAACACCTGAGAGATCAGAGACCTGGAATGGTTCAAACCAAGGTACACATGCAGGCACAGGCATACATACAAAATCATACACAGTCATCTTAACCACTCTTTTCTCGTTCTCAGGAGCAGTTTGAGTTTGCTTTGACTGCGGTGGCCGAAGAGGTGAATGCGATCCTCAAATCCCTACCATAGTGTGAAACCGAACAGCAAGAGACATCCCCTCTCCCTTCTCCTTCTTATTTTCTTCCTCATTCTTTGCCTGGATAGTGTATATAAAGTTAGAACTCATTAAAAGCTTTTTCCCCTATTTTGACGTGTACTGGCCTTGCAGTGCGGACGTTCTTCTGTAAAAATGTTATATGTTTGGATAGATTAATCTTATAGCTTTAGATTTTTACGCATATGTATATGCATTATATATGCATATATATAATCAGTGTCAAATGTGATATTGTGAGAACCTCACAATAGCTTGTTTCCAATGTTGAAAAGGGCATTTAATACATTTAAAATTATGCTACAATAGAAAATAGAAACTGAAGTTGTTTAATATAATATGCAGCCATGGAAATTACTTGTGAAGTTGAACTTGGTTATGGCCCAAATGCTGGGAAATGTACCTCTATTTAAAGGAATACATTCAGTTCTATTTCACCCCTCCTAATCATCAGAGGCAACAGTGATGATCTGCATTCACACACCTGCGCAAGGCATTACAACAAAGTCACGCAGTGTTATATAATGCAGTATTTGCAATGACCCTTGCTCTCTTCTTAAAAGTTAATGACTACACTTATTACTACAGGTAACCTCCAATGTGCTCTATTGTTGTGCTCAGTAGAAGCACTGACTTTCTCCCCGTGGCGTTGGGATCTCTCTCAGTGCCATTTCCTTAATGCATTTCATATGCCTAAACTGAAATACTTGTGTAGGTGAGAGATTCTCCTTTACCATACAGTCTGCTTTTACCCTAGGCATAACAGGTTAGCTGTACTCCAGCTCTCATGATGGCCAGAAGAAATCAGGACACTGCATTGTTGTGAAAAGGGATTTTGGATAAGTTATAACAAAAGCTTGTTTCCAATGCTGAAAAGGCCATTTATTACATCTGCATCTCAAATTAATTCTACAGTAACAATAGTGACGGAAGTTGTGTATCAATAATATAATATCAAGCTTTAAATAGTGCTAGAAAACAAATCTGTTCATCTGAGGGAAGAGGTTAGAATAAAGGGCATGCTTGTTTAATAAAGAAGGCAATGCACCCCTTGGTGGTGGACCACACCAACAGGGCCTGCGATTGGGCTAGTTTTCTGAAGATTAGTTAAGCAACAGGGTTCCTTTATTTGGAAGCAGCTTTGCCCCAAAACAAATTTTTTATATACGTTCCAGTACTTTATTGCAAGTCCTGCATTATATTTCACTTTATAGCTTTGCATGTACTGTGTGTACTGTATATTTGTATAAGGTATAATGGTGGCTAACACTGCCATCTTTATACCTTAAAACTTTACGGAGGGGTCAAAAAGCCACAGTTTAAATCTAATTAGTGTTCGGTTCATATACTGCCATGGAGGATTATAATATTCTCTCTCTCTCTCTCTCTCTCTCTCTCTCTCTCTCTCTCTCTCTCTCCCTCCCTCCCTCCCTCCCTCCCTCCCTCCCTCCCTCTCTCCAGTATGGGGCTGGTACATGTGTATTAGATGAATTGGATTTTGAAAGTACCTTTATGTCACTGTCAAATATCCAGCTAAATGCAGTTTTGTGATCTAAATCCAATCCTGAATGAAGACTAGAAGCTGATTAACATAAATAATATATAAAGAAATGATAAATTAGAGTCTTAAACGTTTTAGGGGGACTTACATGGTAGATGTGCAATTCCCAGTAATTGTGCAGTGTTTGTGCATTTGATAGACTTGTACCAGCCCTGAACCATAAAGCCATAAACATGCCGCCACCAAGTCAATATCACTGCTGTGCTGAGAACAGTACACTGCCCAAATAATATCTGGTCGGTGGCAGTATCAGTAGAAAGGTTAAAACAAAGTATGCATTAGAAACAGATTGCCTACAGTCAGTAGACCCAATGCACATATAATATAAGCAAGTGTACATGCAAAAATGACCAAAGTGTGTGGGAGCAAACTGTAGACATTGAATCTATTTTCCTTACACTAGTTGACTTTAGGATTTGTCTGATGTATTCAAAATGTATAATGTCCTGAGATGGGATATTGGTCTGACTGTAGAGGTTGGCTTGTAAAAGATGTACAACCCTGTTTCATTACAATAATCATTACACCACTTTATTTTACTTCTGATTATTGTATATACAAGCAGAATTCTATTATAATCTATTTTGCTCTCTTAATAAATGAAATGCTGCAGTCTTGTGAATAAAGTTGAACTTTGTGTGCAATAGTAATATATTTTCCGTTGTCATTTTCAGTGCTTGGACTGTTTGCTGATTTTCTTTTAATTCTTGTTTTGTTTTTTTTTTTCTTTTAAATATGTAATATGACACATAAAACCTTAAATAGAATTGAAATGAATTGAGAATAATTAAAGATATAAATAAGGCTAATATCAATTAATATAAAAACATACTATTGCTGTGTAGAACTTTAGATTTGTTTTAAATAATTGTTAACGTAGTGAAAATATCAAACAAAATATACTGACGTTAGCTAATACTTATGTTCTTATGGTAACAATTATTTAATGATGAGCATACTCATAAACACCTCTCACACACACACACACACACACACACACACACATATTCACACATAATGCAAATATCAATATTACAGATATCTCAGACCCAATCTACCTCAGATTACCTTTACAATAGGAACACTGAACCAACTTGGACCCATGGATGATGTGTCCATGCAGATGAGCTTCTCTGAGACGCTTTCTGACAGTTTGAGCAAAAATCTTTTGGTTATGCAAACCCATTGTTGCAGCAGCTGGCTGGTTTCAGATAATCTCGGAGGTGAAGATGCTGGATGTGGAGGTCCTGAGCTGGTGTGGTTACACATGGTCTGCGGTTGTGAGGCTGGTTAGATGTACTGCCAAATTCTCTGAAACGCGTTTGGAGACGGCTTATGGTAGAGAAATTAACATTCAATTCATGGGCAGCAGCTCTGGTGGATATTCCTGCAGTCAGCATGTCAATCGCACGCTCCCTCAAAACTTGCGACATCTGTGGCTTTGTGCTGTGTGATAAAACTACATTTTAGAGTGGCCTTTTTTTGTGCAGTAATCATGCTGTCTAATCAGCATCTTGATATGTTACACCTGTTAGGTGGATGGATCATCTCGGCAAAAGAGAAGTCCTCACTAACAGATTTAGACAGATTTTTAAACAATATTTGAGAGAAAAAGGCCTTTTGTGTACAAAGAAAAAAGTGTTAGATCTTTGAGTTCAGTTCATGAAAAATGGGGGCAAAAACAAAAGTGTTGCGTTTATAATTTTGTTCATTATATGACCATAAACTCTTGAATCTTGAATCTGAAGGTAGACCTCTCCTAGCTATGGTTAGATAACATCTCCTGGTCTGGTAAGCAACTCCACTCTTGTCCCTTTCTTCTTTTTTAGATCCACCTGATCCATTTTAATGACCTCTGGCTAGAGTTCTTTTCAGCTGGAGACCACTCTGTGCAGCTGAGGATGGTTGCAAATGAGGTTACTGAGCAACCCAAACACTTTGATGATGGATTTGGACTGTAGTTTAGTATAAACAGTCTGCTACAATGGCTTAGGACTGCAGTTTGCATATACAGTTTTGCGTTTAGGCGCCCATTACTGACCAGCACACCTTAACAATGCTGGAACTATAATGAATGTAAATTCGGTGTCACCCAGATGATGAAGGGTTTCCTTTCGAGTCTGGTTCCAGTCAAGGTTTCTTCTTTAAATCTCATGGAGTTCTGTTGCCACTGGCTTGTTTATTAGGGATAAACTTTTAGGCATTAACAAATAAATTCATATTTTATAACCTATTTATCTCTGCAAAGCAGCTTTGGGACAAAATTCACTGTTAGAAGCACTATACAAATAAAATCTACCTCTTTTCAATTTTCTTCCTTGAACACATCCATATGGATTTCCTCTTTTCCCCCTGCCTGGTATCTCCATCCTCAGCAGTCCCCTAATGATATATACCCCATGTCTCTCCTCTTCACTTTGCCAAACCATCTCAATCACATCTCTCTTACCTTCTCTCCAGAACTTCTCTAATAACATCTCTAAAACCCTCTAATAATGAATTTTTTCTAATCCCGTCCATCCTCATCATTCCCAATGAAAATTGCAGCATCTCCAACTCGGCCACCTCCTGCTCCCCCTCCCGCCTTTGTGTCAATGCCACCGTCTCTGAAACCATACAACATCACAGGTCTCATCCCAGTCTTATAAACATTCCCTTTCATTCTTGCAGTTACCCTTCTATCACAAATCACTCCTTCCTTTACTTCTTTAACATACTCTCTGATACTTTGCACAGCTGATCCAAGTAATTAAACTCATCCACCTTCACCAGATTTACTTCAATTGAATTTGATTGAAATGAAGAATTATTATGAATTATTTTTATGATGATTGTAAGTTTTGTTTTGTATTGCTCAACCATTTGTTTTATTTCAGAAAAAAAACGTAGTGATTTTATGACGTCACACTGGTATTTAAATTGCCTCATGCCTTTCAGGGTGAAAGACTTGTATTTTGACGTTTATGCCTGAACTTTTAAACCGGAAGTCGTTTATTTTAAAAGTTCAGTTTACTCTCCAGTGACAGATAAAGCGGACACTGATGGTTGCACACTAAATTCTTGCTAAATAAGCTGTAAAAGCGTGTAATTGTGTTCTTTATAGCGGTATTCTCCTCCAGAGAAAATGTCGGCTGTGCTTCCTCGCATTGAGCAGCTGTCCTGCAGAGTCCTGCGTGTCCTGGGCTGTAATCCCGGACCGATGACATTACAAGGGACCAACACTTACCTGGTGGGCACCGGGAAAAGGTATTAGTATTGTGGAAAATTCAACAATACAATATTAGAGGTAAAAAACCCGGTGTTAATTATATTCACCTTTTCTTTTGCTATTAACTGGGTGAATAACACGGAAGTGTGCAGTGCACATGGAAGCCAGCAACCTTAACAATCTTCAGATATTTTCAAATATCAGAAACATATGCAAGAAAATAAGGAATCGCTTTCCCAGTACATTTATTAACACCGAACAGTTTTGATTTTAATCATATAATCATAGTTTTTTATTTATTAATTAATTTTTTTAATTTACACTTTGACATGCCAGGGGAGTCGCAGGAGTCACGGGGGGGCGGGGCGGGGCGTGTCAGGGGGCGTTCCCGAGGGCTGAAATTTACATTTATATTCAATAACAAAAATTGTGCTTATTTAGTTAGCTAAATAATATTAAACCAGCAATAATTAATATGCAAATATTAAACAGGATGCACCTGGGCTCAATTTTGAGTGTCATGGCAAAGGTTTTTTATTTTAATAAATTTGCAAAGATTTCAAACATAAGCTGTAACATCAGAAAATGTGGAAAAACTGAATTCATGATGTAAATACTTTCCAGATGCACTGTACAAGCCACAATCTATCAACTTCAAAATTAAAAGCAAAATTATACATTTTAAGAAGCTTAAAAAGCCAACATTGAGGGTCATTTAATGTGCCTAAGATTCGGATATTAAATAAAGAAAGATTTTTAAAAGCTCTTTGTTTGGCCCGTCTGCCCCAATTAAATACTTTACACCGAGGTTGTATGCATGCACTACAACAGCACAAACCCAATATGCCTCTATAGTGATCTTACACTGCTGTAAGTCCTGGATGCAGTATTGCAGTTATGCCACTTTTGTCGTGCATCTATTTAACTTTCTGTCTGCTGTTTGGGGGTGTGTGAGGCGTGTGTTAATAGACACTGGGGAACCTTCTGTACCTGAATACATCTCTAATCTGAAAGAAGCTCTGTGCCAGAGCGGGTCCTCCATCCAGGAGATCTTGGTCACACACTGGCACCATGACCATACAGGAGGAGTATCTGATATTCTTACCAACATACACTCAGGTCAGAGCTTTACACACGCATGTCATTATTGATTTCACATTGTGTGCATAATATATGCACACGGCTTTTTTAGGTGGATTCGCGTTTCTTTTGTAAAGCTTTATTTATGATTTTTTCCTGGGTTTTTCCCAGTTTTACAAACTTCAAGCCAAAAAACTAAGCCCCATAACATTAGACCAATGAAATTTCTGAACGGAAACGAAAAAACGCACCTCGCCTGTGTTCTGAGTTGCTCGGCATCGGGAAAAAAAAGGTTTTTTTTAAACGCACGACGATGCCAAAATATAAACTCCAGAGAGAAATAGTTGTGAAAGGAAGGAGGAAGACAGTGAACAATGACTTTCTTGGTAGGCTACTGTTTAGATACAAGCCGTTGTAACGCGTTGAGTCTGGGTGATGGGAGAGCTCGCTAACTCCAGTTGCAACAGAAATCATATAAGCACAGACAGGTTTCCAAAACTCGTGCTTTTTTTATTTTTCTTGGCAACAGCGTTATGGGTTAGTCAAAGAAACTTCAAAATGAGCATCAGAAAATAATAAGGACATATTCCTCGGTCTTGCACACATGCAGTAATAGCGGAAAAAGCAGTGCCAGTCTATTCCCAAAATACCGCTATGCTCCTAAAGGAAGCGCAACATATTTCACCCGTTACACCGTGTAATAGACACTGTCTTTTGGTAAAGCCTGTGTAAAGTTTATTAGTTTCAGTGTAGAAACTAGGCTTATTTATGTTCAAAATAAAAATATTTGTAAAATTCAGTGGGTGTAGCTTTTATATGGGTGCGCATAATAGTCCGGAAATTACGGTTTGTGTGATTGTGTGTTTCGATGTGGTGTTTTAGATTTGCAGGTGAGTAAACTCCCTCGTACTCCCCCACAGCCAGAGGCAATTGGAAATGAGACGAGGAAATACACATACGTTAAGGATGGTGATGTCATCAAAACTGAGGGAGCCACATTACGGTGAGTGTCGCATCAGAAGAAGAGTGTATTCCACGCAGATTGCGAGAGTGTGTTTGCACGTGTACAATAATGTTATGTACAACATGGGTAAATTTTTAACTAATGTGTCTGTGCAGGGTCTTGTTCACCCCAGGCCACACTGATGACCACATGGCTCTCTATCTAGAGGAAGAGGCAGCGGTCTTCTCTGGAGACTGCATTCTGGGGGAAGGGACGGCTGTGTTTGAGGACCTCCATGATTACATGCTCTCACTGCAGATACTGCTCGATATCAACGCAGACATCATCTACCCAGGTGTGTGCACATTACACAGTTACATTCTATGCATTGTAGAGTTATATCACCATTGCTGAATGATTAAATAGTTTCAGTAGCTTTCAAATGACACCGAAAGCTGTGGAAAACTGTCATTTCAGCTGAATTTAGAGCTCTGTTTCTACTATGTAGCGCATTATGTTTCAGTCAGGAGAATTTATTCCTTTTTTTTATTTAATAAGACCTGGTGAACCTGTAATACCTATTGTTTTCAATAAGAAAAATCTGCTCATTGTAATTTTTAATTTAGTTTATGGTGTTTTAGTGGCAGGTGAAAAAAAAAACGGGGATTAAGAGATTAAAGTCGTAATATTTTGAGAAAAATGTCAAACTTGCGAGAATAAAGTAGTAACAGTACAAGAATAAAGTCAAAATATTTCGAGAATTAAGTAGAATTTACAAGAATAAAATCGTAGCAGTATGAGAATAAAATCCATATGCCACAACGAGTTTAAGCCCTGGCTGAAGTACTGGCAACACCGGAGACGTAGAATGTGCCGGTGTTCAACTCCTTCAGGGTCGATTTATTTGATCATCATCCTCTTTGAATAGCACACACATGTAACCGATATCCTTGGAGTCGACCACTGGTCGCCATTTCAGACATTCCTTCAATGTTTGTCTGATTTAAAAAAAAAAAATTTTTTATATGAATAAATTAGGTTTCCTACATAACATCAGTGTTTGTTTACTAATTATTTCTAAGTGCTGATGTGCCAAAAGACAATAAAGACAACTAAAACGCCGTAGTGCATTGTTTGGTTCAAAAAAGAATTGAGAATTGAATCAAACTAAAATTGTGAGGTCTTGAATCAGATAGTGACCATCAGTTGGAGTGTATAACTGCAACCCCAAACTCTAATCTGTTAGCCTTGACTTGACTAGTGTGGTCTGTGTCCTTCACCAGGTCATGGTCCTGTGGTGTTAAGTGCGTGCAACAAGATCCGGGAGTACATCACCCATCGCTCGGCCCGGGAGCAGCAGATTCTGCTCGTGCTGAGAGAAAACCCTGGAGATGCTTTCAGTTCCTCTGCCCTGGTTAAACTTGTGTACAAGGTCTTGTGCTGTTTTCTGATTAGGATTATATCATCAAATAGCTTTGGATTAGTAAAGATTAGTGAAGATTAGTTTTTCTTTATTAGGATACTCCTGAGCACTTACACAGAGCTGCAGAAATCAACTTGGTTCATCACTTAAAAAAACTACAGAAGGAGGGAGCAGTTTGTTTGGGTAAGAAATCGTGTGTGTATTATTTTAAATATTAATAAAGTTAATAATCAGTGCACTTTCCTTTGCTCAGATCTACAGTGCCCTCCACAATTATTGGCACCCCTGTTTAAGATGTGGTCGTGGACTTCTAAAAATTCTCCTTTTTTTTTAAAACAACATAGAACCCAAATGCAAAAAAAGAGAAAAATCCAACCTTTTATTTAAGTACATTACTTTGGTGGTAAAAAAATCACACATTTAAAAAAAAAAAACTTGAAATCATGTGCCACAATTATTGGCACCCTGATGTTAATACTTTGTACAACCTCCTTTTGCCAACAAGACAGCACTTAATCTCCTCCTATAACATTTCACAAGATTGGAGAACACAGAGAGAGGATTTTGACCATTCTTCTTTGCACAATCTTTCTAGATCATCCAGTGTCCTGGGTCCTCTCTTATGCACTCTTCTCTTTAGCTCGCCCCACAGGTTTTCGATTGGGTTGAGGTCTGGGGACTGAGATGGCCATGGGAGGACCTCGAGTTTGTGACTGCTGAACCACTTTTGTGTAGATTTTGCCACATGTTTTGGATCATTATCCTGCTGAAAGACCCAATGACGACCCATCTTCAGCTTTCTGGCAGAGGCCATCAGGTTTTTATTTAAAATATCCTGGTACTTCAAAGCGTTCATAATGCCATGCACCCTAACAAGGTTCCCAGGGCCTTTGGAAGAGAAACAGGCCCACAGCATCACAGATCCTCCACCATACTTCACGGTGGGCATGAGGTGCTTTTCGGCATACTCATCTTTTGTTTTACGCCAGACCCACTTAGAGTGTTTGTTGCCAAAAAGCTCAATCTTAGTCTCATCTGACCAAAGCACACGATCCCAGTTGAAGTCCCAGTACCGCTTAGCAAACTCCAGGCGTTTACGTTTGTGAGTGTTAGTGAGAAAAGGCTTTTTCCTTGCATGCCTCCCAAACAGCTTGTTGGCATGTAGAGAGCGTCTGATGGTTGTTTTGGAGACTCTGTGACCCCAAGATGCCACTCTTTGATGCAATTCTGTGACGGTGAGCTTGGGAATTTTTTTTACTTCTCTTACCATCCTCCTCACTGTGCGTTGTGGCAAGATAAACTTGGGACCTCTTCCAGCCTTGTTTGTCACTGTTCCAGTTGTTTTAAACTTCTTAATGATTCCTCTGACTGTAGATACCGGCAAGTTAAGGCGAGTGGCTATTTTCTTGTAGCCACTGCCTGACTTATGAAGGTCGACACACATCTGCCTTACTTGAATGGTGTGTTCTCTTGTCTTTGCCATGTTGACAAATGGGTAAGAGAATTAGGCCTCTGTGTCACGTCATATTTATACCCCAGGGAAACAGGAAATCATGAATTACTAATTAAAAGTCCCTAGACACCCTGACCAACCTTAGCAACTACAGAAAAATCTATTAAAAAAAAAAAAACAATTAAATTTTTCAGAGGAATTGTTAGGGGTGCCAATAATTGTGGCACACATGATTTCAAGTTTTTTTTTTTTCTAAATGTGTGATTTTTTTTTACCACCAAAGTAATGTACTTAAATAAAAGGTTGGATTTTTCTCTTTTTTTGCATTTGGGTTCTATGTTGTTTTAAAAAAAAGGAGAATTTTTTAGAAGTCCACGACCACATCTTAAACAGGGGTGCCAATAATTGTGGAGGGCACTGTATGTTTTAATGTGATTTTAATGTGGTTCCCGGTTTTTCTAACACGTTTTTTTTTTTTTGTGTTTCTGCATATTTACAGTTGGAGATTCAAAGAAGTGGAAGAGCAACTTGTGACCACAACCATAACATATTATTCACAATAAAAGACTAATTGTTTTAGAATTAAGATGCAGGTATTCCAAATAAATCTTTATATTATGTAAAGTGAAAATGAGATCAGTTTGTTACCTAGAAGAATGATTAGCACTTTTACAATTACACTTCTAATTATTATAGACTTACCTCATTTCATTGTGGTTTGTCTTAATGAGGTTTTGCAACAGTGAAATCTTTTTACTCACAGCATGCAATAGCTAAGTAGATGCAGGCAACAGAAATCATGTGGGCAGTGATACTGCGTCAAACTAGCTAAGGTTTTTGTAAAATGTAATATTCGGCAAGCATGAAGTAGCTAAGAGCTATTAGCATAGCAACACATTTTGTATGAGTGAGTTTTTTTAACATGTTGCTGCTAATGTCTGTAAGAATTCTATTGATGTCACACACACCATGTCTGGATATGAGATTAACTATGCAGATACACAGAATATAAAATTGTTGAATAAAGAATAGTGTGTCCTTCTTTTACGATCAGATTTGGCTGTACAATTTGAAAGCTGTGCTATTTTTCAGTCATGATTTTTTGCCCACTTGTCTTTTGGAGGGACGTGGCACTGTAAACCCAAACAAAATTATTCTTACTGACCACATTTGATCATCCTCTAATGAAATGTTTCTGAAGGGTTTCAAGATTGTAAATAAGGTCACAATTCTTGGCTATCACCATATTGCAAGCCAGAGTGAGGTAATCTCAGAACAAAAAAAAAATGGATCAATTCTGAAACTGATGAGACAAGATTATCAAGGACAATCAAACCTTAAAAAAATTACCCGGACCCCCCAGCACCGAGTTCGTCCCAATATCAAAGCAAAGCTGCATCGGTGGCATCTCTTCCTTTGCACCTGTACCCAGATCTCTTCAGTTATGTTTTTTTTTTTGTCATACTTGCTTTGTTCACATTCTCCGAACAACATTTTTTAAAACGATTATTACTTCATTAGTCTTCATTCAATGTGCAGTTCCTCTTAAGCGCATTTCAAACCAGAATGTACACCATGCATGTGACCTTCACACCAAGCACTAGCAGCTTGCAGACCTATGCTATAAAATAAACATACTTTTTATAGTACTGTACAAGCTTGGTTTCAACTGCAGTATGTGTGAGAATTTGAGGTTATTAGCCCAAAACAGATTTCTTTGTGATATGCAACAATAAAATAGAATAGAATAGCTCTGTTGGTGGAGCATGAAACTTTTTCAAGGTCATAGGTTCATACTGGGTACACGGCTAAGGATCGCATTCAAATAACCACTGCAACACCAACGTTAAAACTGTGGAGGAAAGATCTGACTTTTAGTTTATCCTGCCAAATATCCTGCTTTATTCTGGCTCCATGAGTCAGAATCAACAGCACCCATCATGGTAAAGATATAATAATATAAAATTCGATTAAATTATGTAATAATGTCATCATCTGTTAAAACTTTACTTCAGTGCTTGAATTGAGTTAAGTCTTATGGGGGGGTCCCCCAGTGTTGTGTAATTCATATACCTTTTTATTAAAATAATCTTGGGGACCCCCCTAAGTCTATTTTTTACTTGTCATGGGGGGTCCCTAATGCCTTATGGAGGGTCCCGGATCCATCCCTCAATTCGAGCACTGATTTATTTAAGGGACTTGCAGGATGGTTCCAGTATAACCATACCATTTCACACAGGTTGTCTCTGGTTTGGTATCCCACCGTGCTTACCGATCCACATGACAGCTTTGACATTACTAATTTTCCATGCAAAATTGTGCAGTTTTGGTGTAAATCCGCATTTCGGAAGCTTCATGGAATATGTGCAAGGATGTGTAATGAAATACAACTTGAGCCCGTACTCTAAAGCTGGTCCTGGACCAGTTCATAGCTGAATTAATTCATAATTAATGCTTTATTCTTTTTGTTTTGTTTGTTTGTTTTAATTAAGCGAAGTATCCTTAAATATGACCCTTTTTAGAACCAGATTTTTCCCTGCGCGCATGGTTTTGATACCAACGGCTTTCCATATAATTGCCTGAACGCCGCAGTGAGTGCACTGTAAACAGCAGCTTCTGCGACCCCCTGCTTACCAAGGACACACCACAAGAGGACAAACATGCTTTAGATGTAATGAAGATGTCAGATCATGTCGATCGCGAGGTTTTAAAACGGATCCGTGCATGCTGAGAGGACAAACTTCATCCACCGCTAGTCCACGCCATGCCGTTTCTGTTGTTTGTCCTGGACGTTTGCAGTGCAGCATGCTAACTGCGCCAAAACGCTGCGCGCTGGTTTTGCGCTCCCACTGCTTTGCCACACCGGTTTAGGCGTCCAGGATGCGTGTATTCCCGGGACTGTGAGCTCAGCTGCTGAATGCATGTTCGATCAACGGTACGTTTTCCTTCGCAGGAAGAATAGTCTTCTGGATGATGGTCATTCTTTGTGCACGAGTAATCGGAGTCTTCACACCTCTATGAAGTCATCTGGTGAGATCCCAATGCCATTGTGCCAATATGACATGCAAACTGCTTGTTTTGGGGCCACAATGATCATCGCTGAGGAAGACACACTCTGTATCAGTGCCCTGTCCTTCACCAGACACTTCTCTAAATGACTCCATCCATCCCAGCTTGAAATGCAAACGCTGGAAAACACCACTGGTATATGGCGAATATTCTCACTGAGGTCAAACCCCATCAGGACATAAGGAGCTGCCAGAGGAACCTACTGAACAACCAGCAGAACAACCCGAAAAATCGTCCCATCCTGCTTTAGAATGGCCTCCAGGGACCGCGATGGCGCTGCAGATGGAGATGCCGAGCCATGTGTCAAACCTTCGGCTTATCCGTCTGAGGACTCGGGCCCGGCTCAGAAATCGAAAAGCCTCCCCACGCTTCACGAAAGGCAGGTTTTGGAGACGGAGGGGCCTGGAAACCCTGAGAAACCGCGCATCTCGGCGGCAGGTGGCAGCTCCCGGGACAACCTCGACGGATCCGCGGACTCCTCCGGCGCGTCGGCGGCAGGGAGGAGACGCCGCATCCCGGCCCCGCTCCTCTCGCGGCTGGCCCGCTTTCCCCTCAGGCGCTACCTGCGGGTGCTGTTTTCGGACTCGCGTTGCTTCTTGTTTTACATGTGTTACCTCACGTTTATTCAGTCTCTCATGGTGTCCGGCTACCTCAGCAGCGTCATCACCACTATAGGTAACTAAAACTATTACTTTTCTCTTTGTAGTCCCTTCTTCTCTGATATATGCTTCTTTAGTGGTAGCTCAGCGGATAAGATGTTGACCTTGTAATCAGAAGGTCATGGGCTCAAATCCCAGCATTACTCAGCTGCCACTTTTAAACAAGGCCCTTAACCCTCAATTTCTCAGATGTCTGACTGAGATAACTGGATAAAAATGTACATTTGTACATATGTTTACATATTTATCACTTGCTGTAAATATGCTACATATTTATCTGCACTTTTGCACGATAGCTACATTTTGCACTTCTGGTAGATTCCAAACTGCATTTCATTGCTGTGTACCTGTACAATGCAATGACAATAAAGATCTATTTATCTATCCATCCATCCATCCATCTACCTACCCACCCACCCACCCACCCATCCATCTACCTACCCACCCACCCACCCACCCATCCATCTACCTATCCACCCACCCATCCACCCATCCATCCACCCATCCATCCACCCATCCATCCATCTAAAGGCGTCTGCCAAATGCCATAAATGTCCCCAGGAACCACATTCTGGAATGCTCAATTTATCTTTAATTATATGTTATCATTAATAATTAATTATATTCATCTATGTGAAGACACTGATCATGTTAATGATTTCTCAATAATTATTATTAACAATGATTTAACAAGGTAGGAAGCAGACAGAAGCAGCTCACTGGTAGGTGGCGCTATGGTGAGCTATTTTTAGAAAAGGCCTGGCGACTCCTGGACCTTGCGGGCGACCTGGTGCTCGCGGGCATCATGTTGGTGACCCCTGCTTTATTTGATTTCTTCTCTTATGTAGATTGCAACAACACTGATATATTTCTATAGCGCTAAAGCTTCAAGTCTCTGACTCACTTGTAAGACTTTGTGGAATGCAGAAATCTAGATTTCCTAATCTGATTAACATTATAAAAAATGTTTAATCCTAAAAACAGATATTCTTTTATTGTAGTGTGTGTGTGTGTGTGTGTGTGTGTGTGTGTGTGTGTGTGTGTGTGTACATGTGCAGACTTCAGACACTCAGGATCTTATCCTAAAGAGCTGTTTTTAGACATTCACCTTTTTTCTGGCCTAATTATCCCCCTTTCCCCTTATAATCACATTTAAAGATTTCTTTACTACCTTTGAACACTGTATCGTTCCCTAATGTGGATATCTGATTTTTTTGGAGTGGACTCCTTATTCTCTTCCACAGATCAGTTTATTGTGAAATAACTGGTCATTTGATCAGTATACACATGATTTTATTTTAGTGTTTTGATGGAAAAGCAATAATGTTTGAAAGCTAATTTACTCTTCCAGGACTCCGCTGTGTCTTGCGAACATGTTTATTAATGAAAATGTTTATTTGCTAGTATTAGTCTGCTAAATTGCTCTAAAATAGGCTTCTTGAACATAAACAAAATGAATCTATAAAAGAAATTTAACCAACACTAGTAGAGAAACACTCAAATAAAATATAAACAGTGTTCATTTCAAACTTACTCTTTTTAGTTGAGCAATAAAAGGGTCATTTTAGAGATTTATCGCACTACAGCTTTCCAGATATATTGAATAGAATATTGTTGTTTTATGATGTTCATTTTGCAATCATCTTATTGTACTGTACTTGAACTAAATTAATACTGCAGCTGAATTGTGTCCATATTTCAGGAGTAATCCATTTATATATCTTGAATTTTGCAATATATATTCTGCAGTGTTAAATCTGAATAATTTGCAGTGTATTTTAATACTGCAGTAAAACTATTGATGAGTTGTGTTTTACTGTGTTTGTACTGCAAGTGTACCTTGTTGTTGTACTGGTTGTACCGCACTCCTATTGCATCCAATTTTGTGTGTTTATACTATAGTAGTACTTTAGTTACACTACAAACAAATGACCAAATATATGTATTTACTTATTAGGAACATGTGAACGCTTGCCACAATCAGGTGGAAGCTGTGCAGTGCAAAAGCATTCAGACTGAAGGGAAAAATGAGATTACTGATTACTTACTGAAGAGTAAGAATGCATCCGGAAGAGGTTTTGCTCCAATAATACCTTCGAAAAAGACATGCTGATGCATCCTGATAAGACTGAATCATCGTTGTTGGCTATAAGGTTATCAATTACTATAGATCCTGATTGTACTGTCAGCCCAAAATCTATAGTCGAGGCCCTTGATCCATTGATTTAAATATAAATAGCTTTTGTGGAACCACATTTTGTTATATGAGAAACAAAAGACATATTCTGTCCGTTACATTGTGTTGAAATCATGAATATGACCATATTATGCAAGTTATGGTTATTTAATCGGAGAGTATTTATATCTAAATCGGGTGACTTGATGCACCTTTCTGTCTTACCAATGGTTTGCATCTTGTGGAAAACCCTTTTGAATTCATTTGGTGAAGTTTTCTTTCGATTTGAATTTTTCTGCTATCCATTGAAGCAACAGATCACTAAAGACAAGCCACATTTAATACCAACTTCACCATGTATCTGCTCTCTTGCTGGTGAAATAATGAGAGAATAACACAAACCTGGCCATGGAAGAGATGAGCAACTTCTTTCCCGTTTTGGAATTTTGCAGCTCTCACAATTCTTTAACATTTCCTTCAAACTGAGTGTCCACTGTAACACATTTTAGATTCGATGTGCCATTCAGAGGAATAAAATGAGCGTGTTCCTCTGTGCAAAGCGTTTCAGTTAATAGGTATTTTATTATTTTTTGCAGCTGTGTATTTTAAAGTCTTTTTCCAGCTTGCTTGAAGGGCCTTTTCGAAACGGACATCGATCTTTGAGAGCTCTTGTTGACACTCCTGCAGATATCGCAGTAACAACCGTAACGAATGAAACGGAAGCGCCGGAGACATCGTGACTATAACGCAGAAGTGTTTATCACCATGGTCTCTCAAGAGTGTGAGAGATCACGTATGTAACATGCTGTAATTCATCTGGTTTGGATGTAAATTTTGATTTCAATCCTTGTATAATGTGGAAGGCACATAAAATAACTATTTCCGTGTTTAAATACAATGTGGAAGAAACATTTAAGGTGAATATTTTCCTTATCTTCTGCTATCTGAAAGATGCCATGTGGCAAAATAGTGGTTTGGAGTCAGCCATCTTTAATTCTCGACTAGAGCATGATGTTAACAACAACATTATTCATGATGATACATGAACATGTTTTTTTGTAATAACTGCCTTGTTTTTATGGCAAACATATGTATCACTTTAATTCCACCCAAAATATTCGTTTTTGGGATTTCTTTTTTTGTAACAAAGGGCATTTGTTTAGCAATTCCACACCATAATCCAGACATGAGAGGAATAAAAGAGATTGCTGTCACATCAGGGAGTGAACAGAAGTTGCCAGATATTCCTGCAGTTCCTTTAATGTTGCTGTGGGCCTTTTGGCAGCATTGCTGATAAATTTCCCTCTTGTCCTTTCATCAGTTTTGGAGGAACGTCCTGTTCCCGGTATTGTCCCTGTGGTGCCACATTTGATCTACTTGGTGATGATGACTTTCTTTGTGTTCCACGGTACATCTAATGTTTTTTTTCGAAATCCTGTTGTACCTCTCCCCTGATTTATAACTTCTCAGAGTTAGATTCTGTGCTTTGTATGCTTTTTGTGTACCGGAGTTTTACAAAAATGCTAAGCTTATCTGGTGTTTAAATATATATAACAGTGATGGAAATGACTTTCAGATATGTTAGAAGAAAAGCATTGACATCATAAAAGAGATTTATTTCTTAACTGTGGGGATATTTTGCTTTGTGCGTGGTCCCCCAGAAGGTGGTCCTATGCAGCTGAATTTATTTCAGGGTCTAGAAGCACATTCTCTATGGTGTGTTAAAATGGGATCTTTCCTACTGTCAGGAAGTTACATTAACACTTTATATAACCACAGTGTGAAAATGTGCCTGTAATAATCTTAAAATCACTACAGATATTTTAATGATCTGTTTTGCCAAACCCGTGCACAAAAGATTTCTCCACACAAGAGCTAACAGACAGCCCAGAATTATGTTTCATGCTGGCAGAGTTGTGTTTCATTATTAAATTTGCTCTACAAAGCTGAGGTCCCTGATTTTTCCCATCCATTGAAGTGAAACATCTAATAATAGAAGAAGATTATAGAAGATTGTGGAACTTTTAAAGAAGTAGATGCCCATCCCAAACCATCTAGAGACGTACCAGCGCCAATTGGATTCCACCTCATGTAGAGTTTGGACACTGGACCTCTTTGAGTGTTTGCAGGCTCTGGCATGGAGAAGCTGGTGTTGGATCAATGATGATGTCAAATGTTGAGGTATTTTATGAGTTGCTCAGTAGCTCCTGGTTCCATAACCACAAAGGACATTACTCATAATCTTACATTCCAGTACTCATGTTAGTTCTCACTCTTCAGTGTTCTGTATTGTTTAAAGACTATAATCACACTCTTTATCACACAAATGAGGATGGGTTTCCCTTTTGAGACTGGTTCCTCTCAAGTTTCTTCCTCATAACATCTAAGGGTCAAAGTCGTCATGGCTGCTCATCAGGGATAAACAGACACCGTTCACCTAAACTGTTAAATTCTGTAAAGCTGCTTTGAGACACTGTCCGTTGTGAAAAGCACTTGAGAAATAAACTTGACTTAATACAATCAGACGCGAAATCCAAATGTAGTATTAAAGTTTTTAGAGCAAAGTTATCATAAACATCTTAGAAATTTTTTAATATCTAATTGTATAACAAAACCGAGCTTTCGTGATGAACATAAACATAGAAGTTGACATGGCGCTAAGAAAAAAAAACAAACGGATCAAATCAGATGCGTGAGTATTTGGAAAAGTAGATACAATTTTGCCTCTGTACAACACCACAGTGGTTAAAAAAACCAAACAAAACAAAAAAAAAGCAATCAAGGTGTAATTAATGTTTAACTGTTAAGCAGGTACAGCATTTTTTGATCATTTGGGCAAACACAGGATAATTATTAGTATATTTTTAATTAGGGCTGTTAAAATTAACACCTTAACAACACCTTAACGCAAATTAATTGTAACGCGCGGTTAACGCAGCGTGCAATTCTGTTTGATCGTTTTTTATTAAGAACATAAATAAATAAATATAAAAAAAACAAAATTTAAACCTCCAACACAACACATTTATTCACAACTGCCTTTCTTTATTCAGTTATAAAAAAAATAAAAACTCCACCGAAATTGTTTTACTGATGCACCAAGTCAAAAATCCGCTATGATGCACACATCCGGCAATTAAAACCGTCCGTGTGGAAACATAGGAAAATCATCAATGTCCTGATGATTTACATAATTTAAAAACCATAACTACTTTAAAACATTTACAAAAATATTTTGTCTTCATGCTCAATGTTGAGAATATTTTCACTAATAATATACATAAACTTGCACAAAGCATCCATGCCCATGTTGATTAAAGTATTAAAAACTTAACATATTAAATTAAGGTACATTTAGAGCAGATAAAATGTGCTATTAAGTTGCGATTAATCACGAGTTAGCTCGTGGCAATCGTGCATTTAATCACAAATAAAGATTTCAATTGATTGACAGCTCTATCTTTAATACTTTAAAGCAGTTCTCATGCGGACCTTTCTTTCTTGAGATGCTACACCTTTTTGATGGCCTCCAACACTTGCATCTATACCACTTTATACTGTGTATTGATAGTTCTATCAAAAAATGTAACAGTTCAGAATCATTATTTTCTTAATGTGTCATGAATAATAAGAAATCAGTTCACACTTGCCAGGATACAGTTTATAAGTCAATTTTAATTAAAATTTGTTTTTTTTTTATAAAGTTTTTAACAATGGACATTGTTTTAAAGCAGCTTCACAGAGATAAAATATCCGTCAAGTGTCTGATTTCTTTTAAACATGTGAAAGTGGAAAATCTATGCAAAAATGGCTGTAATTTCCAAATGGTTAATGGAACTTTTAAACCCCTTGAATTAAAGCTAGAAATAAAAATGGCAATAACATTTTTGATTACTTCTTTCCAAATCCACTGTGGTGGTATTAGAGCTTCAGCTATCGAATATTTCCATAATCGTGCATTCTACTGATGATTTAATCGATTAATCGGATAAGAAATACTTGTTCTTTATTGCAATTTTTCTTAGTTGCTTTGGAGCGTTTCTCAGATCAGAAATGAAAAAATCTCAAAACTACTTGTTCACCCTCCACGTCATTTAGTCACGTGCACATCATAACTTTTCTTGTGCTTTGATCAAATTGCGAATGCTTTTGTACATTCATTTACTCGATTGTGTACAAGTGTCTGCGGTTTCCTACATTATCAGTTGTTTATGTTCATGTTGATCAAAATATATTATACTGGTTTCACCTGAATAGTTTTAACCCACAAAACATCTTAGCATCAGTTCATTGCATAAGTCATTGAATGCAAAATGGTTCAACCAGTTATAATCTGTCATCTAAAATATCTATTATTTTTTGGGGGGCTTAAATTGATGAATTGTGCAGATGAATCTTGAATGTCACTAATGATGGTGAGTGAACGGCATCAGATCAACCAATAATCAACTAGTTTTTTTAAATCGGTCAAAGATAAATCTCATGAACCTTTAATTGGAAAGTGTATACGAAACATAACCAATAAACAAACGAACACTTGTATAGTACAGTAAATCTGTAAATCCTGTCTGGTCTCTTGCAATTAATATAAATCAAATATGCATTTTTAGTCACTGTGATCCAAACCGTAGTTTATATAAAGAAATCCTGAAACTGTGTGCCATCATACTGACAATATGACTAAACATTTTGATGATTTTGTTTGTGAACAATGACAAAAAAACTTTTCATTCTGATGGGAATCACATGTTCATTGACGCAAATACTTATTTTTTGAGAGATAAATAAAAAAAAAAAATACACTCTTTTGCAAGAAATCCAATGTGTTGTGCTGTATGTACACATTGTTTTTAGAATGCAGCCAAAGTGGCATTGAATTATGTGTGTTTCTGTGTTTATTACAGAAAAGCGCTACAGCCTGCGTAGTTCAGAATCTGGTCTGCTGGTCAGCTGTTTTGACATTGGCAGTCTCCTCATTGTCGTCTTCATCAGCTACTTTGGTGGACGGGGCCGGAGGCCACGCTGGCTTGCCATTGGGGGAATGGTTATTGCTGTTGGTGCTGCACTTTTTTCTCTCCCTCACTTCATTTGTCCACCTTATCAGCTGGAGCAGCTCAACACTACCGGACGGGGAGAGGGGCTCTGCACCATTACCAATAGCAGTAAGAGGGAGGGGCCTGAGGCATGTCCACGAGACCAGGAAGACCGGGAGCATGCTCTGTATGTGGCTCTGTTTATTTGCGCTCAGATTCTGATTGGCATGGGGTCCACACCCATCTACACCCTTGGACCCACCTACCTGGATGATAACGTGAAAAAGGAGAACGCTTCGCTTTACTTGGGTAAGTAACACACCGCTATCTTAACTAGATTTTTTGTTCAGTCAGTGATGGGTTATGATTTGCTGATGATGATTTGCTTATAATTCTGAATCACTTTTGCATCTGATCTTATATATTGATCAGCCATAACATTAAAGCCACCTGTGCTGCCAAGGCAGCTCTGACCCATCGAGGTATGAACATTAGCAGCAAGCCTGTAATTTGGGAGGTGGGGCCTACATGAATTGGACTTGCTTA
The DNA here is from genome assembly GCF_014805685.1 of Silurus meridionalis. NCBI lineage: Eukaryota > Metazoa > Chordata > Actinopteri > Siluriformes > Siluridae > Silurus > Silurus meridionalis. The sequence goes on from NC_060903.1 coordinate 12,713,812, forward strand.
TTCAGCACATTTCACAGCGACTAGATCGGATTGAGATCTGGGGAGTTTTGAGCCCATGCCCACATCTTGAACCTATGTTTCTCAAACCACTCCTGAACAGTTTTTGCAGTCTGGAGGGTTATCCTGCCGAAAGAAGCAACTGATATTAGGAAATACCACTGAACTGAAGTGAACTGACACAGCGACAAAATTAAGCTAGGTGGTAAGTGTCAGAGTAACATCCATATGAATAACAGGAGGTTTCCCAGCAGAAAATTGCCCTTACACTGCTTGTATTGGCTTGTCTTGGCTTGTCTTCTTCCCACACTGGAACTGTGACATGTTCACATGGACATGGAACTGGGACATGTCTAGCGGGGCTGCACCCAACGGCGATTTCATCAACTTTGAGAAGTACACATCATCAGTGACCAGCTAAATCAGCAAGTGCTTTGATGACTTGACCATCTCCAAGACCATCACTACACGCTCTAACCAGAAGTGGATGACCAAAAAAGTGCGTGCGCTGCTGAAAGAGACGCCTTCAGAGCAGGGGACAAGACAGCCTTAAGAACAGGACAGCGGACACACCCAGGGAAGACTCTGTCTAACCACAGCTGAAGTGAGGAAAACTCTATGAAGATTTAACCCACAGAAGTCTGCTGGAACAGACAATATACAACTATACTAGCGGATGTCTTCACCGACATCAACACCCTCCATCTGGCCCTCACCCACCTGAACAACAAGAATCTGATCGGCAAGCTTAGCCTACTGGGCCTGAACATTTCCCTCAGCAACTGGATCCTGGACTTCCTGACTGGGAGACCTCAGTCAGTCCGGATCGGAAACAGAATTTCCAGCACCACTACAATGAACAGTAGGGCCCCTCAGGGCTGTGTGCTCAGCCCATTGCTTTTCACTCTGCTGACTCACGACTGTGTAGCAATGCACAGCTCGAATCGTATCATCAAGATCGCCGACAACACTACCGTGGAGGGTCTCATCAGCAAGAACGGCGAGGCAGCATACAGAGGTGGCACAGTTAACAGCCTGGTGTGAGCGAATAACGTGTCTCTAAACGTTGACCAAACCAAAGAGATTGTTGTGGACTTCAGGAGAGCACAGAGCAGCCTTTCTCTACTGTTCATTGATGGATCCTCAGTGGAGATCGCCATGAGCACCAAATTCCTTGGTGTTCATCTGGCGTATAACCTCACCTGGTCAACAGCTCCATCGTCAAGAAAACCAAGCAGCATCTCTACTTCCAGAGAAGGCTGAGGAAAGCTCATCTCCCTCCCCCTATCCTGACCATGTTCTACAGAGGGACCATCTAAAGCATCTTGAGCAGCTGCATCACTGCCTGGTTTGGGAACTGCCCCGTCTCGGATCGCAAGACCCTACAGAGGGTAGTAAGGACAGCTGAGAACATTGGAGGCTCTCTCCCCTCCATCACAGACATTTACACCACATGCTGCATCCGCAAAGCCAACAGCATTGTCGACGACCCCACACACCCCTCACACACACTCTTCACCCTCCTGCCATCAGGAATGTGGTTGCGAAGCATTCGGGCCGTCACATTCAGACTCCCAAACACACAGAACTAAACTGAAAACACACACACACGCACTCAGTCAACGGAGTGTTACTGAACTGTACAACCTGAACTCAACACACGCTCATTACTCATCTCAATCCATTCCACTACCATGTATTTATTATTTATACTTAACCATATTATACCGTTTAGATGCAGTTTTTTTGCACCTCGATCTCAACCACCTTTTCTCAACTGCTGCTACTGCTGTTTTTGCACTGCATTGTATTTGTTTACATGTACTGTTCATAGTCTTTTATAGTCCTCTGGTCGGTGCTATTTTGTGTTGTGTATTTGTCCCACACTGTCTTGTGTTGTCTGTCCGTACTGTTTTTTTGTTTGCACTAGGTTGTACTTAATGTAGATTTATGTTGTGTGTTGTAGCTCTATGTTGTTTAGTGTAGCACCAGGGTTCTGGAGGAACGTTGTCTCATTGTTACTGTGTACTGTGTACCACTGTGTATGGTAGAAATGACAATAAAATCCTCTTGAGTTGACTTGACTTGGAAGACTTTTTCATGATGCAAAGTAAAATAGGAGACCAGACCAGGCCTTCCTTTACTGCTCCATTGTCCGGCATGAGCTCACGAGCAGGTCTGCAGTTAAAGAGCTCCATAAGCTATGATGAACTGTTCTCTCTGAACTTTTCTATTAACTTTTTCAGCATTTTCTGCTTCAGTAGCTCTTTGTAGGTTTGGACCGGAATAGATAGCATTTGCTGCTCATGTATATCAATGCGCCTCGGATCAGTTTTGGTAGGTACTAACCACAGTATTCCAGGAACACACTATGCAACACCTACCATTTTGTAAATTCTCTGGCTCAGTCATCTTTCCATAACTATTTGAACTTTGATCCATCAAAGTTGCTCAAAATATTTACACAATTTTTTTCTTTTTCTAACAAAAATATTCACTTTACTTGCTACCTAATATATGACACCCCTTAGCAGGTGCCGTTGTCAAGTGAAAATGATTATAAATCGAATGAATGGGTTTGAATATTATGGCTGATCAGTGTTTATTACCAATCATAAAATGTATTCATACAGTTGAGTGTTTTATTGTTTACCGTTTTATTTGGAATGGCAATCTTGATATTGTTTGTTGTTGTTCTGACTAATTTTGTCAATTAGAACATAGAATAGAATACAAAATATGCATTTTTTCCCCCAAACATCAATATTTCAGATTAGTCTAATTGTAGTATTTAGTAATACCAAGAGGTTTTTGTCCTGCGTCACTGTTTAAATGGACATGAAACTGAAAAAAAAAAATGCTATACATATAGTAAAATAAAGAAATTAGTTACGGAGATTGACAATTGAGGTATTGACAATACTTCTTATCAACCTGTGTTTTTGGAATATGAATATACAATAGTATATAAGTAACATATATGTCAGTAATCTGAAATCACTATGTATGTGTGTATGTGCATATGTCTGTATGTCTGGGTGTGTTAGCAATCATGTATGTAATGGGAGCTTTAGGTCCAGCTGCTGGTTACCTGCTGGGTGGAGTTCTGATTGGCTTTTACGTCGACCCAAACTCTGCTGTGCACATTGATCAGAACGATCCACGTTTCGTAGGAAACTGGTGAGAGACACACACTGACTTTCTTAAGGAAACGTTTAAAGCTACAGTATTAATCTGGTTGCTGAATTAGAATTTGAGCTAAATTATAGTCTCTTTGTTTTCTTAATGCAAATTAAGCAAGTAAGCAAACAAACGAAACAAACAACAAGAAAAAAGGGGAATCAAATTTGCCAAGCACTTAGAAATCAAATTCAGTACATTACTAGATGATTACAGAATATTACTAAATGCCTAATTTCTTTGTATTACATCCTCCATTTATTTTCTATTTTTCACTGCAGTATCAGTTTAAGGGTAATTTTAGCAAATCATACATAGAGACAGATCATCAAAACCCACAGCATGTTTAGTTCACGTCCAGTATTTAGTCGATTCAGAATTAAATATCTTTTTTGTTTTGGGCTGGTCATTTTGGTCCACATCTGAGTGTGATTACTGTGTTTTCACCTGCACAAACAAACCACTGAATCACACATGACTAAACACTGCATATGTAAAACCCCTTAGTCATACACTACAATTTCAAGAATTACTGGCAGTTTTTATTAAACTGAGCCAAAATGGTTGTAAAAAAAATGCAGTGATTGCAATCAAAGAGGAAAAACTTATTTTCGAACAAAAATACATTCCCATTAAACTACAATTTTTGTTGTGAATAGCACAAATTAGGTAATAGATGTATAAAAATGAATCAATACAGAAATGTCGCTTGCTTGTTCTTGTATTTTGTATTTTTGACAAAAAAAAACAAGTTTTTGTTTGTTTATATATATATATATATATATATATATATATATATATATATATATATATATATATATATATATAAAATAAAAGGTGTAAATTTAACAATGTTGGTCCTTTAAATAAGAGAATAAAATGCTATTTACTAGGTTTAGCAACTTGCATGGTCTAAACCCTGAAGTTGATTTGGATTATGTAAAATATTAAAATATTTAAATACGATTAACTGTTTCCATGTAAATACTCTCATAGTCTTTGTTCTTGTTTGGCTTCAATCATTCAGTGCAGAATGCGGCTTTAAATTTAATAATTTTTGCTAATTTTCTTGAAAGTTGTTAGTTATTCAGTAGGGCATGAAACATTGCAGCTAATTTTGTTATTCATGTTGTGGGATTTTTGTACCAAACATAAAATTATACTTTTGCAATAAAAATGTCAAAAACTATTTGCCATTTCTTTTCCCCAGAAATGGTTGCAGCATCAAATGAAATAATAAATGCAGCATATTGCCAAAGCTAAAAATGCAGTGATCTTGGTGTCTGTGATCATTAGTGGTGTGGATTTTTTTATTTAATTCATCTATTTGCATTTTTTATGTATGTAGCCTAATGTTGCATTAATGACAAGATACAGTATTCGTGGCGTTTATTCATTTTGGTGCGCTTTTCTTTTCGGAAACAATTCAGCAATTAAATGAAAAGCCAAGTGTATTTTGTATTTTCCTGTTGGATTTGTTCTGTTATTAGAGCAACAATTACTTTCGATATTTGTATTTGTTGTATGCTTACATGTAAAAAAAGAAATCTATGAAAATGCAATCATTTTATTTTATTTTTCATTCTGGCCATAATTTTGCATACAAATATGGAGAAAGAAACACTTTTTCACTTTTTCTTTGCATTTTCCCTCTCAAATTTGAAGTCTCCGTCTCTTCTTTTTTTTTCCTGTTTAGATGGGTTCTCTTTCTTATCATGATTTCTCTCTCTCTCTCTTCCTTTTGGTGGTTTCCAGCTGTTATGACTTCTCTATTTCATCCTTTCTCTCTCCTTTTCTATTCCACAATATCTTTGTCTCAGGTGGAGTGGGTTTCTTTTCTGTGCTGTGGCCATGCTGCTGGTGATATTCCCCATGTTTGCCTTTCCGAAGAAGCTTCCCCCTCGCCACAAGAAAAGCAATGGGAAGAAGAAGCGGGTGGGGGACCTGCCAAGCGATGATGAGGTGATGAAGGAGAAGAGCCAAGCCGTCTCTTCCTCCATCGGGTTTGGAAAAGACATCAAAGGTAAACCGTCAGGTCTCCATCACCATTACATACAGAGGTTAAGTCTTGTATATGTAAAGATGATACTGAAAGTATTGACGTTTTTTTTTTTGTGTAACTAAAGTAAAGTATGTATTAGTGTATGGTTCGAATCGCTCACATCAAATTTTAAGATAGTCTTTGGTCATAAGTCAAATATCTTTGCTGTTTTAAATCATTTATTTTTTATTACCGTTCTATTGTATTCTTCTTATTCTTTTTTGCCTTTCGGGCTCTCATTATACCTTTATTTATTCTTCTAGATATGCCCAAGGCAGCCCTGCGTATCTTGAGCAATGTGATCTTTTTGTTTGTGAGTTTGTCGTACACAGCAGAGTGTGCCATCGTTACAGCCTTCATCACGTTCATCCCTAAATTTATTGAGTCTCAATTTGGGGTTCCAGCATCCAGTGCCAGTATCTATACAGGTGATTGATCTCTTCTTCCTCTTTTTTTTTGGTTTCTCATTATCTCTCTCTCACACACACACACACTAGCACACTGTGTTGTGACTGTGCTGTAATTTTTTATCTTGTCATGTTTATTTTTCTGCGCCGACCCAACCCCCTCCTCTGTTGTAGGCTTGGTAATTGTGCCCAGTGCTGGTGTTGGGATAGTGCTTGGAGGCTATATAATTAAGAAGCTGAAGTTAGGAGCAAGAGAATCAGCCAAGCTGGCAATGATCTGTAGTGGAGTGTCTCTGCTCTGTTTCTCCACACTCTTCATTGTTGGTTGTGAAAGCATTAATCTAGGGGGAATCAACATACCCTACACTACTGGGTAAGAATATTACATACTTTGCCCCATTTGCTCAGGTTTTCTCTGTGCTGTATTTCTATTGCAACATAATACGTATATCTTAAGAACATGTATATAAATATTAGGAGCATTCTTTCGTCTTGGCATTTTCAAATACCCTGACAAACATTAGGTAGGAGTCTCTACTGCACCGCATCAAAAAGTGCACTGTTGCACGTTTAAATACAGAGGGTTTATCTTAAGATTCAAACTACTGGCAACAATAAAAAACAGGCCAGAAAAATTGCTAGAAATGATTTTTTACTTACTTTAGGAACAACAGATAAAACCAAGGTTCACTTGTACCAGTCAAGTCAAGTTTATTTCTATAGCGCTTTTCACAATAGACATTGTCTCAAAGCAGCTTTACAGAATTTAAAAGTTAAGGTGAACGATGTGTATTTATCCCTGATGAGCAGCTATGGCGACTGTGGCAAGGGAAAAACTCGCTTAGAGTGTGATCATACTCTTTAAGCAATACAGAACACTGGAGAGTGGGAACTAACATGAGCACTGGAATGTAAGACCAGTATAAAGGGACTAGAAAAATATAAAGTAGGAAAGGCAGTGCTCATGATCCAAAGCATATCACATCACCTGTCAATCTTAGGGGTGACTGTGTTATGGCTTTGGCATGTATGGCTGTTATTGTAACTGGGCTCCTGGTGCTTATTGATGTGACCGCTAATAGAAGTAGCAAATAGGAATTTGTTTGAATAGATTCAGACTTTCTGTTTAGATTCAACTGATAGGAAGGCTCTACACTAGGGTTGTGCTGATGGACGATAGGATCGATAGGATAGCTGGTGATAGCTGTCGATTTCAAGCCGATATTTGGCTTTTGTTGTATTAAATTAACGTATTAAATGTTTTCATTTCATTATTAAATAAAAAATATTACCATTAGTATTGTTACTAATAATAAATTAACTAGAATTAATTTGCCCAGCTATAGCCTAATGTTTACATCAACATCACCGCTTAATCGACACCTGCAGCACAACACAAATAAGAATTTGCCTATTAGCTTTTAAAGTTTTATTAAGTAAAATATGTAGAAAAGTAAATAAATCAGTTAAACAATTCTTAAATATATAAGCAAATAAGTCAACTATTGCACTGCCCCGCCCCATGCCATAGTATTGGTGATCTCACAGGCAGATCTAAAAAAATTAATTATATAAGAGCTTTTTAAGGCAAAAATAATGTATGTTATTAAATGGCCAAGTCAGTCATGTGATCGAAACCGCACCTCAGCACCTCAGTAATTCGCCTCTAGAGGCCGCTCTCCTACTGTATAACGTAACCTGGAAAAACTATAGGTATGGTTTTTGCTGACAGTTCCAGAAATCAACTACTGTGTATCCAGGCTCCATAAGTAGCATTTAACCAAACCACCTGACCATCTGTGTTAATATTCAGAGTAACTTATCATATATGTACCAATGGCTTCCACACCTATAAGTGCTACAGCAGGATCTCTGTATGCATTTGCATTCCACATTGTGGCTATTATCTCCTTAATGGACAGGAACAAATGTACCACTATATTAGTGGTACAACTTACATTAACATTTATGCCGTTTGGCAGAAGCCCTTATTCAGAGTGACTTACAAAGTGCTTTAAAGTTTCTATCAATAAGTTGACTTGATGCTGGTTCTCAAGTTCAGAGAATACGATGCAGTCACTGAAAGTAAACCTCAGTCTGTCTCTGTATTTGAAATTGCTGTACAAAGCTGTGCCGAGCTCAGCATTACATTGGATTGTTGCAGCTAACAGCTCTTACGCCCACTGCCAACTGCTATATATTACATCTCAACATTGTAAATCCTGAGTATACTGTTTCTGTTGTGCTAAAACAAATGAAGACCACAGATCTGCTCTAATGGCACAGTGCATCTCGGCAAGAATAGTAAAGACAAATCCTACAATTACATTTATTAAACATACAAAGCGTTGCACTCTCGTCTGATATGAAACTGATATAAAAATCTTAATGTTATGCACATATTTATAATCATTATTATATAGTGCTATGTAGAACATTTAACATGTTTTTAGATGGATCTATAACGGCTTATGGCTACAATTACTACAAACAGTTTTACACCCAAGTGTTTGTCAGTAAGTATCGATAAAGAAAAAAAGGGCTTTTACTTGTCACATCTACATTACCAGACAATGGAACATCACATATTTTAGATTGTTAGGAAACTGGGGTCAGCCATGAAACAGTGCCCCAGTGCAGAGAGGGTTAGGGGCCTTGCTCAAGGGCCCAATAATGACAACTTGACAATCCTGGGCCTTGAAAATCCCAGACCTTCTGATCAGTACCCCAGAGTCTTAACCACTGTTGTTTTCAAACAATGACTTCCACAATGATGTAATTACAATGAATAAATAGCCGTGTCCTCCAGATGAGGATGGGTTCCATTTTTAGTTCTGGATCATTGGGGATAAACTTATAGGGTTCAAGTTAAAAGAAATTTTAAATGTATACAGTCAATCTGTTTATTTCTGTAAAGCTGTTTTGTGATTATGTTCATTGTTAAAAGCGCTATACAAAAACAATTGAATTGAACTAGAGTTGCTCTTTTTTTAAATCATATATTGTTCATATATTGTGCTCATAGATGGCCATTTAAGTGCAATGTAGAAGGGCTGGTTAAGGCCAATATACACTGACCAGGCATAACTTTATGGCTGCCGACCAGGCAAAACATGTCTGATGTTGTGTTGTCTGTTGCTGCCCGTGACCCTGTCGCTGGTCACTGTTCCTTACTTGGACCACTTTTGATAGATACTGACCACTGCAGAAGCAGAACATCCCACAAGAGCTGCAGTTTTGGAGATGCTCTAACCCAGTCATCTAGTCATCACAATTTGGCCCTCAAACTCAAATCCTTATGCTCGCCCATTTTTCCTGCTTCTAATACGTCAACTTTGAGGACAATTTCTGTGTTACAGCAGCAAAAAAAAAAAAAAATAGATGTGCAAATATATAAAAGGTAGAGACAATACAAGTATATACATCACAGTGTTTTAAATACAAAAGAAAGAGACCACCAAAAAGTAGTAACGCTTTCAAACATATTGCACATAGGTAATATTGCACGGTTTAAATTAGTATTAAGTAATATATAAGCAATATATTATATAGTTATATAGTAATATATCCCAACCACTAACAGGTGCCATTATGGAGAGATAATCAGTGTTATTCACTTCACCTATAATAATGTTATTCGGTCATATTGCTATGACTGGTCGGTGTATGCACGAAAAGATTAATTAGGAATTAAGAATGGGCCTGTCTAACCTATTGGCATTTATGACTATTTAATATTTCAAGCAATATTGCTATTGTCCTTTTGCAAACCAGCTCTCAGCCTGTATTTGGTAAAAGAGATCAGGCAAAGGATTAGTGTTGGATGACCATTCTGTCAGCCTTCATTCCACTTTCCTTATATTATTTCATATTGTTCTTTATATAACATGAACCCAAGTACATCATTTTGTTTGTCAGCTTATCTATTAAATAATGGGCAACTTTCATATAAAGATCACAACTTAACCATTAGCACAACTTCGTTTTTCTTATTTCATACTGGGTAATTGTATATTCACTGCATTCTGATGAGCATTGCAACTTAAAGGAAATTATAATGGACTGGCAGATGCATATCGTGAAAATGTTGGTATACTTAGAAGCGAAGACTCTATCAAGGAGCTGACAAGCTTGTTTTCATATTCTGTTGCTTTAAATGGAGATTTTACTAATTTTATTTATTTTTTAGCATATGCAAAATCTGCTGTGTTCACAAGTAATTGTCTTCATCTGTGTTTTCGTCTTCCTTCGCAGGCCCACGCTGACTCTGTCCCATCGGAACTTAACAGGGGGCTGTAATGTTAACTGTGGTTGCCGGATCCATGAGTATGCTCCTGTGTGTGGTTCAGATGGAATTACATACTTTAACCCCTGTCTGGCTGGCTGCAGCGGTGTCTCCAATGACAGCTCTGGGGTGAGGGCACATGATCTGTCTTTATTAATAAGTGTTAATTGTTTCAGCACAAGTGATAGCATAATAAAACCCCCTCATATAAACATTTCATACCAAACAGCAAGTTTTCTGTAGCATTTCTTTTTGTTTTTCTTAGTTAAATGAGTGTTTGTGTGAAACACTGTAAACCCACCAATGTAGTAGTCTTGTAGAAAGTCATATATATAGTTCACTGTAACTCATGTAGTTATTTTTATAGCGTTTTTAACAATGAACATTTTTATAAGTGTAAGTTTGTCCCTGATGAACAAGCCGTGGCGAGGAAAAACTCCCCGAGATGGCATAAGGAAGAAACCTTGAGAGGAACCAGACTCAAGAGGGAACCCATCCTCATCTGGGTTGCACCGAATGTTCATTTATAGCAGATAAACGATGTTGCGGAGTACAGTGATGGTGATCAGAAGCAAACTGTAGACCTGAGTCAATGTAGCAGACTGTTGACATTAACTACAATCCAAATCCATCCTCAAAGCTCCTGTTCTTACTCCGGAATTTCATGTAACCACCCAAGGCGTTGATGAGAAACCGTCCCAAGCTGCACAGACTGGCCTCCAAACGAAGAGAACGCTATCCAGAGGCAGGCCTGGGTGAAGTGGGAAGATCCGTGGAGGGAAGAGGGGCAGGAACAGTGGTCACTGGAACCAACCTTCAGTCTGCATTGTGCTGTACATGGGTTATATATTTGTGTTGTTTTTTTCTTTTCCAGATCAGGAATTATTCAGACTGTGCTTGTGTACAAAGCAGACAGGTGATCACTCCATCTGGAGGAAATCACGATTTGCAAGTGGTCATTGTGAAAACGTACCTGAATGAGAACGGCTATGCGCTGGCAAGTGTGAGCGCACCTGTGGAACGCTCATAACCTTCCTCATCTTCCTCTTCATTGTCACCCTAATAACTGCCTGTGCACAGCCTTCTGCCATCATAGTCACCCTGAGGTGTGTTTCCTTCTGGCAGTTTTTTGAACAATGTTTTGATATCACAGTGATAAAATGTATTTGTTTTAATGGCAAGTAAGCATAATTGTTCCTGTAGGCATAACAACTATTATAAGTCTACAAATCTCAAATATTGGAAAAACATATATTTATGCTACAGCTCTTTTCCTTTCTGTAGGTCTGTAGAAGAGCAGGAGAGACCATTTGCTTTGGGAATGCAATTTGTTCTTCTTAGGACTCTCGGTATGACGGAAATACATTTCAAATTCACTGCATATAGACAGTTTTCATAAAAGCTGTAAGATACCTCAGTAAAGATTTCCCACAGTGTGCGTTAAATTGGTTCTTGTCATGAATCGTGACAAGTCAGTGTTAGAAGAAGCCTAAATGCAACGCTTTGGTAAAATCTAATTTCACGCAATATATTAAAACTTTGGGACAAAACCTGATTTTTATTTTATGTATTATTTTTCTTTGCTATTTATGACTAGAATTAAGCCACAGTGAAATCCAGCAAATTCCTTATGCTGACATATTTCTTCAATAATTAATACCGGACTGACGAACAGTAAATACACTCTGTGGACAAACGTTTGTCGATTCGTATGTGTGTTTGAGCATCTCATCTAACAAATGGTTTCCATTTACTGTTATAGTAACATCCACACATCTGGGAAGATTCCACTAGATTTTGGTGTGCATTTGTGCTCATTCAGCTACAAGGATGTTAGTAAAGTCAGGTACTGATGTAGGTGAGGTGAAGAGGGCTGGGGTGCATTCAACATTCCAATTCATACAAAAGGTGTGCAGTTGAAGTCAGATCTTTATACAGGGCCACTCAAGATCTTCCACTCAAACCCATATCTTCATGGAGCTGACTGTGCACATGGGCATTGTCATCCTTGAACAGGTTTAAGTCTCATAGATTAACTAAAGGGAAAAATTTGATTGAATCCAAAGACCTCAACAACTGTGGTAACAGTTTGTGGAAGAACCACACGCCTGGAAAAGTCAGGTGTCCCAAACCATTTGTCCATTTAGTGTATCTTGTATTACTTGAACTTGGCTTTAAGACTGAATATTGAACATTAAAATTCCAATGATAAATCTATTGTAAAAACGAATCTATTTTTATGTGGAAAGACCATGTCTTAATATAAAACAAATGCTCATTTTTTAATATTCTTTCATTTCCCAGCCTATATCCCTACTCCGATATATTTCGGCGCAGTGATTGACACCACCTGTATGCTCTGGCAGCAGGACTGTGGTGTTCATGGATCCTGTTGGGAGTATGACGTGACGTCACTTCGGTTTGTCTACTTCGGTTTGGCGGCCAGCCTCAAGTTTCTGGGCTTCTTCTTCATCTTCCTCACGTGGTATTCACTGAAACGGCGTGATGAGCACGCACATATGCATACGCACCCCGTATCCCCGCTGGACACGGTGAGCCAGTTGATGTGCCATGCAGTGTGGCAAAAAGGGCATGCTCGCACACGCTCTTGTCCTGTCTTCCTGCCCCGCCCCCCTGAACACTGCCATGCTGCTGCAATGGTCACTGGACAGGCCCTAAGTCGTGGCAACAGTTGCCCCAGCAATGGCCTAAAAGCAATAACCCTGCCCATCAAATCTCTGGAGAAAGTGGTGATTTGAACGTTTAGTGCACACACACACACACACACACACACAGTAACACACATTTACACACCAAAATGCATGGACAGGGCACACTGAAGATCAAGTGGAGCTTCTAGCTCTTCTGTGTCCTCAGAGCCACTGCTGGTGCCTTTTTTCACTCTCAAGAAATACACTACAATTAACACAATTTGTAAAGTTTTGGACTTGATACCTCAATTGAATTGGTACCTCTCTTCTTGCACATTTTCATAGATTTCTTTCTCGTCCACATGGTCTAAATAATCTCTTTTCAGTCACACACACAACACAGTATGACCAATACCTCACACCTTACATATGCATAAACATAAAAAAAAAATTCTAAAGGGCCAGTACCTTTTGTCCATCTGCACTCACATGTTCATCACCCTGTTCTGGTTTCTTTTTTTCCGTCTGTAGTGTGACGAGAGACTGCTGTAGGTATTTACATACTTCTCTATCATTCCACTGATTGTCAACTTGCTTGGTCGCTTGATTGATTAGTTAAATGATGCGATGCAGCGGTATCGGGGATCCTTCCATATAATAAGGAGGAATGTATATGGAATTCAAGCATTATGCAAGCTTTTCTCTCCATCCTACCACGAGCCTGTCAATTAAACTCCAACAGGACAACGCAACAACACTTACACAGCCAGAGAGTGTTTTAAAATGCAAATGTGAAACAGTATAAATTCTGTACTGAGGAACTATATATCTGTTACACTGCATTCATATATCCTATGGGACGTAAAATGAGCATCATTTTCAAGGGTTTAACTGGTTGTTTTGATGTCCAAATTAAAAAGATTTGTAATAAAAAAAATCTATAATGTTGGTGTCGTTATTTTTTATTTGTTTAATTGCATTTTGATGTTGAAGGGATGGTAACTCGAGCATATCAACTTTGCTCATGTCATTGCTGCGGTTATTTACATTCTGCTGATATTGATGTAATATGTGGTACAGCTTCAGACAAAAAACAACAACAAATAAAGAGCTATACCTGACCAAAATGATTACATATAAAACACCCAGAAAGTTTGTTTAGTTGAAATACCATGTATGCCAGACTTTCTGATTTTAAAATAGATTTTATAAAATGCAATAAGCTTTGATTTATCGTACTTTTTTTTTTTTGTCGTTTCATGTTGACAAAACTGTACTGAGCATGTAGGAGAAAAAATATTCCAATCTTATTAGTTTTTCTCAGTTTCTTTGGAGCATTTCTTGAATCATCCTTAGCTGCATTACTTAAAACAATTTCTACAAGTAGCACAATACATTGTATTTCTTGCAAAAGCGTGTATTTTTTTCTAAATCCTTAATTCACCTATCAAAAGTAAATATTTGTGTCAATTAACCCGGTCAGGGAACCAACCCCAGCCACTCTTAGTGCCGGTCCCAATCCCAGATAAATGGGGAGGGTTGCGTTAGGAAGGGCATCCAGCGTAACAACATGCGAAATCAAACATGCCGATGATCCGCTGTGGCGACCCTTGATGGGAGAAGCCGAAAGAAAGAAAGTTTAACATGTATTTCCCATCAGAATAAAAAGTTCCTGTCAGTGTTCACAAACAAAATCATCAAAATGTTTAGTCATATTGTCAGTAAGATGGTGCACAGTTTCAGTATTTCTTGATATAAACTATGGTTTGGATCACAGTGACTGATGAATTTCAGCAGCACAAATTAATTTATTTGATTGCATAGTTGATTTATATTAATTGCAAAAGACCGGACAGGATTCACACTTTTGCTGTACTATATACTAATATGTATGTATATACAATATACAGTGTGTGTGTGTGTGTGTGTTTGTTTTTAGTTGTTCATCCATTGTCAGAATTAACAATTCTTTGTTTTGCTCTGTCTGTATACACTCTGCAATTGAAGGTTTACAAGATTCACCTTTGACCTCTTTTACAGCACTAGTTGATTATTAGTTGATCTGATGCTGTACACTTCCTTTCTTTAGTGAAATTCAAGATTCATCTGCACAATTCATCAATTCAAGAAACATTTACAAAAAAAGTTTAATAGAAATTTTATATGACAGATTCTGACAACTGGTTTAACCATTTTGCATTCAATTATATATGCAATGAACTGATGCTGAGATGTTTTGGGGGTTAAAACTATTCAGGTGAAACCAGTATAATATATTTTGACCATCATGAACATAAACAAGTGATAATGTAGGAAACAGCAGACACTTGTACACAATCGATTAAATGAATGTACAAAAGCATTTGCAATTTGATCAAAGCAACAAGAAAAGTTCTTATGATGAGCACAAATAACTAAATGATGTGGAGGTTGAACAAGTAGTTTTGAGAATTTCATTTCTGATCTGAGAAACGCTCCAAAGCAACTGAGAAAAACTAATAAGCTGAGCAGAATGTAGAAGGTCAGGAAATTTTTTGCATTGATCGTGATGTATGTTTTGGATCATTGTCCTGTTGGATAAACCAACCCTGATAATTTTAAACTTTCTGGCAGGGGAACTCGGGTAATTATTTAATATTGGCTGTTGTTTCAAAGAGTCATTGATTCCATGTATCCTGAAAAAATGGTTCTCTGCCATGTCCTCTGGCATACAAACAGCCTCAAAACTTTAAAACATCACTATAATTAACTGTGGTTATGAGGTAATTTTTCATATGACTACCTCTGTGTGCACCAAACCTACCTCTGGTGCTCATTACTAAAAACTGTATTTCAATGTCATCTGACCATAGAACCCAATCCCATCTGAAGTTTTAATAGTGTCTGCTGAACTAAAGATACCTGAGTTTATTTCTGTATGAGACTTTTTTCTTCAAACCTTCCAAAGAAACTTGTGGTAATGTAGGTGACATCAGATTGTAGTTTTGAAGAATCTCTAACTTCAAGATGCAACAAACTTCATCAAACGCTATGATTTTGTAGATTATTTTGGCCAAATAAACAATATAGACACACGTCCTGCTTGATTCATAGCATTTGCAGTACACTTTAACTTATTGCTGATCATCTGTTACTCATCTCACCATGTATAATGACATTACACATTTTTTGTAAAGTGCTAGATTTGATACCTTATTCTGTTTTGCCATTTGCCAGATGATAACACTGAATAAAATGCAGTGATGGACGAAGTACGCAAACCATGTAGTTGAGAAAATATTCCTCCAGAAAGTGCTCCTTTTTAAATTTCACTTGAGTAAAAGTAAAAAATTGTTTGCCTTCAAATGTACTTAAGTATCCAAAGTACTATGATTGATTATGGCTATAGTGTCCCTTTATCCATTGTCATAAGGCTCTTACTTAATCATCTTAGTTTATGTAAAAAGACTCCTCTTAGCACACTCATCTATTAATAGAAATTATATTGATGAGTCAAACATGGATTGATATCTATTAAAATTATATAAATATATATATTAAGCTTCCTGACTTGACCTGAAGAGGTGCATTTTCTCCGGTATCACCTCATTAACTGTCCGTGTGAAAACATAGCAAAGGCTCTAAATGATGTCCACACGTCTCTGCACTGATATAGACTTTATATTTAATCACATGCTGTACATATGATACATGTTAAACACCTCCAAGCTGCCAGTTTTTTTTTTTTACTCACTACTGCTCATTTAGTAAATGAGATCATTAAGAGTCGCTCGGGATAAACACTTCCAACAGGAAGTGGCTATATCTCGCTATCTTTGTCTCTCTATTTTTTTTATCTAATTGTCTCTGTGTCTCTTTTAGTAAATGTCTTTGTCTCACTGTATATGTCTCTCTCTTGCTGTCTCTCTATTTGTTTCTCACTCTTTCTAAAGCTGTGTCTCTGTCTCTTTGTCTTTGTCTCTGTCTTTCCTGCTTATTTACATGTCTAACAAAGTTTTGAGTTTTGAAGTAATGCCATTAGTGATCTATGATGAAAGACTTTCCTGGTTTGATTCTTACCTCTAGTTTCATATTGAACATTATAAGAAGTTTTTAAAAACAGAACAATGAAAGATCATTAAAATTGGTTGCTGGCAAATCATGGTATATCAGTGGTGCAGGTGTTGGAGATGTGGTTCTTGTACCTGGGTCACTTCTCATAGACTTCGAGTTACTGAAAGAATGTACAGGAAGGAGAAGTTTTGACCCTCTACCATCATGATCTAAGAGAAAACACTGGTCTCCTAACTATAGAAAAGCCAAGAGTCCAATAAGCAAAGGCTTGTTTTCCTCTCCTGTGTTGGTGTAATGGTCAGTGAAGTGGTCGCTGCTATCTGACTCACCCAGTTTGATTCCTACCCCTTAGCTTTCCTTTAAATTGTTTAAAAGGATTTTAAAAAGAACCAAAAAAGGTCCTAAAAATCAGGTTCTTGCAGGAAATCCTGTGGCTCAATTGGAAGAGCTTTACCTCTGGGTTGAGAGGTTGCCGGTTCAAACCCCGACCAGGGCTCAAAGTTAAGAGTGCGGAAGGTTCCGGTGGCCATAGTAAGGAAGGTGTCAGAAATGGCTGTGTGGAAGGTTGGATGTGGTTTCGGAGGGTGTATCCTGAAGCAGGGGGGCAATATATGGGCGTTATCGTTTGTTTCAGGCTTCAAAGCAAGAAATTCAGACCAGACAGAAACACAGAAAGCAGGATTCGAACCCTGAACCCACCAACAGCGAAATACCAGTCTTAACCCACTGAACCATCGGGAAGGACCGGCTGCAATGATTGTTTAGAGCAGGTCTATCTTTTCTTTCAAACCATCAACACAAGAATATAATGCTAAAGACAGACATAGGAAGCAAACCCATAACGTGACTAGCAGGGACAAAGCAGGATTCAATCCCTGATTCACACCATTAGCTAGGCACCAGCATTAACCCACTGAACTATCAGGAAGGACAAGCTGGGAAGCTTGTTTAGAGCAGGTCTATCTTTCTTTTTAACCCATCAAACCAAGAATATGAAGATGTAGGAATCAGGAATTTAACCTACCTCATGACTAGCAGACAGAAAGCCAGGTTTGAACCCTGACCACCAACATTAGCAAAGTACCAGCCTTAACCCACTAAGCCATCAGGAAAAAAATGGAAGGAGAGCTTGATTAGAGCAGGTCTATCATTCTTTTCAAACCATCAACACAAGAATTTAAAGGTAAAGAAAGATGTAGGAAGCAAATACAGATGTAAGTAGCACAAGTTGAACCCACATTGTAAATAACAGGAAGAAAGCAGGATTCGAACCATGATCCCCACCACCAGCAAGATACCAACCTTAACCCATTGAACCATTGGTAAGGACAGGCTAGGTTGTTTATTTAGCGCAGGCCTATCTTTCTTTTCAACCCATTAAAAACAAAAACATATCGCTAAAGAAAGATGTAGGAAGTGAATCCTTATCGTGACTGGCAGGCAGAAAGCAGGATTTGAACCCTGAACCCCACCAAAAGCAAGAAACCTGATTTAACCCACTGAACTATCAGGGAAGACAGGCTGGAAGGTTGTTTAGAGCAGGTCTATCTACCTTCAAACCATCAACACAAGAATATAAAGCTAAAGAAAGATTTAGGAAACAGGAACATAACCTACATCGCAACTAGCAGGCAGAAAGCAGGATTCAAACCCTGATCCTCACCATCAGAAAGGCACCAGCTTTAACCCACTCAACCATGGAAGAGATCAGTCGGGGAAGCATGTTTAGATGAGGCACAAGCCTTAAACCACTGAGAGACCGCTGCTAAAAAGCATGTGTGCTTTTTGGAGGGTTCATACTTTGTTTCATGCCAGCACAGTAAGAAAGAAGGCATGTAGGACTGGCTTTGAAACCTTATCACCATCATGGACTATATTAAGGACCAAGGCACAAGCCTTAACCCACTGAGCTACCACAAAAGTGCCTTTTTTTGGTGGTGTTATCTTTTATGAAAGACCAGGAAATCAAGAAATTAATCCAACACAGAAAGGACAGAATTGAAATGTTTTCAGAGGGGACAAGGTCCAGAGGTTTTATTTACCAACACAGCAACCAGCTCAACCAGGAATCAAACTCTCAAACTCACCCTGAGATTAACCCACTAGGCTATCACATCTATCTATCTATCTATCTATCTATCTATCTATCTATCTATCTATGATGTGAGGTCCAGTTAACAGCTAAAACAGGTAGCAGTAATAACTACTTTTTACTTAAGTACATGTCAGAGCCAAGACTTCTTTACTTTCACTTAAGTAAAAAAGTTTAATCAGTACTTCAACTTTTACCCGAGTATTTTAAAACATGAGTATCTGTACTTCTACTTAAGTAAAGGATGTGCGTACTTTTGCCACCTCTGGCTCTAACCCGATTGGTGGCTTTATTAGTGAAGTTAAAGTAAAGTCTCCTCAAATGTAAATACTTCAGTAATGTACAGATACGCAAAAATCTACTTAAGTACAGTAACGAATTACATTTACTTTGTTACTGTCCACCACTGCTAAATTGTATGTAATGTAATATAATATTATATATTATAAATGTAATCATTATCATCGAGGTTGGAGCAGTGTAAAACCTTAAAGCTAGCATTTTCTTCCATGTACAGAATACACTCATCCATACACAGATTTCTAGCAGAATTACAATAGTTTTAACAGTGTTGTTCAATAAATGTTTCAGATCTAGTTAATAACTGCTGAAAAAATATACAAATACTTTTTTTGTGAAGTAGTGTCTAAATATTAAACTTGAAAAAAGTTTTAGGGTACAGATTGACTGACCATGAATAAGAAAACCACATCAAGCTAAAAGTAGAAATTATTGTGGACTGCACACCAGATTGGATTTCGTTCTGCATTCAGTCCAGCAGACTGTTCTATGCATTTGCTTTTTTTGGATGTAATATGATATGAGGTGTAATGGGAAATCTGTAGTACAATGTTCAATCTATTGCGTTAGCAGTAAATCTTTTTCTGCAATATGAACTAAGAAAAGAAAGAAGCAATCGTTACTCTCATTAATATTAATACATTATATAATGGTGGACTCTATACTAGTGAATGATGTGCTTGCTATGAGTATTGCTCTGTTGTTAGTAATTGTGTAAATATCTTGTTTTATGTGCTATTCACATTAGCATTTACACTAAATGCTTTTCTGTGTTTGATGCTATACTTTTTATAGTTTTCCATACAGTATTTGCTCAATTACATGTTATTATATAACAAACTATTTTGTTATAAGGCCTTGGAGATTAGCTTTCCTGTACACAACTTCCTATGAAGACTTGTGGCCAAGTCAATAGGAGGCGCTGTTGTGTGTGCTCATTAACATTTATTATAAAATTTGCTATTATTAGATTTGTTTGTATTAATGTACTTGGTTAACCTGCTAGTATTTACTTGTTTTGGTTCTTTCTCTTATTATATAACTACAGGGCGGTTTGTTGGCTGCCCTGCAGGACTTCTTCTTGAGCCGTCCTATATCATTTTCCCAATGACAAATCAGTTCATGTGTTGAGGATCATTTGGCTCCATCACATCACACTGGCAAAAAGGTATAGAGGACAATGTAACCAGTAATAATTTACTTATTACTTGATGTTAAAAAGTTACAGAATAATACTATAATGTTTACTCATGTTCACTCTGCCATCGGTGTCTTTGTTTTGGTTCATGTTATTTATATAGTACAATCTTCAGTATCATCTCCAGCAGCTTAGTGGTGTTAACGGCTAATGATGATGATGATGATGATTATGTTGGGTTGCAGAACAGTGGCTTAAACAGTGTAGCGTAAAAAAATCCTGACAGCCAGAGATACTGATAAGTGTACATGTCCATATTGACCAAATTTCAGACCTTCTGGAAATCTACAGAGCAAGCAAATATTGTGTTTTAGTTGATATATTTGTCAATCAGGGTATGCTGTCTAATATAAGGTCTGATGTTCTGTAATTTTGTAAACATCAAATCAGACTACTGCTGAAGACATGAAGCTTAAGTGTTAACTACTGTTCAAAACTTTCCTCTGGATTTAATTAATCGCATGTTTCATAAGGGTTGTTATGAGTCTGTGTGCCAGTGAAATGGCCTACACTCAAAAGAAAGTATTACCGTAGTAAGGCCAATCTTAATTTGAGTTCTGTTTTCCAACTCCTTTCACTAAGGCCATAGAGTCAACTTGCTTTTTTGCTTCATCTGCAATGGGGAATCTAATAGGATTTATAAAATTTTTTTTTTTTTTGTATTTGGGTTTGTTCTTTGTTCATTTTTATTTCACTTTTAAATTGTTCAAATCCATTACAATTCTGCCCAAAAATCTGTAAAAATTTACAGATCCTTCAATCATTATTAGTTGATTTTGGATATACTGTTCATTCTCTCATATCCTGAGTGCATTTAGATTCTGTTTAAGTTCTTTACATTATGGATTTTGTCTCTTTCTATGTCTGTCAGCCTACAGTAATGTTGTAGTTCAGCGGGGGGTGGCGATAAGCTGGTATTTGCGTGGCAGGTTGGCAAAGCCGCTGGTTTCAGGAGTGGAATCAATGCTCTCAGGTCCTCCAGGTGTGGTAAAGGTGAAATGTTGCAACAGAGACACCAGGAAGAGAAACAGTTCCATCCGTGCCAGAGACTCACCCACACAGGCCCTCTTCCCTGCAGGAAAGACCGACAATTCAGGTTAGCATCACATACTGTAACACTAGCCACGTTTACATTTACACTTTTTTGTCATTCCGATTAAAATTTTACAATTAAAAGATCTGGTGGACTGTTTACGAGGCGTTATCTATCCGATAAGGTGTTTACATGTGCCGGCCCTTATAATCGGAGTGACTGTGACATGCACACATTAGCCTATATCCTGTTAGCCACCTTTTATTCCTGTCAACATGGAGTTCCTTTATTTGTTATGCGTGTTATTTATATGTAAAGTGTTACTCGTAATCAAGCAACAGAGTGAATTTGTAGGCATACTACTGCTGGAAGGTATGAGGAAAAGATGGGCGCAGGAAGCTAAGCTTTTTGGTGACTGTGCATCTCTATGTTCCTTAATATCTTCTGCAAAGGAATTGAGGAAGCAAATTTTGGGTCTTATAATCGGTTTAACGTGTTTACACCGAACAAAATTTTTATTTTGTTCGGTTTATAGAAAGGTTTATCCCACCCCTCTTAAACTAATTACAATTTCACTCGGTTTGGGCATTTTTATTCCGATTGAGGTGTTTATATGGAGCTTTTTCATTCAGATTGGACTTTTAAAACGATTACAATGCTCCATGTAAATGCACCTACTTTTTACCCTGATTCTGTTATTGTGTTAATTGTACATTTGAGTCACTAAAATGTACATTTTGTATGCATGCCATACTGTAGAGTTGTCCTGGTCTTATAACACTGTATATATTGTTTATATACATGTTTACAGCATACAGAGCATTTCTGTGGTCATTTTTCACACTGAATACACAAAGAGATCTTCAGTTAAAGATCTGTATCATTTGCAGGTTTGATAAGAAATATTCAACAGCTCAGCTTTAAGTTTGACAATTTTTTCCTTCATAGAAATCCTTAAATAAATTGTGTCTGTGAATAAAGTATGCATGTCCCAACATATACATGTAAACATTTACCTAACGTGATAACCATGATCTGGATTGCAAGGTCAGAAAGAGTTAACCAACTAGCAAAGAACAAAGAATTTAATAAAAGGCATGGCCAAATATTTCAGCTGAATGTTTGGAGAAACTGTCTGAATCCTAAGACTGTGTAAAGCTGTTATTCATGCTGAAAAAGAATTTTTCAATGGAAGTTTTTTGGAAAGGAATGACCTAAAGAAATATAACATGCATGTGTTTCCTGAAAACGAAAGTACTAGTTGTTTCCAAACTTCTGATAAGCACTTTATAATAAAAACTAATCTTAATTTTAATGCTTTTTGCAGTAAATTTGTGATGGGCAATTTTGTAATTCTGCATAATATTATGGTTGTATATGTATATGTGGTAGAACAAGTAAAAGTTTTAATCAGCTATACAAATAATGTGCTTCTAAGGCTGTAGTGAAACCAACAGATCCAGTATTCAATGTAATTTTTTTTATCTTTATTAAACTGCTTCTTGGATTTGGTATTTATGCAGTATATATACTAATAGAAAACGATTGTTTACAATGCACACAAGCTGGTAGAGGTGGAAAGTAACGAATTACATTTATTCATGTTACTGTAATTGAGCCGTTTTTTTTGAGTACATCTACTTTTTAAGGAAGTTTTAAAATCTGTAATTTTATTTTTACATAATTATTATTTTATTTTTTTAATAATAGCAACTCGTTTTAAATCATATTTTTTACTAAGTAACAAAAAATGAATAAATGAAAATAATCCAAGGGGAAAAACTGGGGAATCCACTGCAGCTTCGGAGACGGACAAGACAGACGCCAGTGATGCAGACCCAGCTGAAAGCCAAATCCCGTCAAATCAAAAGTTGTACACTGCGTTGTTCACTCGCTCTCTAAATTCTTATTTTTAATTTTTAATTTTTTTGTAGAAATTTTATTTTGTAAAGGTGTTTCTTTAACTAAAAACAAGTTTGAGATTTATAACCTCTTGTCCTTTCTAAACTACTTTCAAAATTTCCCATTTCACCCCTATCTGTTTCTAACTACTTTTTTACTTTTACTTGAGTAGATTTTCAGACCGGTAGCTTTACTCGTACATAAGAAAATTTTCATTCAAGTAACAGTACTTTTCTACAAACTGATTACATACAACTTTAAAAAGTGGATTTGGATTTCTTCCAAATCGAAGACCTGATTTGCAGAGATTTGTGAACACGTTTATACTTTTTAAAATGTAATTCTTATGGGGGTATTAATCGAAGTGTGTCAGTTTGTTAAACTGAGTGCTGCAAAATAATGACTCACCTGCAGAAAAAGGCATGAAAGCAGGGCTCTTTTTAAAGTTGCCATTTTTGTCCAAAAAATGTTTCGGGTCAAATGTCCATGGCTTCTCCCAGTGTTCCTCATCCCTCAGAACAGAGTGAAGCAAGGTAAGATTACTGTGTCCTGCAAGGGATTTAAAATGTTAACCAAAACTAGTGAATTTAGTGACTCATCACATTTTTTATAGTCAGGATTTGATTGTTTTTGTGCTTGTGATTTACTATTAAAAAAAAAACCCATTATATAAAACAGTTTAAAGCATTGGACAGACTAACAGGATAATACACAAAAATAAGGGATTGCATAATCATCAAAGTTATTGCATAATGCTCTGATCATTATCATAATGCTCAAAGTAAAGGTTAATTACTTGCCAATTATAATTACCATGAACATTATTTGTCTAATTTGACAGCTGAATGTAGGCCTGTGCAAATCGTTTCAAACTCATTAACTCATTTTCCATTTTGAAGACATCTCCAGTGCTAACACACACTCGCTTTTACTGATGTTAATTTGTGGATCTGGTGCATGGACATGATCGTGCAAAATGAAGGACTAAATGGATTTTTCTGGTCCATAATCTTAAGTATCTTGAAAGAAGCAATCTGAATCTTCTGTATACACACACACTTCTATACACAGATGTTTAGTGCAATTATAAACTTTAGAGTGCTGCGGTCACAAATAGAGTTTCAGAGCACAATATAGTTAATAGACTGCTGAAAAATATCACATAATTCAAGCAAGAATTGTTTCTTTGTGTTAAAAAGTGTCTAAATGTTAACTCTGCATATTTGCCAAAGGTCTACAAGAAAATGTATGTGAATGGTCATCTGTCATGTCAGATTGCCTCAATTTAATTTAATTTATTTTAATTTCTTAGTTTTATTAATGAAGCTGTAATAAAACTACATCATTTATGGACTGCACCACATCGATTTCTGTTTGTGGTCCAGTAGTTTCACATATTAGCTTTTTTGTGCTTTCAGTAAGAATTTAAAGAAAGTAAGTGGTTTAAGTAAAACATGTATTTATTCATCATTACCTTTGGAATTGTGTAGCCTCTGAATGTAATTTGATGTGTGGTGTAATGGGGAACATTGAGCGGTATGAGATCTATATAGCGTTGCACTTCATGGATCACTGCATCAGTAAATGGGAGGGACTTTCTGTCTTCCATATTAGGGCTTCTTTCACGTCCAATCACAATGTCAATCTCTTTCTGCATGCCATCTGGAAAAGTGGACAGGCATTTAATAGTGTGTACAGTAAGTATGCAATGATGAAACTCATGGGTGTGTGTGTGTGTGTGTGTGTGTGTGTGTGTGTGTGTGTGTGTGTGTGTGTGTGTGTGTGTGTGATGTTAGAGATTTTCAAGTTGATCAAATATTTGCATGTGTTTTGAAGATTACCTTTCTTGCACAGAACTACATGTAAATAACTTTACTTTTGATTGTGTTTCACTTAAAAAATTTACAATATTAATAAATATTAAAATCTACTTTAATTGGGACTTAAACCATTATAGATGGTATATAAACTGTGAATCATTTTTCTTCTTCTTCTTCTTTCAGTTGTTCCCGTTAGGGGTCGCTACAGCGGATCATCCGTCTCCATACCCCCCTGTCCTCTACATCTGCCTCTTTCAAACCAACTACCTGCATGTCTTCCCTCACCACATCCATGAACCTCCTCCTTGGTCTTCCTCTTTTCCCCCTTCCTGGTGGCTCCATCCTCAGCATTCTCCTACCAATATAACTCATGTCCTTTTTCTGCACATGTCCAAACCATCTCAAACCACCTCTCTCACTTTGTCCCCAAAATGTCCAACATATGCTTTTTCTCTAATAAACTGGTTTCTAATCCTGTCCATCGTCATCACTCCCAATGAAAACTTTAACATCCAACCTCCAGCTCCACCTCTTGTCTTTTACTGAATGCCACTGTCTCTAAACCATTAAACATATTTCTAGTTATGTTCGTGCAAACATTTTCTTCAATGGTCCTACCCTGTATTTCAGGATGCTTGATCAGTAACATCAGAGCATATCTGAGCGTAGTGCTGGTGGTCTCAGTCCCAGCCAGGAATAAGTTTAAGGCAGTGGCTATCAAATTTTCATGATGAAACTCTGAACTGGGATTGTCCTTCTCCTGTTTGGAGAAAGAAATGTTGCCTATGGTTAATCACAATAGCAATACCAGAAATTAGTTAGTATAAGAATTCAAATAGACTACATTAAATAGAGCGATATTTCAAAAGGTCGACTTGAGTCCAGAAGTTATGGCAAAAATACACATATTCAGGTAGACGCTCCTTTTCCAGATTATGTGGATCATGCACAAGTTTTTAACTATAAACCCAAAATAAGAGCAGGTCTTGATAATTTAAATTCTAAAATCAATAAAAAAAAATACATATTTTAAATTATAAAAAAGAACGTTCAAAATTAAATTGAAATGACTTTAGAAAAACAGTATATTGCTACATTAATAGGCGAATTATCTTATTGTTTAATGCTTGGTAAATTGTGCCTAAGTAAACCTAGTAACAATGTCATGTTAGCTCCACTCAGATCTAATTCCTAACAAATTTTGTTATGTATTTGGGATGGATCAAAATATTTTAAGCAGAGATGGTGCAAGAAAAATGAACTTAGCTCTGAATATCATGATACTATTTTGGATGAGAAATGCTTCATCATAAGACCACTATATTTATCTTTTGTTCAATGGTTCAACCTAGCAATAAAAAGCACTGTAGTATAAAGGACTGCTTGCCTGGCTGAGTCGGACGAGGAAGCAGTCGATAAAGTCTCGTGGATTGTCTGGGTCAAAATTTTCCATGTGCTCCTGTATTTTGCTCTTAGAAAAGGCCTTGATTTCTTCTAGTTCTTTGAAAATCGCATGATGTTTACCAGGAAGTGCATCAACCAACGTAGGAAAGATATCATACAACTGCAAAATAAGAGTTACAAATGTAATCTTTTTATGCAGTTTGTAAGTCGATGTATATGTGTAAGATTCATGTGAGAGTGACTAATATTACCGTTCAGTATTTAATTTTAACAGCAATTATTTGTACTTCATATTATTTTCAGATGAAAAACAATTGAACTCATTTTGCAATAATAATATCATTTGGATATTTTCACAAGGTTTTGAAGGTCTCCATAAATAGTCTCAGCAGTTTTTGTAAGAATCCTATCATGACATACCTGTTCCAATGTGCGGCTGCCAAACCGCAGTATTCTATTAATGACTTGGAGCAGATGTAGAAAGTGATGGTCTTCATAAAGAAAGCGTTGACCAAACACCAGTGCACAGATGATGTTAGATACAGCTCTACTCAGAAAGAATGTGGGGTCAAATTGAGTAGCTAGAGGAAATAAACACATTTAAATAAGTCTTAGGATTTTACTTATCCCGTTGCCTACATCTTAGTGCATTCCAGTCAAAAGGCAGCTTTTCAGAGAGGCAGCAATTTTGGGCAGCATTTTGGCCACGGGCCAAAAGTACATTTAGCATTATACCAAACATTATGTTAAAATTAAAGCTGGTATGCCTTCTCTCTTATATTTTTTTAACTTTCTTTCGGGTTCTCCCATTAGGGGTCGCCACAGCGGGCCATCCTCATGTTTGATTTGGCACATGTTTTTACGCTGGATGCCCTTCCTAACGCAACCCTTCCCATTTATCCGGGCTTGGGACCGGCACTAAGAGTGGCTGGGGTTGGTTCCCTGACCGGGGATCGTACCCAGGCCGCAGCGGTGAGAGCGCCACATCCTAACCACTAGACCACCAGGGACCCTAAAACTTTCTTTCGGCTTCTCCCATTAGGGGTCGCCACAGCAGACCATCCTCATGTTTGATTTGGCACATGTTTTTACGTTGGATGCCCTTCCTAACGCAGCCCTCCCCATTTATCCGGGCTTGGGACCGGCACTGAGAGCGGCTGAGGTTGGTTCCCTGACCGGGGATCGAACCCGGGCGCAGCGGTGAGAGCGCCGCATCCTAACTACTAGACCACCAGGGACCCTCTCTCTTATATTTTCATAATAATTAAAAAGAAATAAAGAAATAAAATCATTGATCTGTAATCTGCATAACTAATGCAGCTTTTATTTCAAAGTTCTTGTTCTGTGAAACTTGTAGCACTAAGAGAAACAATCCAATTTACTATAGAATAGAGTTAAATGCCTAATATACTTATTCAGTGATCTCTAAAGAGAGACATGAAGCTGGTCCTTATTTTTCAAAAAAGTCTTACAATTACAAAAGCCCAACCCCCAAACTCCTCCTTTTGGCAGCCAGGATTCGGACCAACCATTGCGGAGTACTTCATGCCTATTCCGACAACTAAGCATGTGGGTTAGGGGCCTTGCTCAAGAGTGACCACCCAGTATGGCAGGGATTCAAGCCCACAACCTCTAGTTACAAAGTCCAATGCCTTAACCACTAGGCCACCTCCCGGGTTGTGTTTTAGAAAAAAATTCTAAACCCCCCAAAAAAATAATGCATTGTTGTTTAACAAAGAGTACAATGTAATTGTGAATACATAATGTTAATTGAATGCTTTTTGGAAAACGTCTGCTTTTCTTCTTTGTTATATTTACCTACATATATAGAAAAAGCGTGTCTGGTGAGAAAACAATTGTTTATAAATGCTCTAAGTGATAACAGGAAGTGCTCAAAGAAGACAACAGGTTTGTCCTCCTGATGTTTTGCTATCGACAGGAAACAACCAAACCTGTTAATGTTATTGGAAAATGAGACCATTTTATAACGTAACATCGTTGTTGATTATTTTCCTTTGTTGTTGAATATCTTCTTATTACAACATGCCCTGTATAGTTTTTACACATCCACACTATTATTTATTGAGCAGGAGCTAGCTGGCTGGCTAACTATAGGTTAGCTACATAAACTAGATATGTATATACAGTCATTTGTGAAATTCTGCAATTTAGTCAATTTGTAGTTAATTTTAACCACATTTACAAACAAATATAGCTGTTATACTTGTTCAGCAAAACCTTAAATAAATGTTAGCTATAAAAAAACATGATCAAGCATCGGTTAAATGCTCCCCAGATCTCAATTATATCATTTTTGGAATGCTAAGTACTAATTTCTAGCCTTACCATTTATTTGTAAAACTTCATTAGCTGGGATAAGTAAAAGGACATCTTTGAGATTTTAAAACTAATTATTCTATTTTTTAAGCTACAACTACAAAAAATTTCATTTACACCCTTTTTGATTTATTAAATTGGCATAATTTCCCATTTAGATAAACCAATCTAGTCTGTTGAAAGTGACATGAATTAGGCCACTCACACTTAGTTTCTTTGATGGCATTCAGCAAGTGTCTGCTCTCTTCTTGTACCCAGTCCTCCATTCTCCTACGTCCCATCCCAAAGTCTCTCAGAGTAGTGAGTGTGAACCTCCTGAGCTGACGCCAACGCTCTCCGTTACTGATAGTAATACCTGAAAGATGGAGACACAGTTGATAATGTTGACCAATTGATCACACATACAACCACAATTCCAAAAACGTTGGGACGCTGTGCAAAATTAACAATAGTATATAACATAAAACTGTTCCAAAATATGTAGACAGATAGGTAGGGCTGAAAAACGTGAACCATGTGCTTATCTACAGTACACATTACTTTTTTTTTTTTTGCAGATTGCTGAACCTCTGCCCATCTTTAATTCTGAAAGGCTCTGTCTCTGTAAGTTAGCCGTTTTATTCCCAATCATGTTACTGACCTATTGTCAATAAAGCTAATAAGTTTGCAGAAAAATTAGTTCATGCTTTTGTAACATCAAGATTAGATTACTATAACGCTTTACTGTCTGGGTGTTCAAGTAAGTGCATAAATAACGAGATCATGAGATCTAGGAAATATGACCACATCACTCCTGTTTTAATCAGTCTACGCTGCTCCCAATCAAATCTAATATAATCATATAAAATATAATCATTGATTATAAAATACTACTACTGACATATAAAGCACTTAACAGTCTTGCACCACAGTGCCTGAACTTCTGTACCAGTGAACTTCTGTACCAGTATGATTCTCCATGCCTACTTAGATCAGAACGTGCAGGCTATCTGTTGGTTCCTCAAATAATGAAGACTACAGCAGGGGGCAGATCTTTCTCTTATAAAGCCCCACAGTTATGGAACAACCTTCCAATCAGTGTTCGGGACTCAGACGTAGTCTCAGTGTTCAAGTCGAGGTTGAAAATATATTTATTTAGTCAAGCCTTTGAACAGTAGATTTTTTTCTTAGGTAAAGGCACAGATCTGGAGGGAACATGGATATAGAGTGTTTGGTGAACTGGGATATTTGTATGCTGTCGTCCCCTCACATTCACACGTTCACTCAGGTTTGTTGACGGTGGTGTGGTGGGTCGTCTCTTATCCCAGAGATCCCTCATGTCTGTGTTACCTTCTGGTTCTCCCTTTTAGTTATGCTGCCATAGCGAGTCTTGCCGGACTCCAAACTGCACAACTTTCATACAACAATAAAGACACTTAATAATCCATATCCTTCTCTTCCTGTCACCCTCTCTCTCTCTCTCTCTCTCTCTCTCTCTCTCTCTTTCACTCTCTTTGTCGACTTAAACATGCTTTTGACGCTCCAGTGACCACTGTTCCTGCCCCTCTCCCCTCCGTGGATCTTCCCACTTCATCCAGGCCTGCCTCTGGATAGTGTTCTCTTCGACTGGAGGCCAGTCTGTGCAGCTTGGGACGGTTTCTCATCAAAGCCTTGGGTGGTTCTATGAAATTCCAGAGTAAGAACGGGCACTTTTGAGGATGGATTGGACTGTAGTTAATGTCAACAGTCTGCTACATCGACTCAGGACTACTTTTTGCTTCTGATCATCATCACTGTACCCCGCAACATCGTATATCTGCTACAAATGGACATTTGGTGCAACCCAGATGAGGATGGGTTCCCTCTTGAGTCTGGTTCCTCTCAAGGTTTCTTCCTAATGCCATCTCGGGGAGTTTTTCCTTGCCACAGTCGCCACCGACTCGCTCATCAGGGACAAAGTTACTTATAAAGAACATATTTACTTTTAATCACCACATTATCTGTGTAAAGCTGCTTTGAGACAATGTTCATTGTTAAAATTGCAATACGAATAAAAATGAATTGAATTGAAAAGTTGCAAAATGTTCTTTCAGCTGTTTCTTTTTAGCAACACTTACTTTTTAAGACCTGTCCCAACTTTTTTAAGCAGCCATCAAATTCAAAATAACTCTACATTTTCCTTAAATTGGTAATTTTTACCAGTTTAAACATTTGATATGTTTTCTGTTATATTGTGAATAAAATTTAAGTATAAGAGATTTGCAAATTGCTGCATATCGTTTTAATTTATATTTTACGCAGTGTCCCAACTTTTTCAGCCCTGGGGTTGTATTTTGAGAATGAATTAATTAACACCATCTATAGTGTGCTTCTTGGAATGGATAAGCCATTGAACTGCGGTGCCAACCATAGGTGCAGCATGGATATAATCAAAAAACTAAGAGAGAGATTGAATGCATACTTACTTTTAAACATATCAGTTTTACATAAGTAACAAAAAAGTAAAGAAATTACACTTTACATAAACACATGAACTTACTTTTATGACATACCTGATTTAATGACAGTACATTTCAATAGTTGAAAAACATTTACCTTCTACAAAATCACTTTTTAACAAGTTACTTCTGACGATTTCTTTTTTTGTTGTTTTTTTTTTTTGTTTTTTTCGATTAATCACTAGTTATAACTATATAAAATTTCAGTTAATTCAGGGTATTTATGTATAAAAGTGTACTTATAAAAATGCCACAATGAGTTTAACGGTCTTTAATTTTCATATTTTAAAGCTTATAGTGGCTGCTTGTTGAGGCGTGCATGAGGGATTTCCCATTTAAACAAATTCACTCATGCTGGGTCTGTAAAAAAACAAAAAAATAAACAAACAAACAAAATAAAAACTGCATTTGAGTATACAAGGTAAAGTAATTTGTGTAAATCAACATTTGTATTGTATTTCGCAGATGTCAAGTTGACAAACATGCTTAAAAAAATCTATACAATATATAAAACATTTTCCATGTTAATTTTTATTTGAAAGAATACACATTTTGTTTAATTGTAAAAATATAAGCATCTTGAATATATAATGATATTTAAATGATACACGCATAAATTAAATATACAAACATTGAAAACAGCATTTGAACGTAGTAAAGCCGCAGTAAATCGCGGGTGAAAACAGATAAGTAACTGTTATAGTAGACAAATACTATGAAAAGAGAATGGAACGAAGAAACGCAGCATGCTAACAGGCTTGATAAAAAAAAAAAGAAAAAAAGAAATATAAAATATGCATTGGTGTACAAACGCACCATTTGCTGAAAACCACAATAGTGAGTAAAAAATTTGATCGTTTACTGCTGCTGTTATTTGCATATTTTAGACGTATTTTTTGTTCGCACCGTTTTAATTGAATCCATCACGACGTCACAAGCGAGCTGATTGCGCAACCTGATGCTCACGAGTCACGACAGAACAGATCCAGTGCGACTTTCCCGAAGTTACCAAACAAACAGTTTACACAATAACACTTCATTTACCTGCGGTTCTTCCATCCCACACAAACTCTACTTTGCAATAACTTGTGTCACAGTCTTATAGGATTTTAATATAAAATGCTTTGGATGACTTGGGACGCACACTTTTCCCTACTGCCGATGTCCTGACCCTGTCCTTTACAGTCCCGCTAACCCGTAACTAAACCCAAAACAATCGGTAACGGCATTCGCTGATAACGAATTTCATTATTAATTATAATCGAATAGTTGTTGCAGCTCTACTTACGATGTAACTGAATTACTGCACTTTTTTACTTCCCTGTTATCAAATATTTAGCTTATAAATACATATATCTAGTGATACCCATTATGTTCTGTCTTTCGGCTTCTCCCATTAGGGGTTGCCACAGCGGATCATCCGTCCCCATACCCCCCTGTCCTCTACATTTGCCTCTTTTAAACCAACTACCTGCATGTCTTCCCTCACCACATCTATAAACCTCTTCCTTGGCCTTCCTCTTTTCCTCCTTCCTGGTTGCTCCATTCTCAGCATTCTTCTACCCCATTCCCTCCTCTGCACATGTCCAAACCATCTCAATCTCGCCTCCCTCACCTTGTCTCCAAAACGTCCTACATGCGCTGTCCCTCTAATTAACTCATTTCTAATCCTGTCCATCCTCATCACTCCCAATGAACATCTTAGCATCTTCAGCACTATTCGACAAGCTTGTGGTATGTAACTCTAGTTTTGTGTTTTGTGGCAAATGACAAATGTCTCTTAACATCAGCTTTTCTTATAACTAACAGGTAGTTTATATTTCTTTCCGTAGCCTTTCAGCACTTTCTGTGCAAAAGGTACAGGGGCTCTGCCAACAAAATCATCTGCATTGTCAACAAGGGCTTCTTTCACTGTGTCGTAGCCCACCAGAACAAGGAATCTCTGGGGTCCCAGATACACCGTCATCACAGGACCATATGTCTTACTCCACTGTTAAAGAACAAAGATCAGTGTATCCTGAATGGGTTACTAAAGTTTTTTCATGTACAAAATAACAATTTCTCTGCTTAATTTAATTTACTTTCAACAAGCGACTCGGACTGAAAGGTATATACTTCATTCTTTTTCCTGTACATAACCTACGATGCTTTGCACATGCATGTCCAGTAGAACATTGAGACTACTCGTTCTTCTGTGTCACATTAAAGACTCGTTTGAAAATGAACGACTCAGCACTTATGACTACAATGTGGAAAATATATTTTATGAAGATGAAAATAAAAACTGCTGACCTTTAGAAAGTCTTTAAAGGGTGCATGGATGTCCATGGTCAGAATATTTCCAACTATAGGCAAAGCTGTAGGTCCTGGAGGTAGATTATGTGGTTTATATCTCCATCTAGGCAATATGAACAGAGCTACTACTAAACCCAGCAATAGTAAAGTGCTGGAGAGATCCATAGTTGTTTATATTATTATTTTCCAAAAACAATATCTGCTCTGTTTTTGAGTTTTGAATCTGTTGCTTACTTTTGCTTAAACATTTTACACTGGGGCTTGCAGAGTTTATATAATACCAGGAAATGGGAGGGGCTGAAACACGTGAACCATGTGCTTATCTACAGTACACATGAACTCTTGATAGGTCTATCCCACTGATTCAAGAAGATAAAGATTTATAGAGTTTCCTTAACATCAAACACACAGTCTTCTATAAGATATTCATATAACTGTAAATAACATATTGAGGGAACTGTACTGTACTTGTTGAGTCTGTAGATGTGTAGCCACTAGTTGGCAGTAGAAGATAAAAAGAGTAAACAAAGAACAGTGGTGGACAGTAACAAAGTATTTGTAATTTGTTACTGTAAGTAGCGAAATATCCTACTTTTTACTTAAATACATTTTGAGAAACCAAACGTTTCTATTTATTTGTGAGTGGATTAAAACTTAACTGGTCAAGGCCACCAATCAGGGTAGAGCACGTGCTCTGTTTTGAACTTAATTGATTGGCGCTTGGTGGTATCTACTTACCACCAACATACAATTCAGCATCAGTTCAACAGCAAGCAGAACATTTTGAGAGTAATAAATGATGGAAGAAAATTCTGACTCGAACTTGTCACAACAACCGTGGCCTTATTTGTTTAGGTAATTTTTGCAATTATTTTAAGTAGTTGATGTTTTGGGCTCATGATATTTTTATTACATATCAATCAGTGTTTGAGTAATTCATATCATTCTGTTAATAGATTGCTGCGCTAAGAGTAACGTTAGCATCTTTTTACATAAGCTGAGTTAATTAAACTATAGTCTTATAAAAATGATAATACAATATTATAGCCATATTACTTCATAGGTTGACCTGGTGGTCTAGTGGTTAGGATGGTGGTGACCGCTGCGGCCCGGGTTTGATCCCCGGTCAGGGAACCAACCCCAGCCATTAGGGTTGCACAAGCCCTAGTGCTGGTCCCAAGCCCGGATAAATGGGGAGGGCTGCGTTTATCTCAAGGATTAACCTTGAGATAAAGACTCTCCTTAAAGAGAAGAAGAGGGAGTTTAAAATCAAGCTGCTCCAGACCCACCTCTTTCTGTACTACTCTCAGATCACAGCCTACTCACAACACATCTAACCTATCCCCTCTACCTTGTCTTCCAGTCTCCACTCCCACCACTACATACTGCACCTTTCAGGAGCCCAGGTGAGGTTGGAGCCCAGATGGCATCAGCTTCAGGCTCCTTAAAACCTGCACAGACCAGCTGTGCGATATACTGTTGTATGTGTTCGGTCTAAGCCTAAAGCTGAGGAAGGTACCACAGCTATGGAAGACATCCTGCATGGTACCTGTACTAAAAATGCCTCGCCCCAAAAAAGTGACTGCAGACCAGTAGCACTGCAGACTGCATGCTAAGCAACCTGTCACCTGCATTAGTTCTTTTATGACTCTGATATCGTCGGTCTGCTCACGGGTGATGATGATAGGGAGTACAGAGGACTCCAGGACTTTTTGGACTGGGGCCAACAAAGCTGCCTCCTGACGAATGTAGAGAAAACCAAAGAACTGGTGGTGGATTTTCAAGGGCAATAACACTCTTCAATATCACCAGTTAACATTAATATAAAAGGGCACTGAGAGAGTTGATTTAAAAATACATGGGCGTTCATCTGAACATCAAACTGGACTGGACAGATGCAATTTACAAGAAGAGACAGAACAGACCCTTTTTGCTTTTGGAGTGCAGGGAGCACTACTGAAGACCTTTTTCGACCATGTGGTGGCCTCAGCCATCTTCTATGGAGTGGTCTGCCAGTGCAACAGCATCTCTACTGCAGACAGGAAAAAACGGACAAGTTGATCAGGAAGGCCAGCTTTAGAGGAGACACTGTAGAGGAGGTGGGAGAAAAGAGGATGGTAGCTAAGCTATCATCATTGCTGGAGAACGACTCTCACCCATGTATGAAACAGCTTCATCTCCTTCAGTAACAGACTTTTAAATCCAAAGTGTCTGAAGGAGCGACACCAAAGGCCTTATCTTCCTGCTGCTATTAGACGTTACAATTGGAGCTGCTCCCAGTGATTTAGTCACCATAATGCACATTATTGATACTGTTTTTAGTTTTTGTGTAACTGTGCAACAACACCATTTTAAACTGTTCAATATTATCTAGTGCAATTTGATTGTTTAATAGTGTAACCACTACAGTGTATTGTTTGTTTCTTTTCTTTTGTATCTATATACTGTACTGTGAAACCAACCCCAGCCACTCTTAGTGCAAGTCCCAAGACCGGATAAATGGGGAGGGTTGCATTAGGAAGGGCATCCAGCGTGAAAACGTGCCAAATCAAACATGCGGATGGCCCGTTGTGGCGACCCCTAATAGCAGAAGCCGAAAGAAAGTTACTGTATATATTTGTACTATGTCTCTGCTTTATATATGCAATTATTTTTTTATTTTTTTTGTAACATGAACATTTCCCTACTGTGGGACAAATAAAGGTATAACTTGTCTTCAATTTAATTCAATTCAATTCAATGAATTTTTATTTGTATAGCGTTTTTAACAATGAACATTGTCTTAAAGCAGCTTTACACAGATAATGTGGTGATAAAAAATGAATATGTTCTTTATAAGTGTAAGTTTGTCCATGATGAACGAGCCGGTGGCGACTGTGGCAAGGAAAAACTCGCCGAGATGGCATAAGGAAGAAACCTTTAGAGGAACCAGACTCAAGAGGGAACCCATCCTCATCTGGGTTGCACCAAATGTCCATTTATTGCAGATAAACGATGTTGCGGGGTACAGTGATGGTGATCAGAAGCAAACTGTAGTCCTGAGTCAGTGTAGCAGACTGTTGACATTAACTACAGTCCAATCTATCCTTAAAGCGCCCGTTCTTACTCCGGAATTTCAAGAAACCACCTAAGGCTTTAATGAGAAACCGTCCCAAGCTGCACAGAGTGGCCTGCAAAGAAGAGAACACTATCCAGAGGCAAGTCTGGGCGAAGTGGGAAGATCCGCAGAGGGAAGAGGGGCAGGAACAGTGGTCACTGGAACCTCAGGAGCATGTTTAACTCGACCAAGTCTTGTCTTGTCTTGTCTTGTCTTGGTAGCTTTTGCCTACAGAACCCTTTCCCCAGCTTAAAGAAAGTACTCAACTGTGTAAAGGGGAGCCTTGGCCTGTGTGTGGAGTGAAAAATGGAGGCCATATCTTTGGGTGAGACAATTTGTTCTGCAACCAGACCACCAAGCCCTTATTATGCTTTTTACATTCAAAGAAATGGGACGAGCTGGCTAGGTGGAGATCGCTAGGTGGTCATGCTATTCCTATAAAGTTGCATACCACCCGGGAAAAAAACATCAGCAGACTGCCTCTCTTGACTCCCTCTGCCTGAGGCGAGTGAAACAATTGAAGCAGAAATGATTGTCACTGTTTCACACTTATTTGCCTTGTCAGTTTCTAAGTTCACCTCTGCATCTGAGAACTGCCTTGAGAACTGCCAACTTCGTGTGCAGATAAAGAATGATTGCCCTATAAACAATAAAAATTCAGTAAAACAAGAACCTGCAACCTTTTTTTCACATCAGACATGAGCTCTCCGTGGAAGGTCTATTAGTTAGACATCTGCAATGGAACAAGACTTGCCAATTTAGCTCAAGAGAGACACCAATTTAATTCAATTTCAATTATGTTTTTTTTTATTTAATCTTTTAACAGATTTTAATGTACAGATGTAATCAGGAAAAGATGAAGCTAACACTGGATGGAAATTTGCTTGGTCCAGGCCGAATGACTGCCATTAATGGATTAATTAATTAAGTTTTCAACAGCATTGAGAAATTTTCAATTTCTGTATGGTCAAAATGATTTGAAGTCCTGGCGTGACCTCTGGTGGTGAAATAGCACACACCTGGCAGCCCATCCCTTTCTCTCCTTCTCTTTGGAAGTATATCTTCATGTGTGAAACAATAAACTTTGGAACTTCTCTCTGAAAGCTGACTCGTGTGTTTCATTGAGACTTCCCTGTATACATAGGAAAGCAGAAATGGAGAGGAAATGCTGAATTCAAGGGTATCCTGTCCAGGCGACAGAAGCAGCAGAGGATAAAACACTTCCTTACACTAACAGTGCAGCCTCTTACATCATTTTCCTGACAAACCTTTGACACACCCTTCACAAGCAACAGTGCAGCCTCCCAAGCCAAATTCATGGATTTGGCCCATGGCCTGACCTCATACTTAAGTTTGCTAACATGGCTCCCTAAGTCATTCTCCTGCCTGAGGACAACAGTGAGGCCTTAAAAAATTAAGCTCCTAATGGAGGTCGATGGCACAGGCTTCCAAGTCATGCTCATTCCAGAGGGTTGACAGTGTGACCTCCCACAACCCTCTAATGCCAGACGTTGACAGCATGGCTTCCTAAGCCATGTTTCCAAAAAGAGGCAGACAGAGTGGAACCCTACGCCCTGCTGTAAGGCAGATGACACGGCCTCCAAAATCCTGCTTCTGCCAGAGGCTGATGGCACTACGTCCCAAGACCTGCTGCTGCCAGAAGCCAACAGCATTGGCATTTCCAGCATTCCTGTCTCAGTCCTTTCACATGCCCTAGGCAAACTCATCTCATCCCTACTACCAGACCCCACTGACTTGTCGCTGAGTCACATGATTATGGAGCTATGTTTATTCTGTCATGTTCTGCCTCCACCCCTGTTCTGTTATCGGTTGATCAGTTTGTGTTTACATTCTAATGCTTAATACTCAATTTATAGTGTACAGCCAATAAACCCCATAACCCAAATATACTAATCATTCACATTCCGTTCACAATGACATTTTAATTATTTATTTATTAATCATATTAATATAAGAGTAAAAACAACATTCAAACTACAAAGCTGTGTAACTATCAGCTGTTTAACTTTAGCAGATTGGTGGTGTTGAATTTAGCAATGGTATTGATGAACATGATGATTTTAATGATGATGAACAGTGGCTTATATATAAACAGTTCAGCCTAAAAAATAAAAACTGACACCCAGAGATGCTGATAAATATGCAGGTCCATATGGAATTAATGACCTGGAGTTCTAAAAGCAAGCAAATATTGTAGCTTTGTTTTGGTTGATATACACTATATGAACAAAAGTATTGGGACACCTGACCTTTCCTGCTATATGAGGTTTTCTCCAAACAGTTACCACAAAGCTGGAGACACAATTGTATGGGGTGTCTTTGGATGCGGTATAATAAAATAACACAGATGTCCACAAGCTCACTCCAAAATCTAGTGGAACATCTTCCCAGAAGAGTGGAGGGGATTATATGAACAAATTGGGACTAAATGTTGAATGCGATAATGATGCTGCAAAATCTTCTAAGATTGCTACTTACATAGGTGGCTCTGGATTTAATTAATCTCATGGGTCAAAAGAGATGTAATGAAGCTGTGTGTCTGTGAGATGACCACCGCTCAGAATACAATTTTATTAAAACCAATCTGTTTTCCTTCCCAAATTGTCCACTTGCTTTCATGGCTTGCATTTCTTTATCTGCAATTGGAAAATCTAATGGGATTTGGAAGTTCTTTACATTATATCTAATGGGATTATGTCTGTCAGCCTACAGTAATGTTGTAGTTCAGCGGGGGGTGGCGATAAGCTGGTATTTGCGTGGCAGGTTGGCAAAGCCGCTGGTTTCAGGAGTGGAATCAATGCTCTCAGGTCCTCCAGGTGTGGTAAAGGTGAAATGTTGCAACAGAGACACCAGGAAGAGAAACAGTTCCATCCGTGCCAAAGACTCACCCACACAGGCCCTCTTCCCTGCAGGAAAGACGGACAATTCAGGTTAGCATCACATACTGTAACACTAGCCACGTTTACATTTACACTTTTTTGGCATTTTGATTAAAACTCTCTGATTAAAAGATTCATTTAAATTAATTAATTAAAGTTAATTGTACATTTGAGACACAAAAAATGCATTTTGTGTGCATGCCATTCTGTAGATTTGTCCTGGTCATATTCTTAAACTAGCACTAACACTGTATATACAGGTTTACAGAAGACAGAGCCTGTTCAACAGTCATTTTCCACAGTGGAGACACTAATAGATCTTTAATTAAAGCTCTGTATCAATTGCAGGTTGATAAGAACTGTCAGAAACTTCCAAAAGCTCAGCTTTAACTTTAGGTTTAGCTTTCTCTTCATTGGAAATCTAAATGTATCTGCAAAATAGGGTATGCATATCTATATACATGTAAAAACATTTCCTAAGACGGTAACCAATATCTGACAAGATCACACATATCTTGCCTAGGCTTTCGAAAACACTCGGTTAATAATCAGCCTAAAATCATGAAAACACAGTCTTTTATAAAGACGCATACATGTTCCTTTTTTATATGCAAGACATTAGATAAAAGGCAAAAACATAAGAATTAATTTCAATTTTATTTTATTTGTAAAACGAGTTTACCAATAGACATTGTCCCGACTTGGACAGTGAACGACTGAAAGAAAGTTCTGTGGACAGAAGAGTCCAAATTTGACATTTTTTATGTTACCAGACCGCATTACAGCCACAGTCCAACATGAAGGTGAAAGCTTAATGGTTTAGGTTTTTTTGGAGAGGGGAAGTTTGGAGATTTATTCCAGGTGAAAGGGATATTAAACTAACATGGCTATTATTATATATTTAATCACAATTCAATTCTGCCTAAACTGCAGCTTAATGGAACCAACTTCACTATACAACAAGACATTGACCTGAAGCGTACCTCTAAGCTCTCTGAGCATTATTTAGAGAGCAAACAGTTGGCGAGAGTGTTATTTATAATGGAACAATCTGCCCAGTCACGTTACCTAAATTCTATTGATCTGGGATGAACTGGATTGCAAGGTTAGAAAGAAATATCCAGCGAAGGACATCTTTTGCAAGTTTTATAAGAGGCATGGCAACATATTTTAGCTGAAAAGAATTGTCTGGATGCCAAGTGTGTTATTTATGCTAAAGGAGGATTTTTCAATGGAGCAAAGAAAAAACATTTAACATCTGCTTCCTTTTTATATATTTATTTGGTCACAGGAAATCTTCATGTGATTAAATGACTGAGTTTTTTTTGCATATAAACTAAAGGAACATGCATGAGTTTCTTTAAAATGATATAAATAAATAAATAATGATAGAATATTGACATTGATAAAATCTATAGATATTGTATAAGCTTACAATAAACACAAACTGATTATATACACCTTGTATGAACAACTTAAGAAAGTGGATTTGGATTTCTTCCTAATTAAGGACTAAGTTTTGTACCTTTCTAAATTTTGAATCTACATAGGAGTAGTCTGATTAATCATAATGTGTGTATGTTAAACTGTGAAAAGGTAAATAATGACTGTTCTCACCTGCAGAAAAAGGCATGAAAGCAGGGCTCTTTTTAAAGTTGCCATTTTTGTCCAAAAAATGTTTCGGGTCAAATGTCCATGGCTTCTCCCAGTGTTCCTCATCCCTCAGAACAGAGTGAAGCAAGGGTAAGATTACTGTGTCCTGCAAGGGATTTAAAATATTAACCAAAACTAGTGAATTTAGTGGATCTAAATAAAGTTTTCTTAAAAAACAATTTAATCAATTGGGACAGAGCGACCAACAGGAAAATACAAGAAAATAAAGGAATGCATTTATTGAAATGATCAGCTATGCAGTCAGGAACTGCCTGCTAAAGCAGCAATTAGAAAAAACTCAGCTGAATGGTAAGAGATCACATGATCCAACAGTAACGTGCAGTTAACAATAAAAAAAAGAATAATAATAATAATAGGACAACTAATTGATCTTCTGCTGCTCTAAGCAAACTATTAACATTATTTGTAAAATTTGACAGCTAAATGCAGGCCTGTGCAATTGTGCGTTGTGTTTTTTCAAACTGTTGAGCTCATTTTTCATTTTTAAGACTTATTAAGTGATAACACAACCTCGCATACACTAATGTTAAATTGTGGCTCTGATAATCTAATCTAATCTACAGCTATTAGATACAATCATGTAAAATCACTAGATGGATTTTTCTGCTTTATAACCTTAAGGATCTTGAAAGAGTTGATCCGATTCGACAGTGTATACACTTTTCTATGCATAAATGTTTAGTGGAATTATAAACTTTTCAGTGCTGTGGTCACAAATTTTTCAGAGTACAATATAGTTAACAGACTGCTGAAAAAACATCACAGAATTCAGTTAAGACTTTTGTCTTTGTGTCTAAATGATAACCCAAAATTTTTGCCAAAGGTCTTTAAGAAAATATCAGTGTTTGGTCATTTTTCATATCAGTCAAATTGCATTTATTGCATTTATTGATGAAGCTACATCAATCCTAGTAAAAAAATTATTCATGGACTGCACCGCATCGTTTTTGGTATGTTTGTGCTCGAGAAGTTCCACAAGTTTGCTTTTTGTGTGCTATAAGTAACAACTTAAAAAAGTAA
Source organism: Silurus meridionalis (assembly GCF_014805685.1). Classification (NCBI taxonomy): domain Eukaryota; kingdom Metazoa; phylum Chordata; class Actinopteri; order Siluriformes; family Siluridae; genus Silurus; species Silurus meridionalis. Next base: position 12,755,975 of record NC_060903.1, read on the forward strand.
GTGGTTTAAGTAAAACATGTATTTATTCATCATTACCTTTGGAATTGTGTAGCCTCTGAATGTAATTTGATGTGTGGTGTAATGGGGAATATTAAGCGGCACAAGATCTATATAGCGTTGCACTTCATGGATCACTGCATCAGTAAATGGGAGGGACTTCCTGTCTTCCATATTAGGACTTCGTTCTTGTCCAATCACAATGTCAATCTCTTTCTGCATTTGATCTGAAAAAGTGGGCAGGGATTCAATAGTGTGTACAGTATGTATGCAATGATGCAACTCATATACAGGCATAACTTTATGGCCACTAATCAGGCATAACATTATGATCAGATTCCTAATATTGTGTTGGTCCCCCTTTTGCTGTCCCTTTTACTGATCCGTCGTGCATTAACAGCATTAACTTTTTCAGCAAATTGAGCTACAGTAGTTTGTCTGTTGGATTGGACCACACGAGCCAGCCTTCGCTCCCCACGTGCATCAATGAGCCACGGCCCCCCATGACCCTGCCGCCTTTGAAGATAAAATGTTCACTTGCTGCTTAATATATCCCACCCTCCAGATGCCTTGATGAAGAGATAATCAGTGTTATTCACTCACCAGTCATAATGGTATAATGTCATAACGTAATTATGTGTATCGTATCGCACCGCTTCTTGATAGGGTAAATTGTATCGTATCGTATTATATCGTATTGTTGGTAACTGCTTCAAATGTATCTTTAATGTATCGTATATGCATATAATATGCATATAATAATTTGTTCATTTGCATGTGGTTTATGTTAATATCTTATACTATAAATCACTACTTTGCCATAAAGGTTTAGATATTGCCTTTTTTGCACTTTCTTGCATTTACTATGGGAGTAAATAACTTTAATTTTAATTACGTTTCACTTCAAAAAATGAATAATAGAATATATTTTTTAAATGTGACTTTTTAGATAAGTAGGTGAATCACTCTGATAGACTGTCACACAAACCCGAACATTTATTCAGCGACCACCCACTTTTTAGGAAAATCATGCAGGAAAATGTGATTACAGTGATCAGAGTTTTAAAATTAGGGAATTTGTAATACAGGTTCCAACTGAGAAGGTTGGAACCAAGGAAACAGGATTATGGGAGTTAACACAAAACACATCTAACCTGGATCAACCTGGATTTTTTTTTATTATCTGCAAAATCTGTAAAGGTGACCAGGTTCTAAAATACTCCAGCAATCACATTGGCATCAACAAACAAAGTAAAAAAAACATGTAATTTTTCCTCTTTCTGATGTTTGAGGTGATCATTAAGTGAAACTCATGACTAGTTACTGCCACATGATTGGCTGATAATTGCATGATCAATCCATATTAAGAAACAAAAATGTAACTTTTCATTGCTTTATGTATGTTTTTAATGTAAAATATTTCTTGAAAACTCAGATTGACTATATATTTTTATATATATATATATTTATCGTGCAAACATGTTCTTCAATGGTCTTACCCTGTATTTCAGGATGCTTGATCAGTAACATCAAAGCATATCTGAGCGTAGTGCTGGTGGTCTCAGTCCCAGCCAGGAATAAGTTTAAGACACTGGCTATCAAATTTTCTTGATGAAACTCTGAATTGGGATTGTCTTTTTCCTGTTTGGAGAAAGAAATATTGCATGTGGGTAATCAATGTAGCAATACAAGAAATCAATTTGTATAAGCAATTTATCATATAGAACGCATTAACTAGAGCCATATTTAAAATAGGCTACATAAGTTCAGAACTTCTGGTAAAGATATTCATATTCTGCTACACACTACTTTATGCTATTAATATTCATATACAGAAGGTATTGATTTTAAAACCAAAATTCAAATTCAAATAAGAAAAAAGAAATGACAAAGAAGAAGAAATGACTGAAAAAAGAGTATATTGCATGAATACATGAATATGCTAATTATCACATTCTCTTACGGTTGATTAATTATGCACACAGCTATGAGACACAAAATCTACTAAAAGTCACGATTTATCAGTCATACTGTAATTAGATTATTTTAATTAATAAAATAACGACAATGTTTTTGTACATGCGATGTAGTTGAATGCATTGAAAACCTGCTGATGGTTTAAAAATATTATATTGTAAGTAACCAAAATCTTGCAGCTCACTTAAAAATAAAAAAAAAGCAATGTCTCCAATTTAGAGGCCCTGCATGTTAAATTCTTTTTATGCACTTTGAAAATAGTAAAACTATTAGCACTGTCATTATGTTTGTCATGTCTGCCCCACTTAAAACTAATTCCAATGTTATGTATTTGGGATGGATCTAATCCACCACTTGCGCCAAAATTCTGCAAGAAAAACGAACTCAACTCAGAACATCAGTGTTCAATTTTGGAGGAGAAATGCTTCATCATTAGATCGATATATGTAGCGAATTTTAACGGTTCAAACTAGCAATAAAAAAGCACTGTAGTATAAACGTTTGCTTACCTGGCTGAGTCGGATGAGGAAGCAATCGATGAAGTCTCTTGGGTTGTCTGGGTCCAAATTTTCATTGTGTTCTTGTACTTTGCCCTTAGAAAAGGCCCTGACTTCATCCACATCTTTGAAAATTTGATGATGCTTCCCAGGAAGTGCATGAAGCACAGTTGGAAAGATATTATACAACTGCAAAATAAGAGAAAAAATTCATTTGAAAATGTCTAATATCACCTTTTTGGTAGTTGGTTATAACAATAATTGTTTTTTTTTTAGAATTGTACTTCATGTTATTGTATGCTATATTATAATAATTTAGAAATGGAAGATGGAGCATCATTACATTTATTATTTTCACAAGGATTTGAAGGTCTGCATGAATAGTCTCAGCAGTTTCTTTAATAATCCTATCATGTCATACCTGTCCCCCTGTGCTGCTGCCAAACGTCAGTACTCCATTGATGACTTGAAGCAAACGTAGAAAGTTATGGTCTTCATAACCGAAGCGTTGGCCAAACACCAATGCACAGATAATGTTGGATACAGCTCTACTCAGGAAGAATGTGCAGTCAAATGGGGCAGCTACAGGAAGTAAACACATGTAAATAAGTCTTAGATTTTTGTCATACTGTTGATTGGTGCATTCCAGTCAAAAGGCAGCAATTTTGGGCACCATTTGGACTCCACACTCTACACTATTGACTAAAACTAGACTTATGCTTGGACATCAGGCTTTACTATTTATTTGCAAGAGTTCAATCCCTTCCAGAGCTGTAAAGAGTCACTAAAAATCCTTCTTGAGTAAAGTATAAATGTTACCGCAAAACTTACTTCATTACAAGTTAATTCAAATATGACTTAAATTCTTAGAGTAACTGATTTTAACAGTACTTGAGTATTTTACTCATATTGAACGTACACTCAAAGGTGCACTAATCCTAAAATCCAAGTTAGTGAAAAGCCAAATTTGTGAGGTTTTATTTTTTTTTTTATTAAAATTAATATGTTCACTTCAACACTTCATTAAACAAAAGCAACACAACAGTCTCTTCAACAATAATATTGTCTCATCTGCAAAATTAAAATGTGGCGGTCATTGCCAGTTAAAATGTAGTGGAGTAAAAAGTATATATATTGAATCATAAATGTAGTTAAGTAGAGAGTAAAAGTTGCTTATATCTTTGATACCCAGTAAAACTAGATGAACCAAAAAAAAAATTAAGTACAGTAATGGAGCACATTTACTCAAATGCTTTACACCACTAATCCCTTCTTTACACGTCATCAACTGAGAATAACAGGACCTCTATGAGATTAGAATTATTGGAAACTAATTATTCTATTTTTATTTAAACTAAAGTTACTAAAAATGCCATTCACCCAATTTTTTATCCATTTGATTGGAATAATTAACCAATATTTGGTCTGTTGAAACTGACATGAATTAGGCCACTTACACTTAGTTTCTTTCATGGCATCCAGCAAGTGTCTGCTCTCCTCCTGTATCCACCCCTCCATCCTTTTGCGTCCCATTCCAAAGTCCCTCAGAGTAGTGAGTGCAAACCTCCTTAACTGACGCCAACGCTCTCCATTACTGATAGTTATACCTGAGAGATGAAGAAAGTGTTGGTAATATGACAATGAATCCTATATATAACAATGAATCACATACAACCCTAATTCCAAAGAAATTTGGAACTCTGTGTAAAATGAACAGTGTTATATACCATTTTATAAACAACAATTTATAGACACATTTTTGCAGATTGGTGAACCTCTGCCCCTCTTTACTTCCTTTATACCCCATCATGTAACTGGCTTATTGCCAATTAACCTAATTAATTGAAAATGTTCCTCCAGCTGTTTCTTTAATAATCCTATCATGTCATACCTGTCCCCTGTGCTGCTGCCAAACGTCAGTACTCCATTGATGACTTGAAGCAAACGTAGAAAGTTATGGTCTTCATAACCGGAGCGTTGGCCAAACACCAATGCACAGATAATGTTGGATACAGCTCTACTCAGGAAGAATGTGCAGTCAAATGGGGCAGCTACAGGAAGTAAACACATGTAAATAAGTCTTAGATTTTTGTCATACTGTTGATTGGTGCATTCCAGTCAAAAGGCAGCAATTTTGGGCACCATTTGGACTCCACACTCTACACTATTGACTAAAACTAGACTTATGCTTGGACATCAGGCTTTACTATTTATTTGCAAGAGTTCAATCCCTTCCAGAGCTGTAAAGAGTCACTAAAAATCCTTCTTGAGTAAAGTATAAATGTTACCGCAAAACTTACTTCATTACAAGTTAATTCAAATATGACTTAAATTCTTAGAGTAACTGATTTTAACAGTACTTGAGTATTTTACTCATATTGAACGTACACTCAAAGGTGCACTAATCCTAAAATCCAAGTTAGTGAAAAGCCAAATTTGTGAGGTTTTATTTTTTTTTTTTATTAAAATTAATATGTTCACTTCAACACTTCATTAAACAAAAGCAACACAACAGTCTCTTCAACAATAATATTGTCTCATCTGCAAAATTAAAATGTGGCGGTCATTGCCAGTTAAAATGTAGTGGAGTAAAAAGTATATATATTGAATCATAAATGTAGTTAAGTAGAGAGTAAAAGTTGCTTATATCTTTGATACCCAGTAAAACTAGATGAACCAAAAAAAAAATTAAGTACAGTAATGGAGCACATTTACTCAAATGCTTTACACCACTAATCCCTTCTTTACACGTCATCAACTGAGAATAACAGGACCTCTATGAGATTAGAATTATTGGAAACTAATTATTCTATTTTTATTTAAACTAAAGTTACTAAAAATGCCATTCACCCAATTTTTTATCCATTTGATTGGAATAATTAACCAATATTTGGTCTGTTGAAACTGACATGAATTAGGCCACTTACACTTAGTTTCTTTCATGGCATCCAGCAAGTGTCTGCTCTCCTCCTGTATCCACCCCTCCATCCTTTTGCGTCCCATTCCAAAGTCCCTCAGAGTAGTGAGTGCAAACCTCCTTAACTGACGCCAACGCTCTCCATTACTGATAGTTATACCTGAGAGATGAAGAAAGTGTTGGTAATATGACAATGAATCCTATATATAACAATGAATCACATACAACCCTAATTCCAAAGAAATTTGGAACTCTGTGTAAAATGAACAGTGTTATATACCATTTTATAAACAACAATTTATAGACACATTTTTGCAGATTGGTGAACCTCTGCCCCTCTTTACTTCCTTTATACCCCATCATGTAACTGGCTTATTGCCAATTAACCTAATTAATTGAAAATGTTCCTCCAGCTGTTTCTTTTTAGTAAGACTTCTATTTCCAGCCATTTGTTGCCCTCACCTAACAACAGAATGACCATTTATTTTCCTTAAATTGGTATATTTTCACAGTTTAAACATTTGATAAACCCCTGGAACAACCAGGGTGCAATATACACATAATCAACAAACTCAGATTGAATGTATACATCCTGTGTTTTAAACAAGTAAAAAAAATCTTACTTTTATTTTATTTACTTTTATATTCATTTGTATTTTTGTGACATCCTGTATTTTGTGACAATAAATATTACGAGTTGAAAAACTTTTACTTTCTACAAGAGCACTTAAGAATCTTTTTTGGATATATACTTCCAGATTTCAATAAATCATTCATATTTTGGTGTAACTACTATTACTCTTAATATCACAATTCAAAAAGCTCCTGGTATGTAATACATCTCTGGTTTTGGGTTTGTGGAATACCAGATAGTGAAAAAATTTTAGTATCTTGTGTCATAAAGGACATTTTGTTTTCTTACCGTAGCCTTTCAGCAGTTGTTGTACAAAAGGTACAGGGGCTCTGCCAACAAAATCATCTGCATTGTCAACAAGGGCTTCTTTCACTGTGTCATAGCCCACCAGAACAAGGAATCTCTGGGGTCCCAGATACACCGTCATCACAGGACCATATGTCTTACTCCACTGTTAAAGAACATAGAACAAAAGTATTATCCATTTAAAAATACTAATTTCTCTGCTATTTTAATTTCCCTGCTTGAAAACTGTAGCAAGTACATGAAATAATGTCAAGAGAACAAGATCCTTAGAAATTATGCAACATTTAACAAATAAGGAAGGAACACAACACCATGGAGTTTTGGATTTTACCTTGAAAATCACATCTAATTCATTTTAGTTCAATGCTCCTTTCTTCTTAAATTAATGTCAATACAAATAGATTCTTCATAATACCTAAAATGTTTCACAAAAAAAAAAAAAAAAAAAAAAAAAATTAGGACTTCTTTTATAAAATCTCCAACAAGGTGGTTTAAAAAATGAATATTCAATAACTATGTAATGAATGCCCAGTGTAGGTACTACTGAATAACTGAATTGTGGGAAATATATTTAATTAAATTGGGGGAAAAATCCCTGATTACCTTTAGAAAAGTTTTAAAGGGTGCACGGTTGTCCAATGTTAGAATATTTCCAACTATTGGCAAAGCTGTAGGTCCTGGTGGTAGATTATGTGGCTTATTCCTCCCTCTGAGCACTATGAACAAAGCTATTACTAAACCCAGCAACAGAAAAGTGCTGAAGGGATCCATAGTTTTTACCAAAAACAATATTTGCTCTGTTTTGAGTTTAACGTCTGTTGCTTGTTTTTGCAAAAAGCATTTTGACTTTGAAACTTGCTGAGTTTATATAATACCAGGAAATAGGAGGGGCTGAAAAAAATTAACCCTGTGCTTATCTACAGCACACATGAACTCCTGAATGGGTCTATCCCACTGATTAAAGAAGAGAGAGATACAGAGTTTGCATAACATTGTATGTTAAGTACATAATCATCTAAAGAGATATTCATCTAACTATAAATAACATGTTGAGGTTACTGAACTGTATTTAAACAATGCATTTAAAATGCTGAATGATAGTTTAAAATTACCTATAACCTGCATGTACACTATATTGGGCCAAAAGTATTGGGTCACCTGGTCATTAGTATGGTATGTGGTTTTTGATCATTGCATTCCACATTTAGTCCTAATTTGCTTTTCTAATTCCCTCCACTCTCCTGGGAAGATGTTCCACTTGATTCTGGAGTGTGCTTATGTATATGTGTGTTCATCAGCCACATGAGTATTACAAAAGGCAGGTATTGATGTTGGTGAAGAGGCCTGTGCAGTCAGTGTTCAAATTTATGCCAAAGGTGTTCAGTAGGGATGAGATCAGAGCTCAAGATCTTCCCTTCCAAAGCATGTAAACCAGATCTTCAAGGAGCTCACTTTGTGCACAGGAGCATTGCCATGCTGGAACAGGTTTGTGCAGTAAATGCTACATTTTATTATAGCGCATCCAAAGATGTCCTGTACAAATGAATGCCTCCAGTTTTGTGGTAAGAGTTTGGAAAAGAAACACATATAGCAGGACAGGTCCGGTGACCCAATACTTCTGGTAATATATATATTTATATTATATATTATATATATAGTATAGTGCGATAGTTACTTTGGCAATCTAATCCTATATTTGTGGATCTTTTTGTTTTTTGCTGTGTTTGACCTGCCATAATTATTTAAAATTATGTTAAGATTTAAATACAATATGATTGTATATAATATCACACTTTAATAAATTCTCAGAACGTAAATCTTAAGATTATGTGATGAACTGAATCTTCTGTTTCTTAGAAATAATTACCCTTAGGTCGCTAAAAAACAAACCTAGGTGCCTTTAGTCAATCAGCTTTTAGCATACATTTTAAGCAAGCGATATTGATTAATCATTATCTTTAACATGATCATAATCAGCAAGAGAAAAACAACAACAAATATTTATGTATATCTAAACACTACAATTAGAAACTCTTAGCATTTAAAACAGGATTTAGTTTCTGATTTTTATGTCAAATGTGTAGCTTTTTACATTTTCATTGTCACTTCAAATTGCTCTGATAATAGAAAACTTGTAATAGGCATAAAACTATATTATATCTGCAAGAAATAGTCATTAATATATGAGATATGTACATTATATTTGCATACTTATTTACATTGGATATTATGCAATGAATATACACACATATATAACTATAAATATATTGAAAAAATATTTACTGAAAAATATTTTAAGATATAATTTATTGTATATGCTTTGAATGTACAAGTTTTGTTTTTTTTCAATAGTTCAGCTCTTAGTATTGGTTGCTCCACTGAAGATTTTCTGAGGGCATATACATTAAAATAATGTTCTTGTCAGGACAATGAGTCAGAGGCAGATGCAAGTGCAGATGAATATTTAATTAATGCAATATACAATTATGAACAAAGCAAACTAGAACATATACACAAACACAGCGAAGTGCAATGGATGCTAAACAAATGAGAGATCTTAAATACTGGTGCTCATAAATATGATTCCAGTTTTTGTAATATCTTGTGAGGAGGATGGGGAATGCAGTCTGATGCCGTTTTTTGACACTTTAATTATGAACACAGGAAGTATCAAAGCAACTGAACTAATAAATTTAGGCAAGCAATGGCTTTAGGAGGCACTATTTTTTGGGGGGAAAGTGCTTGGACCCCTTTGACCCGTTTTTATTTGGCAATGGTATGAGTCAAGAGTCAATATATGCTTTAGTATATTTTTGTCATGGTTACAAAAATTGTCCTAATGTCATCCATTATCAGGACACTTACTCCTCTAAAATGCATTTAGGTTTAAGAAAATGGCACAAATCGGTCAGAAAAACTGTTTGTTCCTACTGGATGAATGTCACACATACATCTGATCTCTGTGCTCCATTTACAGATATCAAACAATGAAATGAACAGATATAAAGATTACTACAGTATTAACACTGCTGTATGTGATTAATGTGTGATACCTCTTGCACAATTAAAAGACAGATAAATATCCTCCTTTAGACAGACCACCAGTTATATTGTTTTATATTTTATTGCACCAGCCAACTTTGTATTCACTTACTCACACACACACAAACAAACACACACACACACACACACACACACACACACACACACACACTGTGATTTAGGTCAGGTCATATTGGGATAAAATTCTGTGCACAAAAACAGAGCAGAAAAATCCATAAGATTCTGGGTTAAAGTATTTTTTGCAATAGAAATGTTTTAAAAAATAAAAGTTAAAAACAAACTCTGTGCAAAAAAAGTGTATTATAACTTATTAAATCAGGTATAAATTGCAGTAATTTATAAAATCGCCATTCATCGCCATATTCATTTATTTCGCTCTATAGTATAGTATAAAGGGCAGTTAGCTGAAGGTACAGGCAGGAGCCTCAGAACATAAATAACAGTTTGAGCAATTTTGTAGTGTTATCACTGAGCCTGTAGCATGACAGTGCAGATAAACACACCACCTTATTTTGTATAACCTAGCAAGTCAAAAAAACTATTGGCTGGAATGAGATCTCAGGGAATTGTCTCAATTAAATAGGGTGGATATCGATAGTATGAATTTAACATTATTTAGATGGCAAACTTCTCTTAAAGGAGAAAAACAAACAAAACAGTGTATAGCAGGGGTCACCAAACTTTTTGAAACTAAGAGCTTCTTCTTGGGTACCGATTAATGTAAAGGGCTACCAGTTTGATACACACAGTTTGATCTGAAATAACAAATTTGCTTAATTTACCTTTTATTATATGTTATTATTAATAATTAATGATATTCATCTATGTGAAGACACTAATCATGTTAATGATTTCTTATAATAATTATCAACACTGATTTAACAAAGTAGGAAACAGCTATTTTTAGAAAAGGCCCACGGGCTACTCATGTGGTTCTTAAGGGCTACCTGGTGCCTGCGGGCACCACGTTGGTGACCCCTGGTGTATAGGTTTACAAGCTCAAACAAATTTTTATAATATTCATTTTATTGTCGATTCATTGTCTAGCTTCACTCAGGCTGCAGTGTTTCACAACCTGACTGCTACACTCTCAGAAAAAGTAACTTGCCTTTTGTATACGTTTAATTTTCTTACCTTAGAAAAGTGAATGTAATACAGTAATCCCCTGTTTATCGCGGTGGTTCCGATACCGCCCGCGATAAACGAAAAACCGCGATAGACGGATGCCACCCCAAAAATGCTATTTTATGTATACAGTACTGTACTGTATTACATTTTACTTCATTTTATAATCAATAATTATATTTTTATTAATACATTTAATTCTTTTAACATAAAACTCCCAAGGTTTTGGTCTATCGTGCTATCCGCGAGACCATTTTGCTATCAGCCAAACAAATGAGTTATGTGGCAAATGCAATTCGGTGATAAACAGGAGGCACCCGATTCTAACCATGGTAAAGCAGGGGATTACTGTACACTTCTGAAAACTCATTTAAGGTGTATTTATTGTAGGAATTTAAAAACCACACGATATGGAATGAAGGTGCAAAAGATGATTTATTAATAACGTTTTTTGCCTGCACTAGGTGTCCATCTAGGTAGTGAACAAACTCTGAACCACCTGGGATACAAAGTAGTCCCTTGGTCCCTTTACCACTACTGAAACTCAGGTTAAATAATTCCTGCTGACATTGAATTTGCTTGCTCATTGTTCTCATTTAGTTGTGTTCAATGTTGGTAAATTAAGTCCAAGTCCATGTTATATAAATGGCATATGCATAATTAGTGTCAGGTTACGCATGTGCTTGAGTCCAAGTCCAAGTGAGTGGTTTTGAAGTTCACCTTCCTGTTTGCCTGTATTATTTTTCAAAATGTTAAAGTTTTACAATAATGTCTGGACCACTGGCTTTAACAAAAGCATGACAAATAAATAAAAATAAAACTTTCTAGATATAATTTACACGTAATTGTGGGCTACCATATACAATATATTTAAACTTGCTAATTTTACTATTTTGAACATTAATGCTTTAAAAAAAAAAAAACAATGGTTTTGTTCATACAGTGTGTTCTCTTGTTAAGCAAACATACTGAGACTAAGCTGCCTAAACCTTATCTGTTATGATTTCAGATTATTCTAATAGACAGTAATTAATAATTTTACCAATAGAATAGTTCAGTCCTTGGGATAAACAGTGTCTAAGAATATGATAACATTTAGAGCATTTGGCAGACACCCTTATCCAAATCGACTTTCATTTATCTCAGGCATACAGATATAGGGTTAAGGGTCTTGCTCAGTGGCCCAGGAGTGGCAGCTGGGTGTGGTTGGGATTTGAACTCACAACGTTCAGTTATAAAGTCTAATTCTATAACTACTATGCTACCATCTCCTCATATGATGCTCTCTCTTCTATTGTCCCCCAAATCCCTTCATTAGTGTCATATTTAAGTACACAACACTGACCTCAAGTGTTGTAGTTTTTTAATGCATTTCCCAAAAATATGAATTTTTCAAAAAGCCATGCAGTGGTCCTGGGCTTAATAATCCCACTCACTGAATCCAATATAACACTAGAAAAATGCAGTGTAATAGAGCAATTGTAACTCAACCCCATATGTTTAACTCATCCCTGCATGTGTATCTTCTGAATAGTTCTTAAGTCCTGAGGACTGAATACTGAAATTAACGTCTCACTTTGGCTTTAGTAAGCTCAGTGTTTCAAGAACAATACATTTTAACAAAAATGTAAAGCTATATAGCACAAACCATTTGCTGCTTTCTAGTGAAGAAGCTAAGAACATATAGAACCATAAACACAAAAAATACAAACTTTTTTCCAGAACTACTGTAGGACATCAGAAAGTAAATCCTCCACAGTCAAAAGCATCGAAGTCTGAGTCGCCCTCAAAGTCAAAGCTGTTATAATGAGGCGAGTCGACGGTCTCGGCGCAGACGTGGTGGTAGGATGCCTCTCCTCCAACCTCTGGAAAACCCATTGAATGGGTGATCTCAGGTGCTTGAGCAGGAACATTTGAGGAGCCAGAACAGGTACTTAGGTAACCCAATGCTGATGAGGCAGCAGCCCCGCCCATCAGTAAACAGACTGCCCTGACAGCACGCACATCACTGCTGTTACCATGGCGCAGGCAGTTGTTGGAGTGAAAGCGCAGAGACTGGGGGCTTTGGTCTTGGCGTTCACATATACTACCTAAAAGATACAAAATGCAATTCTAAATGGTGTAAAATATAGAGCTGATGAAAGACAATACACATAACAAACTAGGCGATACACAGTTATTTTTATAACTGGAACCCTACAAAAGAATTGTAACAAAAAATTTATATTCATAAGAGTATTTCTCTTTCTTAACACCATGTAATATGTGAAAATATAATTAACATTCAATATTTCATTTGCTTTTTTATTGTTTTTTGGAATTTAATGATACATTAAGCTACAGCACTACATTGAAACCCACCTCTGCTTCTAAAGGAGCTCTCTCTGGATTGGGTACGTGGAGACTGAAGCTCTTTCTCGGTGGGTGTGTCTGGCAGAGAACCTCTGTCTGTGATACAGGGGGAGATGCTTTGTTGCCGCTTCAGCAATGATGATGATGATGCACTCTAAAACAGAAACAGGCACTGATTATGCCTCAATTACACAAAATACTGGTGGTCTAGTGGTTAGGATGCGGCGCTCTCACCGCTGCGGCCCGGGTTCGATCCCCAGTCAGGGAACCAACCCCAGCCTTTAGGGTTGCACAAGCCATTGCACTCTTAGTGCCAATCCCAAGCCCGCATAAATGGGGAGGGTTGCGTTAGGAAGGGCATCCAGCGTAAAAACGTGCCAAATCAATGCGGATCATGAATACGGATTATCTGCTGTGGTGACCCCTAATGGGAGAAGCCGAAAGAAATTTTTACTGAACTTAAAAAGATGAGTTTTCTACTGTAAAGTTATAGTCCCTCCATTGTAAGCCTTCCATACCAGATATTACATTTACACTGACACTGTGTACAGTAGGTGTAAAGATAAGTTGACGTTTCTAAACCAACAGTTACATTGAGGTGTGTAAAAACCTACATTTGCATGTGAAAGCTGACTTAACTGTAGTTTTAATAAACTTAACAAAAATGGGCTGCAAGTAACAATAATTACAAAGTACACCTGTATGGCATCTCCTAAATTGAGCAGAAAATGTATGCACAAGGACATTTTACCTAATAAAATGACCACTGAGAATCATTCAAATCAGTTTTTATTAATTAAAAGTACAATTACATTTTGTATTTTGTTGATTATATCTACTGTTACAAGTCACAAGTTTGTATTAAATTGAAAATTATATTACTCATTCACACATATCTAAATACAATTTTATTGTTATAGTGCTTTTAACAATGAACCAATGTCCTAAAGCAACTTTACAGAAATCAAATATAAATTTTCAATGTATAAATTAGTCTCAAATTGTATCCATAAGCTTTTCCCTAATGAGCAAGCCAGTGGTGGCAATGCCACGGAAAAAACTCTCTGAAATGGTATAAGGAAGAACCAGTGAGAGAAACCAGACTCAAAAAGGAGACATATCCTCATCTGGGTGTCACCGAACATCCATTCATCATAGTTCCATCATTGTTAAGGTTATTAACTGTTCACTGATGGAGACTCGAGTTTGAAACTGTTCATTGTGATCGTAGTCCTGAATCAGATTATTGTGCTACAATGCTTTAGATAAATATAATAATATAAATAAAAAACATCAGGTCAGAGGATTTGTGATTTGTTGCTTCTCTGCAGCAAACTGTGCAAGAAAATGTGAGAGTATTGATGTTTATAGTTGATATAAATGCACATTATATAGACTTTACCCAAATTTATAGATAATTATTTCCATATATATTTGTGAGCATGAAAGATTTTGTATAAAAAGTAAATTTTTTATAATTATATCCAGATTTGAAAGTCCTGGACTGATATTGATCTTAAAAATGAATTTGATTCACATAATAATGAAGATGTTACAAACTGGATGAGAATAGAGGTTTTTGAATGATTATAGAATTAAAGACTCACCTCTTTAACCTTCTTTATTATCTTCAGCCATTGGCTGTGGGAAAAAATCAATAAATAATCAATTAAACAAGGCAGCTGATCAGATTGCAACACATTTTCTATGGTTTGGTTGAATGTAAATTTCTTAGACAATTACTTATACATTTTACTTGTGGACATAAACATTAATAATCTTATCCAAGTCAGAATTAATTCTATTTATTACTCATTAATCATTTTTTTATATATAATTTTATAATTTTATAAACAAACAATAAATAGTCTATTTCTATATTTTTTTTCTTTTTTTTTTTAGTTTTAAGGTTTTGTGCAATTTTATTTCCATACACAGTGTTAAAGTTTTTACAAAGAAACAATTTAAAAAAATCATTTTACTTGCTCAGACTGACCTGCAGTCATCAGGGTTATCAGAGAGCAGCAATATGAATTTGTTTTGGGGCAGGATGAGAGCAAAACAGCAGTCCCTACGCCCTCCTGGAGGCAAACGGGGCAGGTCCAAGATCTCTTTGCCTTCTACAATGGACTGACAGTTGCTCTGTAGCACCACCACCTGTTCTGGTGGAGAATCTGCATCTTTGCACAGCATCAGCCTGCCTTCTGCAGTCAACACCACATACTTCTCTTTCCACTGCTTAAACATGAAGCCTCCTGAAATAAATATATGTTTATAAATACAGTATGTACATATGGATATGATAGATGATAAAATACAATAGAGCTTGCTTTTATAGGAAAATAATCAAGGCAAATATTACTTTTTTCACCATGTAATATTAAGAATACAACATTTTTGTGGTATAAACTGTGATATTCTTTTTTTAATATTTCTACCCCCCTTTGGGATAAGCATTGAAACAACTGCTGGGTGAGATAACCAACTATATCAGTCAGGTTGCTCTTAGATAGGAGCTATCCAACTTCTAGCTAAAACACTTTCAAAGATATAGATTAACAGCAAAATGTTGATAGGTGAGAGTCTGCTCTGTTTTTTAGGGATTATTGAGGTCCCAGCCAGGATTAGATATAGTCGAGGAGCCTACGTGACCTACGATTTATTACGACTTGGAAACACAACAAAAAAGATCTGTTTAGAAACGGATCACAACCTAAAAGTTTAAAAGTGTGGAACAAGAATAGTGGAAATGTGTTAAAGACATTTAATGGTTTATTATTAGCTGGAAAATGATTAGATTTGACTAAAATCATGGTTTCAAACTATTTAAATTATATATAGGTGTGTTTTTAATTAAATATATGGATATATTGTAGATTTAAATTTTAGAATACTTCTTGAGAATTTTGTGTACATTTGTCTACTATTGCTGTTAGAGTATAAAAGAATTACTAGAAATGTTTAATACTTCTTAGTGTCAAAGGATAAAGTGTCATCTTACCATATTTCTTCAGGAAGCCTCGTTGCACTCCAGCTGTGGTCATATCTACACCCAGTCAATGATTTGCAATACAAACAGCCAAAATGTCTGGATTTTCTATCAATTTGTATGCGAGAGAGAGAGAGAGAGAGAGAGAGAGAGAGAGAGAGAGAGAGAGAGAAATAATCCCCACACATTTAGGGCAATCCAGAAATCAGTAAGCAATCCATGAAGCATGATGGGATTGCTGACCTCGCTTCTGAGAGCAGAGTAAAGCATTATTTATATAGTCTATAATAATGATGATTATAATCATTACCCAGAGTGATTTCATCACACTTGCAGTAAGTAAACTCAACCAAATGTAAATTAATTTTCCATCTCTTTTCTCCATCTCTAATCAGCCCATCCAGGAACATGCTGGACAGTGCCCAATGTCCACAAACTTTGCTTATATAAAAAAATTACCTATAATCTAATGATTATACACAGCATGAAGTTAAAATGTGTCCTCTGTCAGTTTAAGATTACAGTGTTTGGGATTGATATTCTGCTACTTTCATGAATTTGACTAGGCTCTACTTATCTGAACCTAAAAGGGCGTACGTTATCCGTTACTCCATAATATTAATTGTTTCATTGTCAAATGTCAGACAGAGACTGGCTTGGTGTAAAGGATTACTGCTTAATCAGTCTGCCTCCTAGTGCTGTTACATAACCCCTAATCTGGATGTCCACAAAGAGCTGGTGAGTTCTTCTAGAAAGATCTTTTATGGGAGCAACAGGTGTTTATTAAAATCAATGAGAAAACAGAGGATTTGTTGTAGAAACTAATATCTTAAGGATTTCTGTGACCTTAAGGGTTTACTTTTTCACGTCTATTCATTCATATACCCATCCACCTTTTCAAACATGTATCTACTGATCTACATACACATACACCACTCCAAACATCTATCTATCGGTCAATCTGTCCTTCTGTCCATCCATCCATCCATAGAGAGGATTGTCAGGGATTGCATGTACTGCTCATTTATCAATAGAAGCTTCCAGAATGTATCCAACAAAATCTACTGCAGACCTATTTTGCAAGTGCTTTTTCATGTTTATATCGACAGTCATTTACTGTGTACATGCAATACCCTGATGCAACAATTGATATTATTTGCCATATTATAGAAGGAAGCCATTTGTTGAGATCTTGTCACCAACCATGTTGGTACATTTGTATTACAGATATACACATAACCAAATAATACTTTTGTGGTGGACCTCCCCTTGGCACAACAATGATACTGGCATGGTAATATATTTTATTGCACTTATTTCCTAAGGTTTATACACATCATGTTCAAAGCTGTATCTACTATTTTTCCAAAATCTAGTCTCTCATTGGATGTATTTGTGTTCATCAGGGAAGAGTACAAATCTGATGACTGCAATTGGTGTTTTAATATGTAATCAGTAGGTTCCAATCAGTGTTATTAAACAGTTTAAAACAGTGCTCACCAACATCATCCTCAAAACACAACATGACATTGAAAAATATGAGCTAATACATGCCAATACATTCTCTGTCTTAATGAATACAGAATGAATACGGACCTAAATCCTACATCTATCATTAACCTAAAGACCTTTATGTAAATGTAATGCACTGACAAACACTGTTGTGTAAAATCATTGCATTTCTTTTTGCAAGGATTTATTGTGCAACGTTATTAAATATTCAGCTAAAAAAGTGTTTTTCCATTTTAATAACATATGAACAGGGTGTATATGCTGTATATCCTGTATACAAGCACAACATATAATGCATTAAAAAACGCACAGCACACTGGGTGGCAAGCGCATGACAAGAGCACTGTTTGAAAATGTAAATGATCTGAAGAAGGTGATAATGGTTTAGAGGGGGAAGAGGGGACTATTTGACCACCTGGGGAATGAACCTGTAAGTGTCTAGTCTCAATGGCTGTACTTTTTGGGTTGTGCCAGACAGGAGCCCACATGAGGGGCGAAATGGGTTAACAATGATTGTGGCCTTATTATCTGTAATAGTCAGCCATTACTGAACCATTACTGAACCTAACCGGAGCCCATTTTCAGCTGTAGTTTTTGTTTTCTACCACAAGTGGGCAGTTGTTTAAACCAACAAGGGTGTCAGATTACCCATGACTCTTTCTGCTGCCTGCCTTTGTGTATTTTACTATTAGTGTATTACACACACACACACACACACACACACACACACACACACACACCACACAGTCATGAATATGGGAGCTAAATTACTAAGTGACAGTGTGCAGGCATCACCACTTCATCTAGTAAAATAATACACTATTAGACTTAAAGCTGCAACTGCTAACTAAAATAATCCAAATTTCCCTTTTTTTCACAAGGAAAAATTATTGTAAATTATTAATTTACTCTATTAAATGGCAAAGCACAATGCAAATTGAACATACATTTGGAAAAAGACCAGCAAAATTGTGTTTTTCTGTAATATTGTAATATGTATATGATTCAAAGTTCACCAATATTATAGGTGAATTAGCAAGCACTCATTTCAGGCCTCTTCTTAACACCTTTCCAGTGAATTTAGAATAACATGTCTGTGTCATTGCCAGTGATGCGATCGAGGCCTGTTTAACCTGTTTTAGCTCTTTTATTTTTTCATGTTCAACTCCCACGTCAGCATTCTGCCTTCGATAAAAAAATGTCTCACATTCTCCTAATTGTATTTCTTTTCTCTTTCCCCTCTCAGTTGTGCTCCCCCCTCATCTCTCTGTCTCTGCATGTATCTATGGTGGTGTCTGAGCTCGATTCCTTGAGCCCTATTGAAAACAACGGCACACAATGGGTTCTTTCTCAAATGGGATCTGTCTCCATTAAAGACCCTGGGAACACACTGCTATCCCCCTACAACCTCCACTTAAAGGGCTGGTATGCTGTACAACCAGGCAACCTATAACAACAGCGAACAATTTCTAGGAAATAAGCAAATCTTCAGCAAAATAAAATGCACGAAGGGCCCATGAAGTCATCCCCCAAACCTCTGCCATAGCAGGCAACCCTCATCTACATCACATAATCTCTTGCTCCTTTGCTCTGGTCTAAACAACGTCTGAATCAGCTGTACTTAGACATAGCAATGAGAAAACATCAAAACAATGCATGGCAAGGTCCACGTGTAAATACCAGCATCACAAGCATGGATATTATGTTTCTGTGTTTAAATGTACTACTGTCTCTTCATTTTTACTTCTGTGTATGATTGTCTGGCTGACTGACTTTAGTGGAATTTTAAAAAGAAATCAAAAAATTGTTTAGATATTATATATTCGCATATAAAACCTAGAGGCTTTTGGAAGGTTTGGCTTCACTGACACAAATGTGGGTTTGTCTGTGTGGATGTTTTTCTGGTGGTTACTTAGAAATGTTTAAGATTGCAATCACTTTTGTTTTGTTCTGACACCTTTTTATTCAGCAATTTGTATTACAGTAACTCTTCTGTGGGATTGGGCCAGACAGGCTAGCCTTTTGTTCTTATGGGGATCTCAATCTTGGACATCCATGATCATGTTCAAAAGTTGTCTTTCCTTGGGTGATTTTTGGTAGGAACTAACCACTGCATTCTGGGAACAGCCCACAAACCTGCCTTTTTGTAAATGCACTGACCCAGTCATTTACCTATCATAAGAGTCACTCAGATCCTTACACTACATCTTTAGCTTCTAACACGTCTACTTCAAGAAATTAATGTTTACTTGCTGTCTAGTATATCCAGGTGCCACTGTAATGAATTTTAATAATCACTGTTATATTCAGAGATATTTATGTAATGGCTGATCAGTTTAATCAATAATAATTTATAATATTTTAGGATATAAAAGTAGTTTTAAGGTGAAAAATGTGTTTTAAGAGTGCCACATTGTCACACAAAGCATTGTTGCTGCCTTACTTCTATAGGTGATGTGATCCTGAATTTTGCATGTTCTCCTCATGACTGCATGACTTTCTTCCATGTTCCTTTCTCCCAACTTGCCAAGAACATGGCAGGAGGTGCATAGATTGCCTTCAAAAAGTCTATAGGTGTGAATGATTGTGTGCATTGTTTTAAACACAGTAAAGTGAATAAATTTTTAGGCATTCCTTTCATTCAGTTCTTTTGGATTTTATTAGCAAATAGAATCTAAAAAATGTAAGGATCTATCTATTTTTGCTTTATTGGGTATTGGGTTTGAGAATGGTTTCGAATGTTCCACTTTCGTGTCTTTGTTTTTTGTGTAAATTACAATAATTTTGTCAATAAAATGTCACACAAAAATGGTTATTATCAGAGGAATTGTTTCACGTGTTTGTAGATTCTGTATATGTATAAAATATGTAGGACGTGTCCATATATGCTTATATACATTTGAAATGGATGGTTAAGTGATTATGTTTCAAATAAAGACATGTGTGTTTACCTGTGTTTTTCTTAGTAGTGGTCTGGTGTTGAATTTTATTTAGAATTTTGGTATTGGGTTTGAGATTGGTTTTGAATGCTCTTGGCACTTTTTGTGTATACTTGGCCACCCTGGTTGCAACACATACATTTTGTTATAACTAACTGGGATCTACAAGATTTTGACATTAAAGTGTCTCTAAATGATTATTATTAGAGGAATTAGTTTGTGTTAGAGGATCCTGGGTATACACAAGATATATGATGGATATAAATGATTAATTATATTATTTTTGACATTAAAGTTCAATTAAAACTGGTTATTATAAGAGAAACTGATTCACGTGTTGGAAGATCCCGGATATCCATGGGATATAGGTATGTATATGCTCATATACATTTTAACCCGATGTTTCAGCGGTAATGTCTAACTTTTGGACAAGGAATCAAATATCGATGTGTTTTTACATGGGCCTTTAAATCCAAGCTCACTAATGAAAGTGTTCTATTAGGCATTCTTTCTCAATTCAGTTCTTAATTTTTCACTACAAATTATATTATCAGCAAGTTTAAACTCAAAAATATTTTATTCAGGGGGTCTGGTGGTTTTTTGTGTATTTTGATATTGGGTTTGAGGTTGGTTTTAAATGCTCTTGCCTACTTTTCGTGTCTGCTTACACACTGGTTGCAACTTATACAATTTGTTACAGCTAAATGTGAATTACAATATATTTGACACTTCTTCTTCTTCTTCTTCTTCTTCTTCTTTTTCCTTGCCACAGTCGCTCGCTCATCAGGGACAAACTTACACTTATAAAGAACATTTTTTCATCACCACATTATCTGTATGAAGCTGCTTTGAGACAATGTTCATCATTAAAAGCACAATACAAATAAAAATTAATTGAATTGAATTAAATTAGGGGTCGCCACAGCGGATCATCCTTCTCAATCCCACCCCCCCCCCACATCTTCCTCAATATATACAATATATTTTACACTAAAGTGTAGAGGGATGTTCATGTGTGAGAAGTTTCAGGATGTAGATATGTATAAGCTCATATACATTTGAACTGGATGGTTTAGTAGGAATCTTATGAATAAGGGATCAAATATAGATATGTGTTTCCATATGTTTTTCTTTCTGTTTTTCTGCTATCCAGGAGGAGAGACAGAAATCAGATTGTGTTCGTCATGTTTTCCATGAATCATTTCGGGTTTTAAAAATAGCAGAGCTGTGATTTAATGCAGACTCGATGGGAACAAATCAGTAATTAAATAGCATGAGTGCGCATTGTGTCCCGGTAAATGAAGGATGAAGGATGAAGGAGGCCCCTCGGATTTCTGCGTCCACTGTGGGAAAAGACTCGGTGAGTCGGAGGGGAGGGATGAGAAGAAGAGAAAGAGAGGAGGCGGAGGAGGAGGACGGAAGGAGGAGTAGGGGGAGAAACAGAATGGAAAAAAGTTGTGTTGAGAAGTTTGGAGTTTTGTGCGCAGTGAAAGGATTTGGTGCTCTGTGGGAGTGTAGCTGGAGCCGGGAGTCTGGAGGAAAAAAAAGAGAAAGAAATGTTTACTTTTTTTTTTCCTCCGAAAGTAAACTAAACTAAACTTTGCAAGAACTCTGATTGGATATTGCAAACTTGCAAATCTTAAACTCTTCGCTGTGATTTGAAGTCCTGATTCTTCATGGACACATGCAAAAGTTGTCCCACTTTCTTGTTTGTTTAAGAAGTGTTTTTTTTTGTTTGTTTTGTTTTTGTTTACGGATTTGATCGCAGACTGAATTGCTGACGCTGCTGCTGCACCGCATTTCGGAGGTTTTTGGGAAGCATTTTTTTCCCCTTTTCGAAACCAGAAACAAGAACTTACAAGAGGAAAAACTGATCTAAATAAGAAAGCGGATTCAATCCAAGTAAAACACAGCGGTCTCAGGTACATTTGTTTATGTTTTCACTGGACATGCGCGTGAAGATGCGCTGACCCTCTTACAGAGACCCTGAACTGGACAAACAAACGAATCGAGTCGGAGGAAACAATGGATTTCTTTAAAATAAATCAGATTTTTTTACTTTTTGTGTCAGTTCTACACAGCCAACCTGGATCAGGTAAGCAAGAAATATCATTACCGGACAAACAAACAAACAAACATCTAATTTCTTCTTTGAGCGCACCTGGTTTGGAATCGAAATAATAAAAAGATTTCTAAAAAATAACAAAAACCTTACAATTTCATCAAATGAAGGATGCTTATTAGTTGAAACAAGGTAAATATAAAACTATAGAAAGTTGTTTAAAAAGATAGATGAATCTGTCATTCGAGAAGTAAAGGATGTGAAAAGCTTGAATTTGATTGGTTGATTTATCTTTTATTCCTGGGAAGTTTATGTTACAGCTAAGTGCCCATGGAAGTCCAACAGGTTTTACCTGCATAAGGTTTTAAGAGGTGTTAAACTTACACTACAGGTAAAAGATTCACACTACAGGTACAAAGAATATGCACTTGAGGATACCACCCCAATGACAACATCCAAAACACAAGCATTCAACCAAAACCAGTCAGCACCCTGGGGTACTCGAGTGCCTAATGGATAACGCTGGTGTAGACCGCAACGGGCTACAAGCCAATCCCTCTGAAGTTATGGCAAGATATCAGAGTTTGAAGTATTTCAAATCCAGTCTGATGCACAAATTACACAAAGTATCAGGTTCATGTCAGTATGGTGTTGATACTCCGATGTTTGGGAATAGAGTGGATGAGTGTGGGAGTGGAGCACAGTGATCAAGCTGTTTGTCAGGACCCCTGTTGATGCAACCTAATAAAAGATACATTGAGCTAGAATGAAAGGCTATAATAGAAATAATAGAAAGGCCAGTAACAAGGTGAGGAGAAAGGGAGAAATGAGGAGAAGGAATTCTACACTCTGTTGTCCTTGGCGCTCCACATTTCACTTTTATCAACAGAAGGGAGTGGAGATGACAGGAAGAAAACAAATGAGGAGGGAAAGAGTGGGAAAGAGTGATGAGGCATGGTTATCAAGTGTATGTGTGAAGCTCAAGCAGCATACCAGACTATGATATAAAAATGATCTGAAATGTTTCTGCACTTAATTGTTGTTTGAACCGTAAGAAATCGCAGAAATGTATAGCATATTTTGTTATGACACATATGTGGTTTGTTACAAGATGTTGAAAGCCTACTCTTTATTGAAGTGAAACTCAAGATTATTATTTTTCTATGATTTACTCATTTAGCAGACTGGTTTAAAGTTTCTAATCCTTATGGCTAAATAGTGTAAAATACCAAAGATGGTTTGTTTAGTTTAAGGGTAAGTGTTTCTCAGAAATCAGACAGACATAAAAGGAGAAGTAGCAGAGGAGACCAGGCTTTTAGACAGTAATGGTTACACTAAAGCAGAGAGAACCCAGCTATAGCAGCAATGTTTGTGGGCCTCATAAATTTCATCTTGGGAGTCATGTGTCTTGTTACCTACTGAAGATTTTCACTTTAGTCAAGTTTGGGCATAGTTAGTTTGGCTCACCTCTTTATGTGCTTAGTGATGATATCTCTTTTCACAGAGTTGTTAGGTGGGTTGGTGGTAGATGTCTCTGAATTTTTAGTTCTTCACATGAGCAAGGTCCCAGTTAAATACAGGGCAGAAACAAGCCTTGACTGGAAGCTAAGGGAGGTTTCTCATGCATTATTGCTGGGAGGGATGTCGATTGTCTCTCGACTGTCAATCACAGCTACACTAGCTAATTGTTTGGGTGTGTGAGCTCACTTATGCGGAAAAAATTCTGAGTGTATCACGTTTTCCAAAAGCAAGAAAAACACTTAAGGTGGCACCAAACAATCCATAGTTAATTTGTTTGCCCTCTTTGTTTACTCTGCTTGTTTTTAATTTTACAGCAATTAGATGTTCTTTTTAAAGGTCTTCCCTATATGTATCTGTCTCTATTATGTTTCAGGTCTGCTTCTTAAATACTTTTGACAGGAGTCATCAATAACAAATGTTTACATGTATGTCGCCATTAACGTCATGAACACAGCGACCCTGGGGGACGAATGATCTATGGGAAAGAGGGCCAGAGTTCTTCACTCTAATGTCAAAGATTAAACTGTGTGACTAGCTTGAGGGGAGTGTTTAAATTTACCAATTCATCAAGACAGGTCAAATGTCTTTGGATTGAGCTCGAGATTAGTTCAATTGGAATGCAAATGAACTGGCATGCTGAATTAGACATGCACATGGTATCTTTCCGTTTCAGTAACTGGGTGTTATCAGGTCCATGCCAGCAGAGGAATGTGAAACAGTCCTATGAGGAGACAGAAGACAAGGAGGAATCCAGTGATTCATGTTTGCTGTGATAGTGGTCTTCCAAACGTTTGATAGTGTGCAGCTTGCCAGGCCTCAGTCTGTTCAGCATCATATAAACCCATACTAGAATGGTTAAGGGATATTTTTGTATATATGTTACCCTCGTATGGTTGTGTTTATATGTAGAGATTCTTGACACTCCTAACAAATTTATTCCAGTTACAGATTCTAAAATGAACTCACCAACCAGGTGAAGATTTTATTTGATCATACTCTAATATCTCATATACATTCATGCCATATAAGAAGGAGCATTTAGTCCCACCAAGAAACTAATGCCAACAAATCACATTTAATTAATATAGTTTTACTGTTTCTTTTGGTTTGAGTAGATGAAAGTAATTGGGAAAATTTGAAGTAAAAGATTTTGAAGGCAGAAACCTTCTCAATGATCACCAATCCAATAATCATCCTTGTACAGGTTCTCTCAGGTTCTCTGTGGTCACTTGAGGATATGTAAATCCCACTGTTGACAGTACTTCAGAGCTGACATTTTTCCATGTTTCTTCTTAAGGTTTGCACTTCAAGCAAAGCCCAGGGGATATAATTTCATCACTGGGGAAGCCGGTGGAAATGCAGTGTGCCTTGCTGATGGATGCAAGCGGTAAAAGTGATGAGTCCCCTCCAGACATTCTGTGGTACAAAGAAGGGCAGCAGCTTGAGTACTCTAACACCAACCAAATTCAGATGCTCCCAGACGATTACACATGGCTTGTCATCAGTACACTTCGGTACATTTAATGAAATGTGCATCGTGTATATTGTATGTAATCCGTTATGTTTGGTGGTTAACATTTATGTCTATGTTTATTTTTTTTCGTCAATTGAACATGTGTCAAAGGAGGTCTGTATTTACACCAGTATCACCTTCTTAGTTGTTAGCTGCATTACTTTTTAGCTCTTCTGTAGCCTTACAGAAGCAAATATTGGATATCAAACATTTTTTGACAAATTTTGCAATACAGTTGCAATATTAAATTGTTTAATCAATTCTTTTACTTCTCATTTTATTGTTCACATCTTAACATTGGTTTTGAACCTTGTTCAATGCCGCTGACTGCTTTACTGTCATGTAAAGATTATTTTCTGCTAAAGTTTAGCCTGTTCTAATAATACGATCAATATTAGCTGTATTTAGCAAGCCACATGTAAGCCCCCGTACATGTATATTTACTTTTGTTTAACTCAAGCAGAAAATACAAGATCATCTAAATAAAAGTTTTATTTGTGCACAGGATTGCAAATGTTAAGCTGAAAGACATGGGAGCCTACCGCTGTGCGGTGATGACTGGGAATAATGAGACAGTATCTTCTGAAGGACACCTGCAACTAGAAGGTAGATCTCAGTTCGTTGTTTATGTGGTCAACTTGTGCGGTCTAAATAAGGGGAAGGAATGCAATCTATGAGCGTGGCATCAAATCTGACTCACTGACCCCATTGTTATTGTTAAGCAACAGTTTCACAAAGTAACCGGTTGAGTCAGATGCTTTAAAATGTGACACAATGCCAAATGCGTGAATGCATCCAATCAGAATTGTAAAGGTTTTCACTGAATAAGTGCAACGTGTGGGCTTTTGTCCACTCAGGAACCAGTTCTCATTTGAAAATAAGACATATCCTTTTATTATATCAATACTTAACCTCCACAAGTGTGTAATTTAGCTTGGCAAAGAGAAAATATTTACTGTTAATATAGACACCATCTAGACATCTTTAAGCTCTTGTATGTGGAACAGGGTAGATTTCCTCCACAGTGTATCTATAAAAATTCTTTGATTTTGCACGTAATATGTTTAACCCTGTAGCTAGTTTCTGTTCCTGAAACATTTTTTATTATTTTGAATATCATCTGTGGCATGGAGTTTATCTTTGTGTAAAGGATAAAAACTAATCTCCCTATTCCTAATTTGTCATTTGTCATTATTAAGGTTAAAAATTACCTAAATGCATTGCATTAAATATATTAACTACATATGTTTACATCTTTAATTTTCTTGTTTCTTTTCTAGGACTGCCACATTTCTCTGTTGAACCCCACCACATATCCATAGTGGCGAATGTGAGCCTGAGTCTTCAGTGTGTTGCTCATGGGCCCCCTGAACCAGTCCATATCATTTGGCTCCAGGATGGAATTCCTCTTAATACGCTAGATGATCTTATTGCTCTGTCTCCATCCAACCTCAACCTCACAGGTACTTCTGAATTTTTAATTTAGTAAAATACTCTGTCACTTTAATAGGAACTCTGATACACCTGCTAATTTAGGCAGTTTCCCTTTAATTTATTAATTTATAATACTCATTAAACTGGACGGTTGAAAATTTCTGTTTTTTTTCCTGTTTTTAACTGTCCAGTTTTAAATCTGTGCTCTAGAATCTTGTTTTTGAACCGTGAAAATCAATAATTATCAGAAAAATAGACATACAGCCATTCTGTCCTACCCAGATCAGATTAAATCAGATGTGATTTAATAAAACAATCTACACAAGCCCTAAAATATTGAATAATTTTAATTTTTTAAGGAAATATGGGAACTAAAACACCAGGAAATAATATGTTCAGATTTTGCAGCCTGTCATGTTTGGAAATTTAGTTGACACTAATATAGCATTCAAAATGTATATTATATTTCATATTTTTTCTTTGCATACTTTATTTTGTTAATGAAAAATTAAAAAGTATGTTAGAAAGTATGGAACGTTTCATTATTTTAAAATTTATTTGGAAGTCTTGAGTAACTTTTGGATTTCAGGGATCCTGATCTCTGTAAGAGAATTTAGATCTGGTTACTTAGATTATACTGTCCAAAGAAGGATAGTCCAGTGTTATATATTTGTACAGATTTCTTTATTCAATTTTTTTTAATGTTATTGTAGAATTGTACTGTAGAATCTTTGCTGTTTTTACCATGATTTCTGTTAATATAAATAGGTATGTAATGTAAGTTAGTCCGTTTGTAAGTGAGTAAGTTAAAGAGTTAATTGTTCTATTTTTTTGTCTTAACTGGGGAGTTTCCTTAAAATGTTTTCTTGCAAAAAGGAACTCTGTAATTGTTTTTCTATTCTGCTGAATAGAAACAAACACTGACCATACCAGTTGAGAAATGACCCTAAAAAAAAAGTCACAACCAATTCCTTACATAACATTTAATTCAACAAACCTCTGTAGCTCTTTTGTAACAAAACTCAGAAAGATTAGTTTTCTTTGTGAACAGGAACAAGAAACAGGGAGGTATAGAAATATATCTCTTGGGACACCAAGATGGGTTATGTTTAGGAAAAAAGAAGAATTACCTATACTCATGTATCTGAATCAGAATTGGGCAACATACGTTATGGTTAATATGTAACTTTATTTTTATATAGTATTTTAAGTCTTTAAGGAATCAATAACTGGTTTCCTAAACACAACACAATAACCAACCAATGCAATTTCACAACCAACAACCCTCTCTCACGCCATACAAACATCCTTTTTACCTATTCATTCTTCAACCTAATCAATCACACACCTGACCTTTTGGCAAACACTTTGTCACTACAACTTCAGAAGAGTAGATTTTTCACACACAAAGATAGCAAAGAGAGACAGTAGTGTGCTAGTGTGAAGCTTAAATGAGTTTCTTCATGTTTGTCCTATATAATAGTATTCATTGTATGGGTTGGGAGAATTACAAAGTGTATTAAAATGAAGAAATGCTGCGAATGTGAAACTTCACACTACTGTGTGAGCCTATTTTGCAGTGTGCTCAAGTACTGAGAACTAACCAACCGCAGATATATCTTGTCAGCAGATCAAGCACTTGATTTCATTCCATTTATTGACCAGTCTGTTACCATTTCTTGAGAATATGCGTCATTATGTAAGAAAGCAACAAGAGTAACAAGTCTCCAATGAATGTAACTTTCACTAGGTGTCTCACTGTTTTGGAACTTGACTCATAATATAATAGGAGGTTACTAGACAAGAGCTGTAGCATTTAATGTGGAGACAAGCATTACGATTTAGGCATTTTTCTTTTGTTTATTACTGGTATGTTTGAGTGCCTTTTTTGCATGAAACACCAGAACACAGGAAAACGTGTAAATGTTTAACATCGAAAGTGGAAATATTATTGCCAGTCAATGCATTCTATACATGCACACGGACGAGTATGTGTGTGCGCACACACACACATTTCTGTTTTGGCTGCATGCCAGCCTGAATTCACTCAATAAGAATCTGCCTTTTGGTGGCTGCCCAAAGAGCCGCAGTGTGGCAAGAGATAAGAGGAAAGTTTGTCGGGGAAGAAAGAGAAGGAGAAAACAAGGGAATGCGCATTAAACAGTTGCTATGCCAGAATGACCGATGCGGCGTCTGTTGTAGTTCCAGCTTTACAGACTTGCAGCTCTAAGCACTGACTCACAAAGGCGAGAGAGGGAGATAGACAGACTGGCGGACAGAAATAGAGGGCTGCTGAAGGGGCTAGTGGCTCTGAATCATCATGAATGGTTGACCAGTGGATACACTCACATCATTGGAATAGGGCGACTCATGCCAGCCACCACACACAAACACTCAAACAAACACATCTGTTGGCTTTTTACACAGACCACTGGCTCCTGGCACAAAACTTAACAGCTCTGTGTTTTACTATAAATGTAAAACAGGTATTTGCAGAAAATCAGTGATACCATAAGTAACGAATAAACCTCTTTGGTATGTGCTGTTATATGAATGTAATTATTGAGGGTAATGTGAGGTGTTTTTAAAATTTCATTATTCTACATAACAATCGATGAATGGCACATCATTCTTTTTTTTTTCAGTTTATACTTAGTGTTATTGTAAAATAAGTCATATTGTAGCTATAAGTAATTGTTGCATCACCAGTTCTGTACCTTCCTTCTGAGCCTTTCACGTCTTTCTATAACTGCCATAAAAAGCGCACCTGAAGGAGCATATGACAATTACGGTCATTAAAGTTAAATAAATTATCAAAATCAGCATATTAAAATAAACCATGCAGCCTGTAGTGTCCAAGCTGCTGTGATAGAGACTTGACTATCAAGAATTAAGAATACATCACTGTGGTATAAAACATAAAACTGGACTTGCATAAAGTAATAAAACCTTTTTGTTATTATTTCTTAATTACTTCTATATTCATATACATTTGTATATTTTTATGTATTAAGAGAGGCCAATACTTATACATTATGACATTATAACATTATGATAGGTGAAGTGAATAACACTGATTATCTCTTCATCATGACACTTGTTAGTGGGTGGAATATATTAGACAGCAAGTTAATATTTTGTCCTCAAAGTTGACGTGTTAGAAGCAGGAAAAATGGGCAAGCATAAGGATTTGAACGAGTATGATAAGGGCCAAATTGTGATGGATAGAGGACTGGGTCAGAGCATCTCCAAAACTGCAGCTCTTTTGGGATGTTCCTGGTCTGCAGTGGTCAGTATCTATCAAAAGGCTTCTAAAGAACGAACAGCGGTAACCAGGCGACAGGGTCATGGCAGGCCAAGGCTTATTGTTGCACATGGGGAGCGAAGGACGACCTTTATGGTCCGATACAACAGACGAGCTACTTTAGATCAAATTGCTGAAGAAGTTAATCATGTTAATGCTCGACGGGTCAGGACTGTTTTGGCAGTAAAAGGGGGACCAACACAATATTTTTTAAACTGTTGCACAACTTGTAATCTGTCTTCTAGCTTGTCCTGTAGTGTCATATATTTTTGCTTCTAAAATGACACATTTCAAATTGAAATGAATATACCAAAGTCTTGTCAAGGTTTTTTTCTTGTTAGTCTTCCAGTTGTCCAAATACCACAATACTGTATATTTTAGGACCCTTCAGTGATCTTTAAAGCTACTGCAATAAGAACGTGTTAAATAATGTGGGAAAGTTTATGGAAAATGTCAAAGGACACTCACCTTTTTATTACAGTAAACTAATCAACTGCTGAGGAAATGAGTTCACAGTGTTTCTGTAAACGACATTAAGTGAGATCTTAAACCTAATGAGCAATGAGCGAGTTTTGGGGATCGAACACAGAGTACACAAACATACATGTACACACATGTGTGCACATACATGTCAGGCAATATTCATCGAATCTTGTGACCCTCTGTTCCCCTGTTTGGCCCCAACACAATGGATGCACAGTGTTTCTTAATGAACCCTTAAACATCCGTTTCAAAGAATGTGCCAAGATTCCAGTGTATGTGTGTATATAAGTATGTGTATGCGTGTGTATGTGTATGTGTATTAGTCACCCTCTAAGACAGCCATTGTTTCACTGGATTTTGTGAATGTCAGCATGTGTTTGAGTGCACATCCTTGCATTTCTCAATAAGCGAGAAGCAGAAGTGACACATTCATGCTCAGCTCTTTTTTAAACCCTTGCATTTGATCACAAACCACTATTCTTTCTTCTTACACAGTGAATCACTCAACAACAATCTGTCATCAGGCCATACTGAATGACAAGTCACCTGTTTGGTCATTCCGAATGGTCAAACATTAAAATAGATTACATTTTGAAATTATTATTTTTTAAATATTTTTTCTTTTTATATTTTCCAGGACTGAACAAAACAAGCTCGTTCTCCTGCGAAGCTCATAATCGCAAAGGTGTAGCATCATCCAGCTCTGGAGTTATAACGGGTAAGTGTATGTTTTTCACCATGTGGTGACTGTGGAACTGAGCTCATCCTCTTTCACATCCTTCTTTAATTCTTTTTTTTGTAAACTTCTCCTCACTTCAGAAGTTCAGTTACAATGACCAGTAGTCACATCACTCATTTTTTTGTCTTTCCTCTTTCCCTATTTCTTTGTACAGTCCTCCCTGCCCCACCGCACAATATTAAAGCTGTGGAGATCACTAATTCCAGCATTCGTCTGTCCTGGTCCCCGGGCTTTGGAGGAATGTACACCATTAATCTCTGCACAGTGCAGGTAAAAAAAACATACATGTAGTTCTTTTAAAAAAAAAAAACAATGATGCATTCTGCATGCACACGCAAGTCTGATCTGATTGTATGGAAGAAACACTTATTTCTCTGTAGCAAAGATAGAAAAGCAATGGTCTATAAATATGTCCGTTTTATATAAACATTCTAAGTTTGAAAGTTCTGTATGAGTCCCATCTTGTTTTTTTGGATCAGGTTTCACTCTTCAAGGGGGCCCCTCTCTGTCCTGGTGGAACTCTTTCCGTGTATGTGTGAATGAGTATATGTGGGTCTACGTATCTAGATTCTCTGCAGTCCAGCACCACCCCAAAACATCTGGTTCTAATAAACGCACCCCGTTTTGTGCCCCTACAATCCTGAACCCTAAGAG
Organism: Silurus meridionalis; assembly: GCF_014805685.1. Lineage (NCBI taxonomy): Eukaryota > Metazoa > Chordata > Actinopteri > Siluriformes > Siluridae > Silurus > Silurus meridionalis. Next base: position 12,787,993 of record NC_060903.1, read on the forward strand.
GGAGCTGAAAGGGGCTCGGTATAGGAAGGGGAGAGAAAGAGAAACAAATTTTAACAGTCCAACATGGTGGTGAACCTGAAGAACCTGAAAATGATACATTACCTTAGGGAAATAGAAAAAACGATGCCACAAAGAAAGAATGTGAGCAGGTAAACATGAAAAAAAAAGACAAGGCTTTATTATCATAGAATAAGGTGTATGGACACAGAAAAATGATTTGAATCTCTGCCAATGTGAGCCAGGCCAGAGGAATGCCCTACCATATATGACTCACAATCCACAAGTGCTTGTCACTTAAACTCTGCTGTTTTTTTGTAAAGATTTTGAATCACTGAGCTGTGACTCACTGATGACTCCTCCTGCTGCCTCGTGTGCGCCTCAGAACTTTCAACTTTTGCCAGGCCAAGATTGTTCCTGTCTTCCAAACAATGACTTCTCGATTAACTGCAGAACTCATGATTCATATACCACTCCACTTATCCATTCATCCCCCTGTCCATGGCCACTCGTGCTTCATTTATCACCGCTCTGTTATCACCATCTTGGGTTTCGCTTGACGCGTGACAAAGCGTGTGGTCAATCGCCTGCTATATTGGTAATGAGGTTTCATGCCTGAGTGTATTAAATATCATCGAGTCACAGGCAAAGTGGGATTTATGGTTTCACATCTGTAGAACAGATATGGCTGAGATATGGCTTATAAATGAAAATGCAATACACATTAGATGGTGCAAATGACCTGAAGTTAATATACAAGTAATACACATTTTTTTTATATGAGGGTCCCCTATCGAATAACGACATCAGGGAAGACATGTCAAATAAAACAGATGACTGAGGATAGAGGATCATACTTTGAGGAATGGTGAAGTGATAGAGTCCTTTTATGGTTTTGAGCTTGATTTATAGTCTATTCAGAATTTCACGTTTACTTCATGTCCTCCCAGATTTCAACTCAGTTCCCAGTTTTCTCTCACCTCTTCAAAAAACACCATATATATGTGTATTGTACTGCCTGATACACTTTATCTTTTTCAGGGTGTATTCTAGCCTTGGAATTAGCATTCCTGGGTTATGTTGTGGATCCTTTATGATCCTAACTAGGATAAAGTAGTTACTGAAGATGAATGAATGAATGAATGAATGAATATAAGTTAGATGCTTTGCTACAGTTAATGCATTAAAATTTAAGGGACAGCTCAAAGAGTAAATAGAATTGAAATGTATAATTTAACTGGTAGTTCTTGTTAATTTGTCATTAACACGAGAGAAAGATTTCCCTAAATTCTTTGCCAATTAGGTTTAACACACTAAATCCAAATAACTAGATTAAAAGAGACATTTGATCGATTCTATGCTACGTGTGCTCAAGTGTTTTCACAGCCATAAAAACATAACCCTGGTTACATTTTATCCTCTTGCATATGACCTCTCATTCAAATGCCTACAGAGACATTATGAAGGAAAAGAAAGCACAAAAGGATGTAGCAGAGATGGTTGGTGCCTATGGTGAGTGTGTGGCTAGTACAGTTTAAATAGCTAATCTGACAGTAAAGCTAGTCTGAATGCTAGCTTTTAACATGTAAATAAATGAATAACAATTTCACACTGATTCGAGTGTTATTTAATTTTTTCTTTACTAGATAGTGACAACACTAGTGGTTGTTAAACTACAAGCAATGGCAGTAATTTGTCAATTGCTAGTATAAATGTACTTATTCCCATAGCTCCAGAACTGGAAGCCAGAGTATGCGAGTGAGAAGCTGCAAGAGCTCATGTCTTTCTGCAGAAGGCATCGGTATTGCATCCGCTACACAGACGAGGACAATTTAAAAGCTTTATGGCTGTTTTCATGTGGTTTAATAGCTGATTCAGGTAAAACTTTAGGCCAGCGCTCAGCTCTTTGATGGCGTTTATTGTGCAGGCTTTGCAGAGGCAGCACGTTTTTCCCTCCCTGCTGCTTTTTTGCTGATCTGAAGGGATTTCATGTGTCCTGCCGAGCCTCAGAGTGTGTCTCGCGCTCCAGCCGAATGCTAATGAGTTCTATCAATAAGCGTTCAGTTCATGAGTCCCGAAAGCAGCCAAGAACAGCAAGGCATTTTCTAAAGAGCAGACTGTTTGTGTGTATGGAGTTTAGATGACTAAAACCAATGATCAGATACACACTAACCAAAAACACACACACACCCAGACACTTGCAGCCAGAAGGAAGGGGGAATGATGGGGAAAAGGGAAGTGGAAGGGACTGCTTCTTGTTTGTAACAAAGTGAAAGAGAAAATCTAAAATGTTTTATTCAATTTAATTAAATTCACTTTTATTTGTATAGCACTTTTTACAATGAACATTGAATGAATGAATGAATGAATGAATGAATGAATGAAGAAATGGATGAGCTAATAAATATAAGTTAGATGCTTTGCTACAGTTAATGCATTCAAATTCAAGGGACAGCTCAAAGAGTAAATAGAAATTGAAATGTATAATTTAACTGGTAGTTCTTGTTAATTTACAGAGATTCAAGTGGCTTTATCACCCATTCTCCCTATACAAACTGTATGCTTTTGTCCCTTAGAAATATATCAGTTATGATTAAAGAAGAAAAGTGATGTACTTTTAAGTGAAGTCTCATCGTTCGGTCCTTTAGGTTAAGCCATCAGGAGAGGACTCCACCTTGAATCCAGATCACATGATCCACAACCAAAACATTAACATTCCACCTGCGAGTTACCTGATCTCTGACCTGAAACCTTTCACCCAATATGATGTCAGAGTCGCCTGCCGGAGCAGCCAAGGATTCTCTGATTGGACGCCATGGGTGAACTTTAGCACCAATGAAGGAGGTTGGTTTTTAATAACGCAAATTCTCTTAAATCAATAACACAGGTGTATTATACTGATTCTCCAGGATCACAAATGGGAGTCATTATAACCAGAGGCAACGGTATTTGACAGAACATCATCATTTCCGAGAACGAGCTATATTGTTTAAGTGAAAAATTGCAGGTATACAAAACAGTAGCAAGCAGCTTTTTTCCACATTTACAAAAATTGAAAAAATGTAAATCTTTATTATAATCATTATTATTATAAAATGCACAAATTTACAATCCTGTTCCCGAATAGCTCATTTGAAACATTATCACATGATAGACAATAATGCCATAAGCAAGGAATAATTCACAAATAACTTTGGATTATCCAACAAAATATCATGGTCATTTGCAAGCAAAGTTGTCATTGATTTTTTATTTAATTTTATTTAAAAAAAATTTTGCAGTGCAAAATTTGACTGAAAAGTTTTTGCTAGTTATTTTTCAGATGAGTCATGAGATAAATCATACCCAAAGACAAAATACTGCGATAAGATTACATTTATTTGAAGAAAGAAAAGAGTTTGCATATGTAAATAATCTGCCTCTGTCTCAGTCTAAATTCCACAACCGCTGTATGTTACAGTATGTAACAACAATACCCAAGAACGCAAACTCACAAACTCGAAACTCGTAAATCAAAAACTTGAAACGTGGAACAAAAACAGCTTAGTAATTAACAGAGATCTGAACATATTACTCCGCAGTGACAACAAGGAAGCAAAGGTGTGTTTATTCACAGATAAATCAAACAAGGAAGTGAGAACAGCTATTCAGGAAAAGACATGTGAAGACATGAACCAATGATGAGACAGGGGACATTACATAAATAAAAACAAGTTTGCATGTCCCTGAAAACAGGTATGAATGCAGAAATGTGAAGGGGGGGAGATTAATCTCTGACATTTTGACATCTGCTTCAACAATTGTGCTAGGTTTATATTAATGTACTTGTATTAATAATATATCTATATCTAAATAAGTGGATTACAGGTGTGTAGGTGGTCATCGTGTAATAATGTCTGCAAGGAGATCTTTATTAGTAAACCTTTTGAAGGAGCCTTCAGTGTCAGCGTTCTGCCACTGGAAAGTCTTGGTAACACAAAAAGCTGCTATTTTTCTCTTATAAGGTTCAAGAGAGAGTTTTGTTCCTTCCTTAACTTCCCGGTTGTAGTACTCACTGTCCAGAAAAAACACAGGATTTGTAAAAATTGTTGTAGATAACTGCCATGGCCTGAGTCAGATTGGAGTGTTCAGTGCTTGAAAAGGTAGAAAAAGTGCTTTACAGTCGAACACACACTGCTATTTCTGTGGCCAAGGTAAACGAGCAATGTGATGTTTATAAACAGAAGGTGCAGAATGTCCATCCGTTTCTTCCTCCCACCATGAGACACAGTTTCAAATGTAAACTCCTGGAGAAAAGTTCAAACCAAGCAGGGCGGGGTGAGAGGAAAAGGATTAACCAAGGGTATAAGTAAAGCTGTGTATGTGTGTGAAGATGGGAGTGCGGTTCTTTCAGAAATGTCCTGAATTGGCAAGTGTGGCTCCATGGTGTCTATGTGGCAGTACTGTGTCTAGGTTTGAGCCACAGCCGGGTTTTTCCACACAACCTAATGGACGGAGAAGTGACTATAAGAAAAGAGAGATAGGGGGAGGAAAGAAAAGGGTGCATTCTTTCAAATGCCACCAATAAAACCTTTGCAATAAAAAATAGTGTAGTGCTAGAATTCAAGGTTATTTGTCAAATTGAGACATAGAAGATTTTAAGCATATTCATACCAGTTTTCAAACTCCAGTTTTTGATGTTTTCACCCTACCCATGATGTTCCTTCATGCACAATATTACCTCTGTGATACTGAGATGTGAAAAAGGATTTCACTAGATGGATGAGTAAGCAAATCATTGTTTTGCTGCGAAAGAGAAGTAAAATTAGAGAGACAGAATCTGTGTAGCAGTTGACTGAGTATTGAAATAATATAAAAAAGTTAAAGGGTAAAGGGTATAATGCATAGAGGGTGAAAGAGAATAAGTTATAAATACCAGGAGACTCATTATAAAATGTTTACGTCCTGCACACTGACCTGTGATATACTTAGGCAGCATCATTGTGTGTATGTGTGTGTTTTTGGCATGGCCTGTGTGGATGGTTAATCTTTCCCCTGTTAGTATGTGTCATTTGTGTTTTGAACAACAGGGGTGTGTCACGTGTTCATTACACCATGTTACTTGCTGCGGCGTGATCGGATTATGACCCTAATCTCGTTCTTTCCCCCTCCCCCATCGCTCACTTTATCTGTGGTCCTCTCTCTCTCTCTCTCTCTCTCTCTCTCTCTCTCTCTCTCTCTCTCTCTCTCTCTCTCTCTCTCTCTGTCTCTTTCGTTCACTGTGCCTGTTGGCCATCCCCAAATCCTTCAAATTCCAGTCAGGAATGCACTTCCTGCTTTCTCCAGCAAGCTGCCTGTGTCCTTTCTCTCGCTCCTTTCTTTCATCCCCAATGCTCCTGGGGTCCCTCTCTCCTGACCCTGGATGACCCTGATTTCTCTGCTCCCGTATAAGAAAAGGACGAAGCACAGGCATGATAGTGTGGGAAAAAAATTGGGAGAGATAGAGTAATGGTGGGAGCAGGAAAATGTGGAGGAGGGAGTAAAAACAACATGCTTTTTGCTTGTTTCCCAGAGCCAGCTTGGCCTTAGGGATGTGTGTGTGTGTGTGTGTGTGTGTGTGTGTGTGTGTGTGTTTGTGTGTTTGTGTGTATGTGTGTGAGAGAGAGAGAGAGAGAGAGAGAGAGAGAGAGAGAGGAGGAGAGAAAGAGAGTGAGAAAGAAAGGCAAAGTGAGAAAGCCAAATCATTCATCAGAAAATACACAAAAGCAGAAATGGAAAGAAAGAGGATTTACAGAAGTGAATAAAGAGGATTTAGAAAGTGCTTTCAAATCTTGTTTAATAAACATCAGACTTTTTATTTTTTATGAAAATGCTCATTCTTGTCATGTTGTATTTGCGTCATCAGTTTTATTGTCAGTACGCAAGAATGTAAAAAATATATATTTTTTGAAAGCATCAAATTATGATGCTCTGCAAAATCATTCTTTAGTAATTTGAAGAACCTGCATGACGAAAACGTCGCTGTTTTCTACTACTTGTAGCAATTGTTGTCTTTCAAATAATTAGCCAACACACTGGAGGGAGATTTCTGACATCTCTGCCTCAGTATGTCCCAGTCTTACAGCATTTTGTGATTATAGTCACGAAAATGTAATCTATTGATTTGTGTTCATAGACACGAATTTCCCTCTTTTACTGTGTCACTGAGGGGCGACTTTCTACGTATTTCAATAGAAAGTATTTGTGGTGCCCATGCCAAAGTTTTCTTTCTGCCACTGGATACCACAGACGCATTTTTAATTTTTTTTGTTATTGATTTTATAATCTTTAAGCACCATTAATCAACATTTAAGCAGGAGATTTTATCGTTGTTTTATTACTTCATATTCGGTAAGCTACTCGCTATTATAAACCATAGTCCTTCCAGTCAAATTACAGTTTCTCTCAGTTAGTTAAGGAGACTGTGTTAATTAGAGACACCCACATTTATTACAGTATAACCTTAAGACTATCCCTTATCTTCTTCTTCTTCTTTCGGCTGCTCCCATTAGGGGTCGCCACAGCGGATCATCCGTCTCCATACCACCCTGTCCTCTACATCTGCCTCTTTCACACCAACTAGCTGCATGTCTTCCCTCACCACATCCATAAACCTCCTCCTTGGCCTTCCTCTTTTCCTCCTTCCTGGTGGCTCCATCCTCAGCATTCTTCTACCAATATAACTCATGTCCCTCCTCTGCACATGTCCAAACCATCTCAATCTCGCCTTCCTCACCTTGTCACCAAAACGTCCTACATGGGCTGTCCCTCTAATAAACTCATTTCTAATCTTGTCCACCCTCGTCACTCCCAACGAAAACACTATCCCTTATCCTAACCATATATTTTCTGCCTTAAAATGTGGAATAAAAATAGAAAAAAAAAGTTTACCGTTGCCATTTCTGTCAGCATTACCCATGATGCTCTGTCTCTGTTGCTTTGGATACGAAGCCAGACGGAGTCAGTAGTGCTGAGTGATACGAAAAAGAGGAAAGTACGTGTCCACGAACACGGATCAATAGATTAAAACTCGTGACTATATCACGAAATGGCTTTTACTTCAGTTCTACTCTTGAGTTGGTTAGAAGGTCAATTAATACATTTCTATAATACAACAAAGAAAAATCAGCAGTCTTTCATATGGTGAAAATAAGTTTTCTATATTGAGGTGTTTTTAAAAGGAAGGAGTCTCCAGTTCAAGTGCTTTATTACAGTCAGTACATTTTCCATTTCCTGAGTCTTCACAACTTTTTATGGTAATGTATAAAGCTGTGCTTTTATGCTTGTTAGCTTGTGTAAATCTAGCTATAAATAGATAAAATATGACATTATGCTCATCAAATTAAATATACCTTTACCTATTCGTGTTTTGAAGAAGAGTAAAACACTCCAGGATGCGATTGTGCTGGAAGATGATCAGAGACTGGTGATGAAGACTCTATTTTATTTCTTAGTTATTTGCTAGTTTCTTTGCAACATCTCTATATTTGCGAATTGCCTAGCAATCAGCATTCTCTTAGCTCCAACCACTTGACCATAGGAATATTTAAAGCACATCTGCATGTGAGTCACTTAACCTGATCTCTCGCTTTTCTTACTGAAACGACTGCGGCTACAAACAGCAAACAGCACTGATTTGTGACTAATTGCAGGGAGGCTAAAAACAAGGTTCTGGCCTCGTAAAGTGCAAGGCGCTGATGTGGTGCAGGGCTCACTGGGAAACGTTTGACTCATTTAAAGCCTCAGCCGTCTGTAACTGCTTAGCGGTGTGCACTAACGGTGAGCAGGAACATGCTTGGAGCCAGGTTTTTTAGTCTAGGATGGAAATCACAGATGGATGGCTGCTGTTAAAAAGCGTTCGTTTTGTCCTCAATCCTGACTAATATGGGCCGAGTACACACTGACGCTTCAGTTTAGCCGATTGCTTTTCCAATGAGGGTGCCATGTTTTTTTTGCTCTTTTTTTTTAAATGGTTGGTGAGAGAAAATATGACTCACACTTAGTAATCTCAGTGCGAGGTCTCACAGTAGTATAATATAAATCCTTCATATGTTCTAAAAACTATTTTAGCTTTTGTGATATTCAATCTATATATATATATATATATATATATATATATATATATATATATATATATATATATATATATATATATATATATATATATTCAAATGTCTTGCTTGTTTTTCCCATGTTTTCTTATACTCTTCTTATTAGTTGCTTATTTGGTGGTGGGGTGGGGGGTTGTGTTGGGCTTGCGCTCAAAGACAGGAAGACTGGGTGTGTTCGGGTTGGCAAGAAAGAGCGAAGTGCGTGTTGTGTGAGTTAAACTGAAGGAATAAATGTTTAAGAGATTCTGGCTTAAAAACATTTCAGTTGTTTTGCTAGCGTTCAGCCAGATCCACATGTGGAAACAATCAGGCACGAAATGCTGCCTGATAGCATCATCAGAGCCGTACCACGTCCAGAACGAGCCAGAGCTCTGCGACATGGGAGAGTGTGTTCTCTAGGAAACGAAACACGCTGTATGTTTTTAAGTGGGAAGAAGGAAAGAAAATGTTACTTAACTAAACCAGTTTGTAGATACACTTTCACATATACAGTCACACACTTTGCTATGTGCTGGTCTGTTATTCAGGCAGGGTTTTTTATGTTGTTTTTTTTTACTTCTTGCCTGATCTTTGGTCTTTTATGGCTGCCAGCGTGAGTTTTTCTCCTTGTGCTGTGGAGCGAAGACTCAGGGAGTGGGAAAGAAAAGGGACAGGGTACAAAAGGGAAAAATAAAAAGAAGGACGGCAGAAAAAGGGGGGTAGACAAAAAGAGACAGGGCCTTGTGTGAGTCTGTGTGTGTGGGTATGTGTGTGTGTGGGTGACTTTGCTCTCAATCAACCTAATGCCCTCTGTTAGACATTTTTTACTCTTTGCTCTCTTTACTCTTTACTCTACCAACAACCTGTTTTCTCCAATAAAGCTGTGTTCTCTGAATTCTCAGATACCACGTCCTCACAGCTGGAACAAACACGCAAACATCTGGAAAACACCTCTTGGGTGTGTGGAAATAACGCAGCAGCTCACTTAGTTAATACTTAATATAAATGTTTAAATAACAGATCACAATCAAGACAAAACTATTCTGTACCCATGTTTTACATCTTAACCTCTGCCTAATGTCTAATCATTTTTTTATCATGTCATTTCTTATTGTTTTGGTATTTCCGTTCATTTTTTTTAAGTATGAGTAAGTTTGTATGCATGAGAAACACACACATCTTCACATTTTGCATATTGTACCAACACTTGATAATTTTCCCTGCTCAAACTGTTATTTATAGCATATGAATCAAAGTTGAAAAAAAATAACTGAATACGGTGTGCAGTATAATGGCTGAACAGTACCAGTGTTGTGAGCAAGTATTTATAAAGCTGTTGGAAATTAACAACAATATAAGAGAGCTTTAAATTAAACTATGAAATAATATACAGTACATATTGCATTTCCTGACGTAAATATCAAACTGTTTGATGAAGCAGAGCCTCATTATGGCTCGTACATGCATTTTGGCCAAATCTTTTATCTATCATTAATCTTTCATTAACATCACTGTTAACGAAAATGTTAGCAATGGCATATACATTATAGTCCATTTGACAAATTTGTTTTATTATGAGTTTTGTTTCACCATGGCACATAAACTGACATAACAACTTAATCAAAGCTTGGCACTGACTGTGTTAGACTTAATACACTTAGCTAGCAAGCTAGTACTAAAGCATCTGACCACACTTGCTAAACTGGCTTCATATTAGCATAGCACAATCTTTGAAGGTAGTTCAGGAAGTTGAAAACATGTTTTAGGCAAATGTGTGCATGTTTCATAATGTTCTTAAGTCATAGTATGCTTTCAAGAAAAGAAACTCATGAGTTTATTTTTTGTAAATTTTTTAAATGGGTTTGTTTAGACCATTAAATATTTAATATAGAAAGCTGATACACAAAGTGCACCTATAAAATCAGGAAGTTATAAGTGTATAAAAAATAAGTGTAGCTACAAGGGAACGCTAATACAATTAATACGAGTTTGTTGAAAAAGTAATATGGATTAATAACAAGTTATTTCAAGATAAGTTGTTGTTTGATTGAATATATCACTATTTCAAGATATCAGGTTGTTGTTTTGACTCTTTCTCCTTATTTTATCTTAATAACACCCCATAATCCATTACTAAGGCTAATGTATCGAATATAATAGCTTATAATTCTTATGTTGATTTACAGGTAGTTAATATATCAGACTTATGACTAAACTTATGGTGTGTGTGTTTAGTTCCAGACAGTGTACCGGTGAACATCACAGCTATGCTGAACGGGACAGATTTGTATATCAGCTGGGCCGAACCTGATGGCGAAATTAATGGAGAGCTTAAGGGCTACATTATTGAATACAACACACCTAATAAGGAACAGGTGAACACACACATACACACACATGGGCATTCCTCAATGTAACTGTTAGTAGATACATTAGATAAAAGAACTGTTAAAAGTATAACAGGTCATTGTTTAATTAAACATTGTTGGCAAATTCACGAATAAAACACATTAAGTGTAATATTAACTTTATTCTTTACTCCAGGCATTTGGTATGTGTCATGTCTCATGTTTCATGTACGCTGGATTTTATACTTCACTTTGACATGGATAAGGAAAATAATTTTAACAACTCAGTCTGTAAAAATATTCTAGCATATGTTCCACATCTGCTTTGTTGCATGAGATCCATTTTTTTTACATTTAAAGTCGCATAAGAGAAGGTTTATTCTAGTATTATTCCATTGTATGCACTAAACCAGGCTTTAATGATGTCCTGAAGTTCTGCTGTCTCTCATTCATTGTCCATCAGGTCCTGTTGGACACAGGTGTGGTAACAGAGCTGACTATCAACATGTCATTGCCTTTATCAAACATCACCTTCAGGGTGTGTGCCTACACGGGGGCGGGATACGGACCATGGACCAAGATGCAGACGTTGTCTTTTGTCCCTACAGGTATGAGGCATGGAGTGAGAGTATATAAAAAAATTTAAAAAGGATGAACGCAGCATTTCCATTCTAATTCAGAGTAGTGAAAATTATATTTTATATGCTAAGTAATAATTTTCTTTGTTGTTTACAGACAGCAAACCAGTTTCAGCAGGTAAGTGGGCCCACACACACACACACACACACACACACACTGACACCCACACACACACACACCCACACACACACACACACACACACACACACACACACACACACACACACACACACACACACACACACACAGAGCTGGAGATGATTTAGTGCACTTGCATGACCTTGGTGTTTTCCTAACTTTTTGTATTTTCTTCTCCTTTCTTGCTGGGGTTTTTTTTTTGTGGGATGTTTCCTAAATGCAAAGAGGAAGCAAGAGATGAGACAAGAACGGAACAAAAAATGCAAAGGAAGCAGGGGAGTATAGAAGGAGGGCAAGTCATAAATATTTAGCACTGTGTTACATCTCTATTAGCTTAGTTGAACACTGTCTATGGCATGAATGAAACAGATAATAGAGACTTAGACACAGAGGGAGGAATGAGAGAAAGAAAAAAAAGGGAAAAAGAAAAGGGGGAGGTGGGAGGGGGTCAGGGTGGGACAAGGCTAGGAAAGGGGATAGTTTTGCAAGGAGAGAAAGTAAGAAAGGAGTAACAGTATGAGCTAAATGTATTAAATAGTGGGTACACACCCTGTATAGAGTATGACTGAGCTAATGTGTGAGATGCTATCAACCACAAGACACACAGACACACACACACACACACACACACACACACACACACACACACACACACACACACACAAAGCTGAAGTCTTCATCCACTCTGTCTTTTTCATAAGGGTCCATTTAACAGTCTATGGCAGTACCGGCATATTGTGTGACATATTGGTGCTCCTGAAATTACGAGGTGTATCTCTGTTCCCACCTCATTAAGTGACTCAATTTAGTGGTTTCCATCTGCTGCCTCCAGCAATATAAGCGTTCAAAAGTACACTGGCTCAGTTTTCCAATTTTTCTCCAAATTCATTTAAACACAACAGATTAAAAGCAGCAGTATGGGATAAGAAAATTGCTACCAGGATCTGTTTCCAATTTAAAAAAAACAATTTTGGGATCTATGGCTGAAATGGAGGCAATTCTGTTCTATGCGCGTTTCCTTTTATTTTATTTTTAAATATATTTAAATGACATGACATCTTAAATCCAAATTTGAATGAATTGAAATTAAAATTGACAGTAATAATTAATCATTTAATTTGCTCTTATTCAGCTTTACATTGTGTATATTTGAATCTCAGCTTGCAGCAGCATTTACTTATTAGATTAATTTTGTTATGTACATTAAAGTATACCTAACAAAAATTCACTTTGCATCACACTTGCACACTTCCCAACTGGAAGAAATGAGCTCTGTGAATATGGGAAACTGAATGATTGGCCTCCAACACAGCAGGGCTCTTAAAAAAAAAGTAACAAACTGGTAATTAAATATCCATAGTAATTTAATCAAAGGCAAATTACATGTTACTGGTTGTATATAAAAAAACTACACTACAGATGACCAAAGTGTGCGAAAGATGCAATTCGTAAAATGGCTTTTTGTGTTCTATCAGTGCCACTTTTCTAAATCAGCCTGCTTTTATTTCTTCTCTCAGGCCACTTATCTGAGCCATTGCTTTCCTGGCACTGGTGGTATGTGGTCATGGCTGTGACAATAGCTATAAGTCTGGCACTGCTCATGGCTATATACATGGCCAAACTGAGGCGGAAAGAAACACGGTTTGGGTGAGTATTTATGAGGCAGTTGCACGTATCCCCCATGATTTTTAACTTGTTTTGTGATGTAGTTGTTTTGCCATTTAGGTCTAGCTCCAGAGATAGGAGGGTGTTGTAGATAATCAAATAATATAATCGTATAAATCTTTATTTTTTTATAAATTATTTCACCACTTCAGATTAAATGATTAAGATATGCTGACTAATCCATATTTAGTAAACTAGTCAATAGTTAATGTCAAACCTGAACCCATCTGCATCACTATGTATAGTGCACAGTAATGCATTTAATACATCGGCTTTAGTAAAAGTAACATAAACAAGCATATGTTGGACAACGTATATTGGAGCATATGGCATATATTTAAATATATTTTTATTTTCCTTACATACAGTATTTTAACCAATATTACATTTTCATGCTGAATATTTTCAAGCTTAAAATTCATAGATAGATTGGGTTTATTTAACAACCTGCTGCTGTGTTTCACTTGTATGTTCTTAGCGAGGCATTTGAACCCATGATGGAGAGTGGAGAGCTAGTTGTCCGTTATCGAGCTCGCCGCACCTACAGCCGCCGTACCAACGAAGCCACATGTGAGTCATATTCCATTCTACACTTTAGTCTGTATCTTGACACCAGTTTGCTTGACCAAAACCAAATCTGACCTCTAACTCATCCAACATCTGTAGTATGTTGTTGTTTTGCTTAAAAAGCAATGCAGTGCGACTGCAATCTGTCTGCATGTCCAAACATGACGGAAACTGAATCCACTGCATTGTGAGAGTCTTGACCCCTATATTTAAGGTGTATGGTTTCTGCCTAGCAGTATTATTTTGAAAACGTGAACCGTGGAATGCCGGAATGTTTCTGAAAGCTAGCAATAACCTCAAGCTCTGAGATAGATTGCTTGACAGATGTTCGCATATTGGTGCTGCAGTGATTTCGAGGTTTATGTTAAGTAAAAAAAACGTTCATTTAATTGGATTAAACAGACCATCATAGTACATCATATATGATTAGATTTTTCATAGGTGACCCATATTTTTATCAAAGACTAACATGAAGGCATCTAGGGATGTCGAAAAAATGCTATTTTGAGTTCTAAGTAATTCTGAGTTCTCTTTACTTTCGAGGTAATGCAGCATATGTAGTTTGACGTAACTTTGGAATCAGTTGGCTGGAAATTTTTGCATGTTAATGTTTTTATTACAATTTCATTCACAAGCAGATGAATTTTCTAAACATTATAAACCAGCACCTTTTTTGCGCTACGGAACAGTTTCCTGCAAGACAAATCTTCCATGGACATATCATTCCTATTCTACATATTATATGAATTAATTATTAGATATATAATGAAAATGTAACTTAACTTACTATAATGTAGTGGGAGCTTAATTATTTTATGAATACATACAAACATACTGTGACTGAAACAATTGTAGGAAATTGGCATAAGAGTAAAATTACCATTAAAAAGTTTTTATTTTTTCTGTGAGACTGGGTACCAAATGATCCATGGTCCGGTACCAGTCTGTGGCCTGGTGTTTGGGGACCCCTGTTATAAACAATATTACAGTAGCTTTTAATAAGAGCACTTATTATATATAAATTATTTCCTCAGTGTGGAGCTGTAAACTTATCATGGATATGCACCTGTATCCTCTCCAGAATGGACTCACACAAACTCACAGACGCACACACACAAGTCGGCATCACATTTCATAGTGTCAATGCATGCACTAGTTCAGACAGAGCCTTCTTTATATTAGTGTCCCTGCAGTATCTTGAGAACTAACTTGCCTTTGTGATAAAGTGGGTGAGAGGAAAAAGTTTGAATGTTGACAACATAAGAGCAAGTAGAAATTCAGTTTAAAAAAAAAGGTTGAATGATCAAGGCGAATGAAATAATACTGTACTCTCTAGATTTGTTGATAGCCACCTGCTCATGTGTGCAAGTGTACGTTCCCACAAGAACAAACAAGCACTTGCTCTCAGCATGTAGGAGCATGTGTAAGGACTGAGCACATACTTGCGCACATGCCTCTGGGTTTATGGTGAGCTCACAGCTGCAGGAAAACACTAGTGATCACCACATACACGCACACCCATACACACGCACACCAGATGTGGTCATTGATTATGGGCTACAGGATCTTTTTTATGCCAAATTACAGTGCTACTTTTTTCATGTAAAAAAAGTAGTTCTGTTCTACTGCATGGACCATCAAATAAAATTTTGATTGATGAATACCTAATAAATTAACAATAACACAATTATAATTGACATTTTCCCTTACAATCAAATAATTCATTCATCAGAACATGTAATCAAAAGATTACCGTATTTTCCGGACTATAAGCTGCTACTTTTTTCCCACTCTTTGAACCCCCCTGCTTAAACAATGAAGCAGCTAATATATGGATTTGTCCTGGGTTTTTCCCGGTTTCACAAGCTTCAAGACAAAAAAACTGAACCCCATAACATTAGACCAATTAAATTGCAGAACGGGTTCAGGTGAACCAATGAAACTCTTTATATTAAATCAGATGCGCTCCCACTAAATCGGGCCGCACCACATTATAAATATGGATGATGTTCATCTGACGTTTGACCTGCCGCTCACTCGGACTGTCAACAGGAAACGCGAATCATTCGTCACGCTGAAAACAACCAGGCATGAAAAAACCCACTTCACCTGTGTTCTGAGCTGCACGGCATCGGGAGAAAAGCTTCACCGATGGTGATTTTTAAACGCACGACGATGCCAAAAGAAAAACTCTCGAGAGAAATTGTTGTGAAAGGAAGGAGGAAGACAGTGAACAATGACTTTCTTGGTAGGCTACTGTTTAGATACAAGCCGTGTAACAGACACTGTCTTTCATTAAAGCCTGTGTAAAGATCATTAGTTTCAATGTAGGAACCAGCGGCTTATAGACAGGTGCGGCGTATTTATGTTCAAAATAAAAATCTTTGTAAAGATTATATATGGGTGCGCTTAAAAGTCCGGAAATTACGGTATCTTTTTTTTATTAATAGAATACTGCATTGGTCTTCAAAAACTTTATCTAGCTCATCTGGATAAACCCATACTGCCTTAAAATGCTCTTTGAAAGTCATTTGATATGAGTTATTTAGGTAACCTTTCATTAGCTAAATCAATCACCAAATAATGTACAGATGTAAACATATTCAACCAGCGATTCCTAAATAATGGTGACTATGACCTCATCAGAGACTAAATGTAAAATAAGATATAAAATATACAATTTCATATATACAACCACAATGAAACAGTGGCACTTCATAGTTTATGCAACGCACACTTGAAGGCAACATAAGTTTATTTTAAATGCCATGTTTCACGGTTGGTATTGAAGAATTATCATATATGGAAGAATGTTTTCTCATAAATTGGCTTGGTATTTAGTGGAATGGTATACACCTTTAACAGGTCATGAACTGGGATAAAAAATCACCATTGTTAAAGGTCAGCTAATTGGGATTGCCTTTTAAAACCTTTTATATTCTTGAGATAAGATGTGAAAATTATGTGAAAATCCATACACTAGTACTGTATATAGTATTCTTTTGTCACTATTTCCACTGTCAGATGACATGACATTGAAGTCTCTTTTGTACCATTTGTTAAATTGTTGTTATTTACTTCAAAACAGTTTTTTCATAGAAGTTTTCAAATTGAGACTTCATCTATACTCCTGCTGTTAAGCAAACCTACACAATACATAAACTGCTGCACTGTTGAATTCTTGGTTCTGGTGCGTGTTTTAGCTGGTTAAAAAACACATCATACATGTTAATAGTAATCGAATCGTTGTAAAACATTTTACAATGGCAAACATCACGTGTACACGTGGACAAATGCTCCACATTCACAAATTTGAAGAATATGTACTGTATAATTATAGATATGTGGGAAGTCTTTTATGAAAATGGGTATATTTAGAATTATAGAAGGATACGAGGACTGTTCAGTCCCAGGTGCTTTGCGGCAGATTATTCCAACACAAGAAAGTCTTTAGTGCTGCCGGGTGGCATGAAAGGCTGCATTTTTTCCTCTTATTAACCTTTAGAGAGAGGGAAACAAAGAGACCGGTGAGGGATTAATAACAGGACCAAACTTAATTTGTGGACATTCCATGGCATTAGATGTACCCACAAACAAATAAATGTATCAAAGTATAATGTCTCATTCTGTGGAAGCAATACATGTGGGTCAATATGTAAGGAATAAATAAAAAATTTAACACTTTAGTACACACTGAAGTTGTAACAGCTTCATGGCTGCACACCACCCTGTCATTATTATATTATTTTCCTTAGCAGCCATTTTGTTTTATTTTTTCCATATTTTCCACTTCTGACTTTCGTGAACATTTGACCCATGTAAGTAATTAAATTGGCTAAACCCAGTAGACTGGTTTGTGCCCTCTGACCTCACTTGTTTTTCGCCTGAAGTGTGAGGTTTAAGTGAAGTACAGTGTAACACTTTATCTGGAAACAAAAAAAAAACAGACAGAAATGAAATCATAGTTCTGTGTAAGATGAAGCACATGTTTTAGTTTTCTTGCTTCCAATGTGTAGGAGTGTGTGACAATCACATTCTGGCTCAATTCCCTGGCACTTACCTCCTTTTTACTGTTCTGTCTTGTGGGAATGTTTAAAGATTGAACAGATTTTTCCAGTTACATTAAGTCATGTCATGTTTGGGAGTGATTTTACAACTTTTAGTAAATGTATAATGCATAATGTGCCCTGCAGGATTTACTCCATCTGACCTGATTTGTTATTTGGTCTATTAATGAGTGTGAATATACACTATACACTATATACAAAATATTGTGTCGCATGGTCATAATTATGGTATGTGATCTTTGAGCATTGCATTCCACATTTAGACCCAATTTGCTCTTATAATTCCCTCCACTCTTCTGGGAAGATGTTCCACTAGATTTTGGAGTGTGTTTATGGTTATATGTGTTCATCAGCCACAAGGGTATTATGAAAGACATGTACTGATGTGGGGGAGGAGACCTGGGGTGCAGTCAGTGTTCCAATTAATCTCAAAGGTGTTCAGTAGGGATGAGATCAGAGCTCTATAGCAGGCCACTGAAGATCTTCCTCTCCAAAGCATGTAAACCAGATCTTCAAGGAGCTCACTTTGTGCACAGGGGCATTGCCATGCTGGAACAGTTTCCAAGGTTTCCAAATTCAAGTGAATGCAAAATCTTGGTGCATCCAAAGGCACATCTAAAAACATCCTGTATAATTGAGTGCCTCCAGCTTTGTGGTAACAATTTGGAAACGAACCATGCAGTTTCTTTGTTTCAGCTTTTCACCAAAAAATCCAATGCATGCAAAAATAAACCAGTAAATCGGGGCACATCAAATCTCATGAGTGCATTTGTTTAATTCTTGCTCAGTAACGGACTAATGATTTGTTGCTAAGATCATCAAGTTTAATATTTGTGGTTTTTGCCTTGACCCAGAGACTCATCAAATCTCATGTTGGCTAGTGAATCAAATCTTGATATAAAAAGGTCTTGGGATTATATGGGATTTAAAAAGTGAGCTCAATTCTGTACAAAGCCTGCAACACTGTGTGTTTCTCTCTGCAGTGAACTCGCTGGGCATCAGTGATGAACTCAAACAGAAGCTGCAAGATGTAATGGTGGACAGACACAAACTAACCCTGGGAAAGACGCTAGGAGAGGGTAAGCCTGGATTCACATCCTACAATGGCTTTACATCATCACTTACGCTCCGGGCATGTAAAATAATATGAATGTGTTTATGTGTGCAGGTGAGTTCGGCTCTGTAATGGAAGGCTTGCTGACTCAAGAGGACTCTGTGCTTAAAGTAGCAGTCAAGACGATGAAAAGTGAGTTTTACTATAATGATAATTAGTGTAATTTATGATAATTAGCATGATCCTTCACACTCTATTCACACACTTTTTAAAAAAATAAACTGGTCTCTTGTTTTTAGTTGCTATTTGTACACGAACTGAGATGGAGGACTTCCTGCGAGAAGCTGCGTGTATGAAAGAGTTTGACCATCAAAATGTTATGAGGCTACTGGGTAAGAGAAGCACAAGCAGATACACCATTTTCCTAAAACTAAAATTAATTTAAGACAGTTAAAAACAATGCATGAAAATCCAAAACAACAATGCATTGATATACATGTATATATCAATGCATTGTTCTTCTTCTTTCAGCTGCTCCCAGTAGGGGTCGCCACAGCGGATCATTCGTCTCCATACTATTCTGTACGGTGGCCCGAGAAGTGCAAAACACACGAACAAATCGGAAAACAAATTAACAAATTGAAAAACACTAACAAATCCGAAAACAAAATTACAAATCCGAAAACACAACAACAATTTCGACAAAGCGGAAAAGGTAGGTATAATTTGTGAATAGAAACTTACCGATCATTGGACGAGACACCTGTCATTTAAGAGATACAGGAAGTATGAAATCTTATGACTTTGTTTCTTGTACATGTGTAAAGTTCTCTGTTTACTTTAAACTATTTTTAATTTCGATCAATGCACATTTAAAAATAAAAAAATAACAGAAGTAAACATTGGCAAGCAAGGAGAACATGTCATTAATTTAAAGCTACTTTGAGGAAGGACATTCATATGCAGTGATGTTGGAGATGCTGCAGTATATCATGACATAAAGAATAGTTTGTACACTTTTACACATACGTTCCAACTTTCCCCTGCCGCAGACTGTTGTACTTCAGACTCTTAATGGTCTGATATCTATAACTGGCTTTACCCAAAGGTTCCCCATCAAAGAAATTTCACTGTGAAGGACATTATCTTTGGATTTTAATGAACAATAACAAAGACGACTTACTTGTTAATAATATACTTCAGATGGGAAAATTTTATATACACAAATCAAAATACTTTAAAGTGAAACCAACGTTTTTTGCATTTTATAATGAGTTTATTTCTTTCACAAAAGCCCTAAAAGTGATAAAAAAAAATGCAATGAATCTTTTGTCCTTTATAAAAAAATATGATTTACAGAAAAAACCATAGCCCTGTTTGTCCTTTTTTAATTAACTTTATTATAAATTTGATTTATTTATAATTTTTTTCCTCTTTCCCCTAAATTTATGTGAATGTATTTGTATTTTCATGCACCTGTTCTGTGTATTGTAATGTAAATTGCACTTGTTATTGCCACGCTGTTTGTAAATGACTAATTGCTTAATATAAAAAAAGACTCTTGTACTTCCTGTATATCTTGAATGACAGATGTCCAATGATCGGTAAGTGTTCTATTTGTAAACTATACCTACCTTTTTTCCAGTTTGTCTGAATTGTCGTTGTGTTTTCGGATTTATTAATGTGTTCTCGTGCAACAATTCAGACAAACTGGAAAAGGTAGCTATAGTTTGCAAATAGAACACTTATCGATCATTGGACAAGACACCTGTCATTCAAGATATACAGGAAGTACAAGTTTCTCCTTGATGGCCAATGTTTACTTCTGTTATTTTCTTATATTTAAAGGTGCACTAATCGAAACAAAAAATAGTTTAAACAGAGAACTTTACACATGTACAAGAAACAAAGTCATAAGATTTCAAACTTCCTGTACATCTTGAATGACAGGTGTCTCGTCCAATGATCGGTAGGTGTTCCATTCACAAACTATACCTACGGGTTTGTCTGAATTGTCGTTGTGTTTTTAGATTTGTTATTTTGCTTTCGGATTTGTTAGTGTTTTCTAATTTGTTAATTTGTTTTCCGATCTGTTAATGTGCACTTCTCGGCCACCGTAATTCTGTCCTCTACATCTGCCTCTTTTAATTCAACCTGCATGTCTTCCCTCACCACATCTATAAGTCTCCTTATTGGTCTGCCTCCTTTTCTTCTTCCTGGTGGCTCCATCCCCAGCATTCTCCTATCGATTTACCCCATGTCCATCCTCTGCACATGTCCAAACCATAGATGTCTAATGGCCGGGTTGCAAAAGCCAGTGCACTCCTAGTGCCGGTCCCAAGCCTGGATAAATGGGGAGGGTTGCGTTAGGAAGGGTAAGCCACTTACATTAATCTCATTCGTACAACTGAGCAGGTGAGGGTTAAGGGCCTTGCTCAGGGGCCCCGGAGTAGTAGCTTAGTGTGGCTGGGGTTTGAACTCATGACCATCAGCTCTAAAGTCCAATGCTTTTCCACTAAGATACCACCTCCCCTGTAATGTCAGCAATTATACGTTCTTTTGTGTATATATCAAGGTTAGAGAAATATATACCACACATAGATGAATTATGAGCCATTAGCAATGAGGAACAGTTTTGAGATGGTTTGGACATGTGCAGAGGAGGGACATGAGTTATATTGGTAGAAGAATGCTAAGGATGGAGCCACCAGGAAGGAGGAAAAGACGAAGGCCAAGGAGAAGTTTTATGGATGTGATGAGGGAAGAAATGCAGGTAGTTGGTGTGAAAGAGGCAGATGTAGAGGACGGGGGTATGGAGACAGATGATCCGCTGTGGCGACCCCTAATGGGAGCAGCCGAAAAAAGAAGAAGAAGCAATTAGGAACAGTTAAAAGTGAAAATATAATCATTTTACAAAGAGCCTTTTTTTATATAAATAATATAAAGAATAGTGCAAAGACTCTATAATGGTTTATAACATGACACTCTATGGTTAAAGCTAGTACCTAATACAATTGGACACTAATGTGTCATCAAATGTGTGTATGTTTGTGTGTATGTCTGTATTGCAGGAGTGTGTTTGCAGACTGTGGAGAGCGAAGGCTTTCCATCTCCTGTGGTGATTCTGCCCTACATGAAACATGGTGACCTGCACAGCTACCTCCTTTATTCAAGGCTTGGAGAATCACCTGTAGTGAGTGTCTGTTTTACTTTTCACACACACTCATATAGAGCCACACACATGAGAGTTCAAGAGTATACACTAAATCGACACCTGACTTTTTCAGCCAAATGTGGTTCTTCCCCAAACTGTTACCACCCAAATTACCACCCAAATGTATAGGATGTCTTTGGATTCAGTACTATAAAAATTTCACCTCCCTTGAACTAGAAGCCCCAAACATGTTCCAGCATGACAGTGCCCTTGTGCACAAAACCAGCTCCATTAAGATATGGTTTACATGGGTTGGAGTGGAAAATATTGATTGGCCTGATATGGAGCTCTGATTTCAACCACATTGAACACTTTTGGCATTAAAATGTAGAAGGATCTTCCCAGAAGATTGGAGATTATTATAATAGCAAATGCAGACTAAATGTCAAATGGGATGTTTCAAAAAGCACATAAAATCTTATAGTCAGAAGTCTGCAAACATTTGGCTTTATATACTATATGCTAAAAAAATTGCTAATCACATACATAAGACTATACACCATTAGCAAAAAACACTTCATACACGCAGATATATTTATCAAAAACCTGGACCGTCTAAAGGTTTTTGAGACCTAAAAAGAGCAATAAAAAAGAAAGCCCGCTATAGGGGAAAAAATCTATTGATGAAAGATCTATATAAATAAATTCTTATGTTCGAATTTTTTTTTTATCAGTTAAATTACATAAGGCATGAACATAAAGACTTCCACTTTTTTCTTTATCAGATGTTTAAATTGCATTTATGCATTAGACCATTTTCATTGTGTTTGGCTTGACATCTATACAACTTTTTTGAACCAGTGAAGTTGCTGTTATCACAGTCCAACACATTCAATTTGAATGATTGTAGAATGTACTCTACCGCCCCCTAATGCAAAGTAAAGGATACATCGTCCCCTCTAAGTGTTTCCGTCAGTAAGATTTTAGTCACATTCTTGTTAATCATCTTGTTGATCATTCCTTATATTTTTATTTTTGCAGTATCTACCATCTCAGATGCTGGTGAAGTTTATGACAGACATCGCTCGAGGAATGGAGTACCTGAGCAGCAAGAACTTTATCCATAGAGACCTGGCTGCACGTAACTGCATGTTAAATGAGAACATGAACGTGTGCGTTGCTGATTTTGGTCTCTCTAAGAAGATTTACAATGGTGATTACTATAGACAGGGCCGAATCTCAAAAATGCCTGTCAAGTGGATTGCGATTGAAAGCCTGGCAGACAGAGTTTACACCACCAAGAGTGATGTGGTAAGGCTGCTGTTAGTAAAAAAAATGTTTTTTATAAATGTCGAAAAATATATATAACATGTATATTTGCATTATACATTATGCTGATTTTGATCATATATTATATATTTATATTTTTAATAAAAATAATAATAATAATAATAATACATTCAATGGCATTTGATTGGCATTCAATTTACAAAACTATTTTTTTTGTCAGTGGTCCTTTGGTGTGACAATGTGGGAAATTGCTACCCGAGGTCAGACTCCGTATCCCGGTGTGGAAAACAGTGAGATCTATGACTACCTGAGACAAGGTAACCGTCTGAAACAGCCTCCGGACTGCCTGGACAGCATGTAAGTGTGTTTTAAAAAACAGATGTTTTAATAGGAGTTACATACTTGTGTATATGTGCACATATTTATGTTATATTGTAACGTCTTTCCTTCAGATATTCCTTGATGTTCTCCTGCTGGTTGCTCAGCCCGAAGGACCGTCCGACTTTTGAGGTCTTGTGTGGCCAACTCGAAAAAGCCCTGGAGGAGCTTCCTGATCCGCAGGACCCTGAAGAGATCCTCTATGTCAACATGGAGGAGTCATCAGGAGAGCTGGGGGCCGTCGGGGGACGGGAGCCAAACCTAGCCGGTGGTATGTGCTCTCTGGGGCCATTAAAGGGCACAGAATCGGTGGCAACAGCAGAGATTCACCAACCAGGCCGCTATGTCATTTGCCCCCAACACGAGAACCAGCGTCTGCTCAATGCCGAATCGTTGGAAAGCCTGAATTTCAACAGCTCAACACCGACTTTATTACTGCAACCGTCTGCCCGTGCAACTCCTGTACCAAACTCTGAGATGAACACTTCTGAGGAAAGAGAGGGCCCGGGTGGAAAGAGAATAATGTGGTAGTAACACTTAAACTGAATAAGAGACAGTAGACACATGCAGGTACTGTACCTTCTAATCAGAAGGATCCAATTAGAGATTTGTCCTTTGTCCCATTGTCCATCACTTACACCTCTTCTCTTTGTGGAACCACACACTTTTCCTGAAATCCCTCAAACATTTATCGTAATTGTACTACATCCAATGTTTCTCCAAACTTGTCGTGCTTGGATTAAGATTGGATTGTAATTTCCTTTTTTGGCGTTGAGCATTCTTATCGTTCTTCCCCCATTACACACCCCGTTCTCATGGTTCTAATTCTGGTTTTATTGAGGGATTTCTGAATCTAAGTCAGTAACCAATTTATTCTGATCTGGGTCAAAGCAGATCCTAGAAACATTGGGAATGGGGTGACACACCTTGGATGACCAGGCTCAATGCATACACACACGTGCACACAGTCAGTCACACCGGGCGTCAAGTCATTAGCCAATCCTTCTATTTATATATTTTAGGAGGTGTGAAGAAACAAGAGACCCTGGAGGAAACCCACACAGAGGTGGCATTGGGTTAAAAAAAGCCACACACACACACACACACACACACACACACACACACAAAAACATCCACCTGCAGAAAGTCAAAAGCTATTTAAAAAATATATGGCATTATCTAGAAGAAAGCAACTGATATCTAATAAGCGGGAATAAGACCAAGCTAAATTACCACATGTGACTTAAGTATTAGCAGGTCCTCAGGAGCTCTTCAGATATTTAATAATGATATCGAAATGTCAATGAAAATGGGATTAGAGCAGCTTGCCAGCAGATCACTGCCAATCTGTACAAGGGAATCAAAAAACTTTGAGTCTGTTTTCAGACAGTTTTTGTTTACTGTATGCCTGTATTAGATTTCTTCAATACAACATTTCCAAAGTAACACGAGCCAACTTGAAGCACTTCCTGCTATCAATACAAGCCATGGACAGAAAATATCAAGTACAAAGTAGAAGAAAGCAAATGGCTTATGTAATCTAAAATGGAGGAAATAGTCATTAGGCACCAGCTATGTTTGTAACCTAGTCAAGAAATGTATATAGATATGTTCCAAGGTTAAAAAAAACCAAATCCTCAGTACAACTTTGGACACCATTAGAAGTAATTATGTCACTTTACCTGTCTACCTACCTGGCAGTAGTTGATTGAAGTAGTACACACTTTGTTCAAAGGTACTGGGTTTTTTAACATGCCATCTCAGAGACCAGTTTTATGGTTTCTGTAACATGGGGTGTTTTAAATCAGCCCAAACAGGGCACTAGGTAGGGCATAGTTAAGACGTAAACACCGGGCCGGGTGCTGCCGTGGTTCACCACGGCCTCGACTCAAGCACAGTATTATTTGTGTTTGTTATTGTTGTTTTGTATATATGAAATTGTTGCACTAATCATTCCCAATTTATTTTTGTGTGTTCTTCTATTATGCTTATTGCATTCATTTGTTCCTTGTTTCAACATTCTTCATAGTGCAGAGTAGGTTTGTAATTTTATGTTTAAAATGAAATGGTATGAAAAATTGTCACTGATAGTGTTATAAATTCAAACACCAAATTTTTTTGATTGTTTTAAAAACTATTGCTCAGAAAGCAGTTTCATTTGACATGAACTTTGTGGTACAGACTTTTCTCTGAGCTTCTTACAAGGTCCCAACTATCATAGAGTTTTAAATCCATATTCAATTATGTAAATTCGTATAAAAACAGCTGAAAACTATATTCAAATTAGCCTTTGATTATTTTTTAGCGACACAGGCTAAGCTGTCCACGTGCCTTTTACTGTCATGATCCTGGTATTTGCATATATTTAGCACCTCTTTTCACAAATAAAATTTAAAAATAGCTTCTGCAATTGTTTGATCAGTTTTAATAAAAATAACACTTAATGTCAGTGACAGGGTTTTTATTACTCCTTGCATTGTAGGCTGTGCATACTTTGATACAAATATGTGTATTACATCCAACTCCACACTCACATGTGAGCTTCCGAGTGCCTTGAGAAAGCCAGTATTTTGTCTTAAGATAGTTGTTTGAATTGTAGCATTAGGCATGTATGTCAAGATAATATTACTGATGCTATTATGTTTTTGTACGTTTTTGATACGCTTTTATATGAAATAAATGCTATCTGCACAGTGCATACGTTTTTGTTTTTGTTCATTTGGATGCCACAATGTTCTGTATTAAATATACTTTTTACAATTTGCTTACATAACATCTTAGGTTAATTATTACTAACAAAGGTCAAAAGTTGAATGTAAGCTTTCGTATTTCCAAGCTTCCTGTTAAGATTATATACTCCACCTTACAACACAGAAGCGAAATGGCCTGTTCTGCTCAGGTAAGCCATAGCAGCCTTTCGAATTTAAATCAGTCGTCTACAAATCTTTTTGGATTTTTGTTTTAGTTTACTATTAATGTATTCATATAACTTCCTAAATTGATCACAACTTGCCTCAACATTGACCTCTGAATTTAGTCATAGCTGTTTTTTTTCTTATATTCTAACAGATAAAGGATATTATTGCCTGTGGGAAGCTTGGAGACTTAATTGAATTCTCATATCCCATTGGTTTTTCACACTGGGGTGTATATGTGGGAACTGGTCGAGTGGTTCATTTTGCAGTTGCAGGTAACAAGCAATTGTTAACATGGGGCTGCACATTACTACTTCAGACTGGCATATATGGACTACCATTTACTAGTAGTGATATTGGTATTGTCTAGCCTGTAGTAGATTCCTGAGGTTCAGTTTAGTCTAAACTGACAAGCACTGCAGTCCTGTTTGAGATAGTGATTTAGTGGTATATCCCACTACCTAAAACTTAACTACACTTTGATATAGAGTAGACTACATCACTAGACCCACAATCTTAGACAGGACTACACCACACTTTCAAAATTTACTTCACTCACACAACTAGAGCTACTACTGCTACTACTAAATATCCAGGTATAAGAAGTTCTTCAGGCTAGTCTATGCAACACTAGCCTGGACTACAGCACAGTATAATTCTACAGACTGGACTGCACCACTGTACTTTAGTACTGACTAGACCATTCAATTGTAATTGTAAGACCCACAATCTTAGACAGGAGTACATCACACTACCCTACTTTATCCTACCAGTAGTTGTAGCAGTGGTTCTAGTATGTGAGTGTGGTGAAGGTGGGTAGTGATATGAGATGCTCTTCAGACTAGTCTACACAACTGTAAAATGCATCAGCCTGGACTACACCACTGTACGCTACTACCAACTGGACTATAACATTAGACTTGCGATCCCGGACTGGTCTACACCACTGTAATCTTTAACAGACTAACCTACACTACACTACCCTACTTTACCCCACTCTCACAACTAAACCTACTACTAGCACTACTAGTGGACTTAGTTATGAAACACCACTAGACAAGTCTACACTAGTGTAAATTACTACTATTTGGATTACACCACTGTACTCTACTACAGTTTGAACTACACCACTAGATCTCAGACAGGACTATACCATATACTGGACTACACACCTGAATTCACTACTTGAGTCTGGACTACATGGCTGTTGTCTTGCTTCAGACTTACTTCAGACTGGTCTATCAACACTGTATTGTACCAATGGCTGACCTGCAACACTGTATTACGATACACACAAGGTCAGGACCACTGGATCCTGGTTCATGCTATTTTCAATTTATTGTCTGAGTCTTACATTTTTTCCCAACAGCATACCTGTAGTTGGAGTGCTTGTGCTAAATTGCTATGGGGTGAATCAGTGTGAATGTGTGAATTGTGCAATATGATGTGATTGGTGTCTCATTTTAGGTGTGGGTCCACTATCACAACCATTAATCAAAATAAAGTGAGGATGATTGAAAGAATTCAGCTAATTCTTTTTATTTTACATTTATTATTATAATTATTAGTAGTATTTTTATTTTTTTAAAAATGTAATTATAAAAACAAAACAAAAAAACAGTGAATAATGCAAGGGCCATGGTTAATTTGGTTTAATCTTTTAGATGAAAATGAACTGCAGAGGAGGTTTCGTGTGCACATATTAGAAAAAGTGTTCCCCTCGTGTGGGAGCATTCTCCTGGGACGAACTAAAATCCACCGCGAGCACCTGACTCATGTCCCCGTGCCCAAAGGAGCACAGATCAAAATCAGCAATGGTTGCCATCACTATCCAGCATCCTCTATCACAGATATGAGATGGAGGCTGAATGCATTACTGGGCGAGGTGCTTGACTACAACCTGTTATCACAGAATTGTGAGCATTTTGCCACATTTGTCCGATATGGAGTGGCTGTGTGCAATCAGGTGGGCTCTTAATAACTAACTTTTTTTTTGTGTGTGTCAAATATTTTGTATAATTTTCGAAAAAGTATTTGTTTTTGTGTTGTTTTTAGATACCACTACATAAAGATAAGGAGCAAAAGGAAACAACACAGTTTTTCCAGGATATCATTACTCGGAAATCTCTAAGTGTGAAATTCTGAAACCACTGTACCAAGTATTTGCACCCTTTTCTAGATTTGCTTGTGTTGCAAAATAGAGCTGCAACTTTCTTTATATGAATCCACACAAGGTAACACATTATATTAATTACATGTGGATTATCCTAAATGGAAATCTTTAAAATCATTGTTTTTGGATAAATATAATTAGTAAAATGTTTTGCTTGATTTCCTACAGAAAGATTTTGATGAATTGTCAACTCACAGCAGGTGAGATTTACTTTCTCTTAAAAAAAAAAAAAAAAAAAGATTCAACAAGGTTCTACAGGAGCAGTTAATATCATTCCAGAATATTTTTGGGGTATATTGCTATTTGTTTCGGTATGTTCATTGGCATACTAAAGTGTTCTTAAAAACACTTAAGTTTTACTAATTATGTGTAATATGATGATACTCAGATATAAAATAAAATAATAAATTCCACCAAAAAACATTTTGAATCAGTAAACACTTCCGGCAGTTAAAACCGTCCTTGTGGAAACATAGGAAAAGTTCCGTTTGGTGTCCTGGTGTATTTGATTTACATCTTTTAAAACACCATAATTACTTATATGACTTACTTATTAATTACTTAAGTATATATTTTACCTTCTTGTCTTCATGCTATATATTGAGTATTGTTTGACTAATAATAAACAAACATTTGCATAAAGCATCTATATTTGTCCTTGGCCATGTTAATTAGAGTATAAAAAACTTGTAATGTATTAATTTAAGGTACATTTAAAACAGATAAAAATGTGTGATTAAGTTGTGATTAATTATGAGTTAACTCATGACAATCATGTTTAAATATTTAAATCGATTGACAACACACGCACACACACACACACACACACACACACACACACACACACACACACACACACACACACATATATATATATATATATACACACACATTATGGGCTAGATGCATGACATGTAATCCTAATTAAGTCTATTTCCAGTTTTGTTTTGTTTTTCTAATTGTAAAAAAGGTGGATAGCATTAGGAGGTTTGAAATCAAGGTTAAAATGAACCCAAACTGAAAAATGTAAGATTTACAATGAAAAATATGTTCTTTAGTTTATTATTTATTATTGAACATTTTTTTATTGGTAATGCAGTGATATAACACTACAGCTGCATGAATCCACATAGCACAAATAGTGTGTATAAATAGTCTATGCTCAAGTCTCTTTCTTGCTTTCAGTGAATAATCCTACCTGAATACTTTGTTTGTACCCAATAACTCATTGTATAATCATAAAGACAGTCTCGTGCATATCCTAGGACAAACAAAATACTAAACACAGTTTATCTTTCAAATATGCGGTTGTAATAAAGTAATAATGTGTAACTGCACCTAGTTCACTCTTGAGCCTGATTCCTCATAGCGTCTCTTCTGCGTGTTGCAAACATTTTTTTCTTGCTAATGTGAACTCCAGCTTGTTAATTAAAGATTTATGTAAATTGGCTACCTTTAAAAGCACTATAGAAATAAAACTGAAGTGAATGTGAACAATTTGACTTTAACCTAAAATATAATCTTCTGGAATAAGTAGACTATTTATGTTTTCTTGCTATTTTCACTGTGAACACACTGACATACTGGGAGGATAATATGGGCAGACATTTACACACCAATCAGACATAACAATATGACCGGTGATGTTAATAACACTGATTATCTCTTCATCATGGCACCTAAGTGGGTGGGATACATTTACATTTGCGGCATTTGACAGACGCCCTTATCCAGAGCGACCTACAACTGAGCAGGGGAGGGTTTTAGGGCTTTGCTCAAGGGCCCAGCAGTGGCAGCTTGGTGGTGGTGGGATTTGAACCTGCGATCTTCTGATCCAAAGCCCAATGCCTTAACCACTGAGCTACCACCTCCCTACATACATAAGTAAACATTTTGTCCTCAAAGTTAATGTGTTCGAAGAAGGAAAACTTGGCAAACATAAGGATTTGAGTTTGACAACAGCCAAATTGAGATGATTCGACGACTGGCTCTTGTGGGCTGTAGTTCCTAGTTTGCAGTGGTCAGTATCTATAAAAAGTGGTCCAAGGAAGGAACAGTGGTGAACCAGCAACAGGGTCATGAACGCCCAAGGATCATTGATGCACGTGGGGAGCGAAGGCTGGATCGTGTGATCCAATCCAAAAGTAACTGTAGCTCAAATTGCTGAAGAAGTTAATGCTGTTATTGCTCGACGGGTCAGGACTGTTTAGGTAGCAAAAGAAGGACCAACACAATATTAGGCAGGTGGTAATTAGATATTAAATATTACAGTATCCGGCAATCATTGGTTCTGAAGAAGATAAAAAATAATTTGCACTACTGAGAAATAACTTTTCATTTGGGATTTGCACCATCTGCCTCAAGAAATAATATGAGAAATTTCAGACCAGGAAGCACAGAAAAGTGAGGTTTAAATTTGTATGCAGTACAGGTTGAATAGTGCTTAGTATGAAAAAACAAAAGGCAGAAAAACTATTTAAATTCCAATGTAGTATTTTAGCATAGTCCAGAATAATTCATAAAAAAAAAAATACACCAAAAAATAAAGAACGTTAAAAAATGTCTCTGTTAAATAACTGATTTGCATTGAGTGGAATGCAGCTAGCTTGACACATATATATCATATATATTATGTATATAACATACAAATTACATAATATATAACTATTTTACTGCATAGGCAATTTCAAACTCTGCATGTATCTCACACACCTTCATACAGGGATTATACACTTTTGAAAGGCTGGTTATGTGTCAGTCTATACTTCTGTATGAGTGTGTATATGTGAGCATGAAAAATACACCGGATTAGTGTGTGTGCGCACACCTATGTTTTCCACCATATATGCCACACATTAAGCCAGCACAAAACTACTATTCAGCTTCACAATCAATGAAAAAATAGCAAATACAAAGAGCTTGTTACATAAATGAACTACTTCCATAAACTGGCCTCTAAAATAAATGTTCATCTTTGCAAGCTTTTATTATTTCTTCATAATAATAACAGGTCCTCTGGGAAGTTAGTAAATGTGTGAGTTCCTTTTCAACGGCTGGCATTTTAATATAAATACAAATAATCCGAAATTACCTCAAGGTTTGAGATTTTAGTAAAGGTTATGACATCGTAAGAGCACATAGACACACACACACACACACACACACACACACACACACACACACACACACACACACACACACATGCTCACGCTCGCACACACACTTGTCGTAGAGATTATACACTTAAAATGCCTCAAAAGGCTAAATAAGATGGGACCCCCTATATCACAACAGTCCAATTACATGCCATATAGATGCATTTTGCCTATGTACAGTACACATTATTCCTGATCTCCTTCTCTTTTCAAACACCACATATAGTCCCAGCGGTGACCTGCTTGTGTTTTGAGATGCTAAAGCTATGGCTTATTTCAGTAGATTTAAGTCATCTGCAAAGTCACCAGAGCCTGGTGGGTGCAGGCAGCGGGCAAAGCGCCACTGACACACCATAAGGCAGAGGGGGAGCATGAAGAGTGCGCAGATTGCCGCCATGACATAGGCAATGGTCATAAGCGTGGACTCGTCTGTCTGGGGCACGTTGTAGCCACAGTCCTCCAGCTCAACTCCGTGGAAGGGACCCTCCACCGATGCTGTGCGGAACTCATCATGAACTAAGTCAGATACAAGATTAGTTTTTGTCATTAAAGCAATTGATACATTCATTTCTTTAGTCATTAAGCTTAATATTACTTTTTAGATTATTACATAAATAGCTTAAAGAGATGGAACAAGCATGAGAGCATTAATATTGTGATCAGTGGTGGCCCGTGCGTTTTACACATAAGCCATCAGTGGTGTCCTACCTGAATCAATCCACCTCCTAATACCATAATTATGACGCTACAACTATAGAAACCATCAATATTATACAGAAACACAGTATAACAGAGCACTGCATCACAGAAAAGTATCTCATGCAGCAAGAATCAATGTCTTTATTAAAGCAAGAAACCCAATGAACACAAATCAACAATTCACTGCTGCAACAGCCGTGCCGTTTTTGTGCACATTCTACAGGAAAGAAAGCACAAAAGTATAAATGGTTTATGGAAAAGCTGTTTTGAGCTCTTTTGGCGGACCTTTCCTCGTGATGTCTTCTTGAAAATGGCCTTGTTAGTGTATATTCAACCAAATCTATTTCTTTTATTCTGTCAGCCATTGTGTAATAAAAAAAACGGCTATTAAACACACGCAAATATATTTTAGCTTGTGGGGTTTGCTAAAGATGTAGTTTGCAAGCTCTGACTAGTGCAATCTCCGACCATCCAATCAAAGGATGTG
Organism: Silurus meridionalis; assembly: GCF_014805685.1. Lineage (NCBI taxonomy): Eukaryota > Metazoa > Chordata > Actinopteri > Siluriformes > Siluridae > Silurus > Silurus meridionalis. Next base: position 12,820,827 of record NC_060903.1, read on the forward strand.
AAAATGCAGACGTTATAAAACCTGGTAAAGGTGAGCGGGGTGGACCACCCCGCAGCGTCACAGAGGTCTTGGAGGGACACTCCAGAGGACCAAGCCTTAGAGGCTGCCACACTCCGGGTCGAGTGAGCTCTGACTCCGAATGGAGCGGGGAGACCAGAGGACCCGCAAGAAGACGCGATAGCGTCAATAACCCAACTGCTGAGCCTCTGCTTATGAGCAGGTAGGTCTCTCCTTGGAGGGCCGTAGCAGATGAAAAATTGTTCCGACTTTCTCCAGGGACACGTACGGTGAACAATCCAGTGCTCGGACCGGGCACAGCCGGTTCAACCTGCCTGGAGCCTGACAGGTCGTGGGACAACCAAGGAAACCTCGGGGACGTAACCCGCTCTAGGGTGCAAGAAGGCACTGGTCATGCCTGGAGTAAACTCCAGGAAAGAGGGGGCCACAGAGATTGCCTGTAAATCACCTACTCTCCCCAGAGAGCAGATGGCCAGCAAGAAAGCGGTTTTGATGGACAAGTACCTCCACGAAGTCTCGGCCAAAGGCTCGAAGCGGGGCTCGGATAGAGCCTCCAACACTATGGCCAGGTCCCAATGAATGGCTAGCATTTCTAGGCAATTGATGTGCCACCTCAGATGGACACCTTTCCATAGACCTTGTGCAGAGTGGCGACTCATGACCACTCCCCATCCTGTGAGGGACGCATCTGTCATAAGCATAATGCGACGACCGGGAACCCCCAACACCAGGCCTTGGAGTAGGAACCTGGGATATCTCCATGCATCTAAAGCACGTGGGCATCTGAGCCACCACTGAAGAGGTCTCAAGTACAGGAGGCCAAGTGGTAGGTGGTACTCTGTGATGGAGAAAGCACACTCTTCCCAGGTATTTAGCTAAAACCCCAGCTCCTTTATGTGAGCGAGAACGACATCTTGATACCGGACCGCTAACTGCTCTGATTGAGCTAATATCAACCAATCACCGATATAATTGAGGATACGGATGCCCTGAAGTCTCAGGGGAGCCAGAGCCGCATCAACACACTTTGTGAAGGTGCGGGGTTACAGGGAATGGCCAAATGGAAAAACCAGATATTGGACTCCAGCACCCTGAACCGGGGCCTCATCATAGAGCGGTTCAGCTGACATAGATCTTGGATAAGACGCAACACACCGTCCTTTTTGGGAACTATGAAGTACCGGCTGTAGAACCCGGACTTTCTGTCTGACGAAGGGACCACCTCAATGGCCTCCTTCCTCAGGAGAGTATCTACTTCTCGTTCCAGGACCAGAGCCTGCTTGCTTCTCAATAAAAGTGAGAGAGAGCCCATTGAACCGGGGCGGGCGAGACCCAAACTGAATTGCGTAGCCTTGCTCTACAGTATGCAGGACCCAGAAGGACACATCTGGCAAAGCCCTCCAGGCTGCCAGGTTCTCCCTTAAGGGTATCCGTCTCTCGAGACTGACCTGTGGTGTGTCCAGAGCCGGGGCAGTGCCCAAATGCGGATCTGGAAAAAAGACCTCCTGGTCCGCAACGATGCCGGGCAGATCCGAAGGAGAGAGCTCGGTGGAGCTGGCCGTGCCCTAAAGCACATTTTGTGGCAGGGTTAACGAACCAGGTCCCTGAAGGGTCCCTGCAGCATGCTCCACTCCCAAACAAGCATTAAATTTCACACAGAGCGCTTCATGAACAAAACAGAAGCTGAAGCAGTCTTCTCTCCAGGTGCGCTTTATACTCCCTGGTCGTGACTTCACCCCGCCGGTGACAGCCTGTCTTCAATTTTGACTGATCAGATTCATTAATCGGAAAATGGACAACGTAGTCGCGTTCCCAAAGCGTTCCGACGCAGCTCAAATTCCTGAAAGAGAATCCATGTTTCCCTCAATGAAGCCACCACCACCATGCTTGACTGTAGGCAAGACATATTTTTCTTGGTTCTCCTCACCAGGGCTTCACCAGACATGCTGCAGACCATCTGAGCCAAACATGTTCATCTTAGTCTCATCAGACCACAGGACATGGTTCCAGCAATTCATGCTCTTGGACAGGTTGTCAACAGCAAACTGTTTGGAGGCTTTCTTGTTAACCAGCTTCAGAAGAGGACTTCTGGGACTACGGCCATGCAAACGGACTTGTTGCAGTGTGCTGCGTATAGTCTGAGCACTGACTAGAGGACTCTCCGCTTCTGCAACCTCTAAAGCAATGCTGCAGCTCTCATCTATTTGTTCTGAGTGGAACCTGTCTTGGAAAACCTCTGTATGACCCTGGCCACTGGACTGTAGCTCAGTTTCAGGGTGTTACTGATCATCTTATAGCCGCACTGATTTTAATTATAATGATAATCCTCTTACACCTTTACATTATTTAACGTAAAAGCAAATAAAAAACAATTGCATAGCATCAAACATAAAAAAAAACATAATACTTCTTGTGTCTCACCGTGACATGTGCTGACGGCAAAGCCTATGCGTTTACGTTCACGGTCAAATATGACATAGAATCCTTCCATGATGACGGCACCCATGACGGTGCCCGTGCTCGACTGTGACACAGCAAACTTGTAGCAGTCCTCTTGCGCTGAGGCCACATCCTCTACGGGTCGGAGATATTGCTGCAGAGTAGGAACCAGTGTTATCTCTGAGCAGCTCCTTCAGTGACAGACTGTTACATCCTAAGTGTCTGAAGGAGCCATACAGAAGGTCTTTTCTCCCTGCTGCCATTAGACTTTACAATCAGAGCTGCTCCCAGTGAACCAGTCACCAAAATATACACTGTTATTGTGTTTTTACTGTGCAATAATAAATGTACAATAAATGTACAATAACGTGCAATATTAGCCATATATGTGCAATATTACCTATGTGCAATATGTTTAAAAGCGTAACTACTTATTGGAGATCTCTTTTTCTTCTGTAATGTATATACTTTTACTTTGTCTACTTTAATTTTATATATATATATATATATAATATATTTGCACATTTCTTTTCTTTTTCCCACTGTGGGACGAATAAAGGTATATCTTAGCTCAAAACTCTCTCACATACACATACTACTAATTAATACTATGTCTATATGCAAAACCAGTGGTGGACAGGAAGGAAGTAAATGTAATTCATTACTATTTTTACTCGACTACATTCATAATTAATTATTCTCAGTATTTTGGGTACTTAAGTACATTTGAAAACCAATAATTTTTCACTTTTACTCAAGTAAAAGTTTAAAGGAAGCACCTTTACTGGAATAGTATTTTACCTAGTGTATCTCTACTTTAACTCAAGTACATGCTTTGTATACTTCATCCACCACCTTGTAAAACCTTTCGACACATAAACACACACTCATATAAACGCAAATGTAACAGATGTAACATGTGAACATATTTGAATACCGCAACAGCATAAAAAACACATACCTGGGGAAGAATGGAAATGCGAAAAGACTGGTTGCGGTTTTCGCTCATCAAGTAAAGGGATATAACAGGAAAGATGTGCCAGGGTGTGGTTCCGGCCTGCCAACAGACTAACTGCTCACCCAGCCAGAAGCCTGAAGGAAACTGCTCAGTCTGTGTATCAGAGAGAGAGAAGGGGGGATTAGGCATATAGGGCAAAATCACTGACTAGAAATGACTGGAAATCATAACAAATGACACCGAATTAGTTCACGGTTTTAGACTGGTTTTCTTCTATTGCCTTCAACAGCTGTAGTAGACAGCTAGAGGTTGGAGGTTGGAAATTTAACCAGGAGCAATAAGACACAATAAGAGGTTCATTTTGTGTAATCAAATAAACCTTTAATGTGATCTTTAAGAATAAAAAAAGAGACAAAGCCTTTATGTTCTTTCTTGGCAACTTGACCCTTTTGCATCAGATATAAAAACATTACAATGAATATAGATAACAAAAAAGATTCGCAATTTCCAAAATTATTTACCCTGACATTGAACATTTATTATTGACATTTCGTGTTTGTGCCACTAGATGGCGCACACATACTTAATGTGAATTTCAGTGTCGTAGCAAAATCTCCACTCAGTGCAAGTGATGAACCTGCAACAAAGTATGGATAGTAAAGAAGTGAACTGCAAAATCCTCCTTGAAACAAAGCTGAAACAAGGCTTATTTAAACAGGACAGGAAATTAGCCTCCAAAAAAATTATCTGTCTTAATATAAGCACAAGAAAAAAAAAGCTTGCAATTCCAGATTTGAGTTCAAGTGAATTGTACAAGAAGTTAAGATATTTGATAAATAATATAAAATAAATATTTTTGGATAATAAATAAATAATAATTCTACATTGGGATTTCACTTATCACCAAACGTATGTGAAATGGTTGGCCTACTAATTAATGATGGCCCTCAGGCAGATCCTTGTCTTACAACTACAGTATTACAAAAAATATATTCTTTTTACTATATGTTTAAAGAGGGTGATGCACTGGAGTGTCCCTAAACATCACAGATTTGCAGAGCGTCTCATACTGTCATTATATTTTTTTTAAGGCTCTTGTAATTGAACACTTGCTTTTAAAAAGGCAAATCCTAAAAAAACGTGTACTGCATGCTGGAACTTATCCAAATAGGCGGACCGTAACTCTGAAAGCAACGCCATAAATCACAGTGAGGTTTTTTATGTTACAGTGTTCTAGCTGTCTTCTTGTAGACCAGAATTAAACCATTGAACAAAAGTACTCTTTTAATATATTACATGTATTAAATAGCATGGATATTCAAACATATAAAAGATACTGTATTTATTAGGCTTTTTGGGGCAAGATGCATTTATTTTTTTACATAATTAAAAAAATTATGAAATGTACAGACTGATTTTGCATGCAACATACATGTATATCACACTGGCTTCAATTATAAGACACAAGAAGCGTTCAGACATAAAACACTTGTTAGTTGGGATTAATGGAAAGAACTGTTAAGGTAAAAGATCTAAAGTTATGCGCTTCATCACTTCGCTCTGCAGTTGACCCTTTTCCATTAAATTAATATGCCACATTCCAGATATATAGAAGATAGGACAGACTTGTACAGCACACACTAGGACACAATAGAGTTGACAGATAGAAAACATTTCTGTTTGGAGTTGGTCCATACTGCAGGAAAAATGACTTAATTTGAAGGGGGGTCTAACAGCGATGCAGAGACGACTCAAACTAGATGGTCAGGAAATCTGATTTGAGTAGATTTGAGAAAATATTTTAGAATGAAGCCAATTCTTGTCCTTTCTGTCTGTGCACCTGTCCAGTATTTTCAATACCACAATCTCTCAAGAAATGGTGTTTAAACATTTATAGGAATTATGAGGAACTATCATTGTATCCAGCAGAAGAATTGATCTGACTTTGGAATAGATCTAAACAGGGTCAATATCAGGAACGAATCAAATATTTTTATTCGGTTGCTTCCTTTTTTGTGAAATGTTTTATAGAAGCCATTATAGGTTTTATTTTTAAATTAGTAAGATGAAATCTGATATTGCTGGCAGTGACATCACTTCCTGTGGACTTATTTTTTGACAATGAACACTTTCAGATTGTATAGTACGAAATGAATCTCCACCTGCAACTGAAGGTATTCATCCTGTGTTGTTTTGTTGTCTTTTCAAACTAAATGCAGGGTGACAGAGGAAATTCTGCTTTTACCAGAGCTGTGTGAAACAGCATTTCCGAGCTGCAGGTTGTGCATCAACCCATTATCCAATCCCAGGCAGATAGTTTACTGTCAGATCATTCACATATGGCAGCTCACAGATATGTTGAAAGAGGAAAAACTGCACCCTGCTGTTTCATAATTGACACTTTCCATATTTCTTTACATCTGTAGAATTGATCCATCATTACACTGATGTATTAAAGCGGGAAATGCAATAAGTAGCCTGTATATGGCTGTTAATTGAATTATGGTTTGATGCATTTTTTGCTACACAAATAAAACTGCATAAAAACAGCACTTTTAACTATGGAAACTAGTCGACTGGTTGATGCTATTTTTTAATCTCTGGTAAAAATGGTAAGGTGTATAACCTTTCGTGTGCTGATTTTTCCAAATTGCAATAAAGCACAATTTAACGGTAAAAAAAAAAGATTGATCTACTTTACATTTTTAGTTTCAGAACGAATAAAGCCCAGAAAAGCAGCATGTAAGAATTAGAGAATGTCACCAGCTCTACCTGGGGACTGAGCAGAAGAACTGAAAGTGCTAAGCTTGCAGGAAATGATTGCACATCTCATTTTTCTCTGTCACAGACAACAGAGGGGAAAAAAAGCAGGCAAAAGCTGAAGAGCAAAAGGAGAGAAAAAAGATAGTTACTGAAGAAGCTGCTTCGATGGCCTTCACAGCCGCCTGGAACACTTTGCGAGGCAGGCGCAGGTTTGTGGTGCCGCTGTCGACGATGCTCTTATCGTAGTTATACTGTCAGGTGCAGAAAGAGAGAGACAGAAGGGGGAATTTGAAATTTTATTGCCTTCCATTGTGTGTTTGATGAAATATTAATAAATTAACATAAATGCATTAAAAGCTTTGCCACATTCATACCTCTTTGCAGTCCATGTTGAGATCTTGTCCATTGACTTCGATGCGAACAATGATGACCTCGTAATACCATTCACGTCGAATCGGAGTGTACCAAACCTCTCCCACGTAGAGCGATGTGTCAATCCCGCCAATGATCTGCATGAAAACATGTTATTACCTCCCTCTTCTACATACTACTAATATGCAGACATTCAGCAAAGTATAGATATTAGATTTGTTCACAAATGAGTAAGAATGTCATTATACCATACTGCCTCCCACTGTGGCACTGCCCAGGCTGTAGTTCTGAGTGAAACCTGCTCCACAGAGCTGCAGCGAGAAGAGGTTGAGAACATTCGTCTGTCTCACCAAGGAGTCAAAGAAAGGCTCAAGATTCTCATCAGGCTGAAAGGAAAGGAAAGGAAAGGAAAGGAGTGAGGAAGACTCTAAACATGAATAATATAAGATAGAAGAAAATCTTTTGCTTACATAATTTAAGAATTGAGGAGGATTTAAAGCTCAGTACCGATGTTTTATTAATGAAAATGCGACTGAGATACAATCAGAAATGACACGGCACCCAAAAAAAATGCATTTACATAAAAGCAAGTACAAAAAGAATCTATGCATCAATTATGCATTTTTATGCAGAATAATTGCTGTTAGATTTCTCTGTCTGTTCTGGAGCATTATGAATCATGTAACATTTTGTAAATGTGATCATTTTTTATTCGTTTTGGTAGTACTTTAAATCTATAACTATTTACCAAAACAAACACTTTTATATCCGAGTACTGACCCTGGCGATCTCAGCGTAGGCCAGACCCAGGATACCCTCCCAGTTAGAGCCATTGATGAAGAAGCGATCTGACTGGGTGATAGCAGCAATGTTGGCTCTCAGTGTGACATTGGGGCCATGTGGGACCGACACCACATCTGTGCCCAGCTCCCCTTCCCAGCGGCCTTGTGTGTACGGCACGTACACACCTCGACCCAGATCCTTGTATGACACAGATCTATAAACAAACAAACAAAAACAATAGTGATTCAGAAAAGTATACTGGTGTTGAGTTTTTACATTTAGAAGTTCTCAAAATGTAGGTGATTAGTGATACAGTCGCTGCAATCACAATCACTGATAAAACAGGGATAGACATTTTGTAATGTTACAACCTAGAAGTGAATGAGACTTTATTGAAGACCCTGAATTAGTTTTGGTAAAACTAGTGGCGATCAGAATGCACGTAATAAGTGAGTAACCGATAAAGTGCCACATGCCCTAAATAAAATTAGTTAAACAAACAGCACGATGCCGCTATCAAAACAAGTCAAAGTTCAGGAACAAAGTTCAGGAAAAGTATCAATCAATATCCCAAACTGAACATCCTGCAAAGCACCAAAACATTTTTTTTTTTATTCTGAAAAAATAGGCCAATGGTCTAAATTCTGAAGGAGCTAAAGAGAACTATACCTCAATTTCAGAAGCTGGATTTACAAAGAGAGACAGGAAGGAAGCATAACATTTTGGTGATGCTTTGCATCAGCAGAGATTAAGAATCTGGCTTTCAAGGTCCTCTAAAATCACAAAGGTGGTTCACCTTCCAACCAACAGGACTATAACATTAAGTATTAATTACACTAGAGTGGTCCAAAATAAGTACTTGAAAGTGTTATTAAAAACTTTGACCAAGAAGAATGGGCATATAAATTCTGACAGTGGCATAACTCAAAAAACCTCAGAAATAAGGTGGTTTAAGCACTGACCAGACTAGGTATATCAATTATTAATAAATGAATTGATTTGCAAACCAACAAATATCTGCTTTTTTTGTTTAATTAAGATAAACCATTTCAAACATTTCAACATGCAAATCAAATGGTTAAAAGCTCTGGGTTACTCATCACAAGGTCAGGGGTTCAGACCCCAACAACACCAAGCTGTCACTGTTTCACTGCTCTTGAACAAGGCCCTTAATACTTCCTGCTACAGGGGTGATGTACAATTTTCTGAATTTCACCACATTGGATGAAAAAATGGATTAAAATTATAATGTTTGCAAAAGACTTGAATAATATTCTTATTTAAATACAGGAAGTATTTTATTGGTGTTGATTACACTTATTAAAAGCTTTACATAACATCATTGTAATGTTCTTAAAGTGACATTGAATTAGACCACACTGCTATCTGGGAAAATTCTACTTCCAAAAGCTGCAGTTGACTCAATTCCTTTCCCTTCGGGGGTTCTTAATTCGACCTTAAGATGGTGACACGATGCAAAAGGGAAGTCAGCAAGGTATTGAAACACAGTTAGTCGATCTATTCTGATCCCTGGTCAGCCTTGTCAGGAAATACTTACAGAGTGCGATGGTAGTATCGATGGAGAAACGGGTGAGCTGCAGCTCCAACTGCAAAATTACTGCTCCCTGTGTCAACCAGGATGTTCAACTGCAACACAGACATATGAACACATTCAATGAATTCAGTATTTGGGTGACTTCCAGATAGTGTTGTGAGTGTCCTTGGAAAAACGCAGGCTCCTTGTAGCAAGAGCAGATGTATTATTGATCATCTTCCTCAGTTTTTCCTGATGCCACCAGAGACCGGCTGTTTGACTGCTAGACTCACTGACTAGGCAAAATGTGATGCACAATGAAAGAGAGAGAGAAAGAGAGAGAGAGAGAGAGGTGCCAGGAATCAATGCTCACAGTCCTAGTAGTAGAAGAAATGTTTGAATCAGAGTGAAGTGTTTCATGTCAATGTACTGAAGACTCATTCATTTAGCTCATTAATCTTTTATTTTATTTTTTGCATTTTCATGCAAAATAAGTAAAGAATTATTTTGGATAAAAAAATCACTGATGAATTCTAAATAATATTAATATAAATAAAATTGTTTATGTAAATAAAAATGATAAAAAAAAATCCTACTGTAACACTTTAAGTGAATAAAACTAAAAGCAACTCAAATGTTTATAATTTTTTAAATATTTTTAGAATTTAGTTTTAATACATCTTTATAATCATAATAACTATATAATGTTTAGAAATATTTTTAATATAAAATATTACACATATCTAATACATATCAATATAATGTATGTAGTCTAATAAAGTGAACTATGTTAATGCAAATACAGCTGAATATATAACTGGTAACCTCTTGGAAGTGCAGCAATTCACCACTGATAGCTAATAAATAATTATTATTTTCCAAAAAATTACACTTCTGATCCTTTTAAAGTTATGGTAAAGCTGCAAAGCCGATTAGTTCCTGCGACCCCTTACGTTATAACTATTAACAGTAGCTATACACAGTAATTCCCTCAACAAAATCTTTAGTTATTCTTAAAGTTAAATCTTCTGTCTTTAGCTCAGACTGTTCAAAGCCCTTTTATTAGAGACTTTCCAAAATATTAACTAAACCTCTCCATAAAAAAAGATTTTAGCATGTCTGTAATTACGTATTTTATGTGGAGTGTCTGCAATACAAGTGCATGTGTAATTTGTTACTATAGAAGTAACATAGAATACTGCCCAAATAAAAGCTGTGTTTTCATAAAAAGAAAAAAAAAAGTTCAGTGAGAGTGAGAAAACGAACAGCACTATGGTATATGCCCGATTATTGTGATTATTGAGGAAGATGTACTGGGATTATTACTTCTTATTACTATGATCATTAATTTATGTCTTACAGCATTTTGTGATTATAGTCACGAAATGTAATCTTTTGATTCGTGTTCATAGACACGAATTTCCCTCTTTTTCCGTGAGGACGACTTTCCATGTATTTCAATAGGAAGTATTTTTGTTGCCTCCGCCAAAGTTTTCGTTTTGCCACTGAATACCACAGACGCTGTATTGGTTTTTTTTCTCGTGCGTTTTTAATCTTTAATCACCATTACTCAACATTCAAGCAGGAGATTTTATCCCTGTTTTATTGCTTTATATTCTGTAAGCTTTCTCGCGATTATAAACCATAGTCAGTGGTTCCTTCCAGTCAAAATACAGTAAATATATTCTCCGGTTCATTACGGAGACTGCGTTAATTAGAGACACACACATTTATTACAGTATAACCCTAACCTTTAACCTAACCGTATATTTTCTGCATTATTCTCTGATAAAAATGGGGAAAAAGATTACCTTTGGCATTTCTGTCAGCATTACCCATGATCCTCTGCCTCCGTTGCTATGGAGACGGAGCCTGACGGAGGCAGTCGTGCTAAGTAACACGAAAAAAGAGGAAAATTCGTGTCCATGATCACGAATCGATAGGTTAAAGTTCGTGACTATATCACGAAATGCCATGAGACTGTGTTGCTCATTTCAAACTCCTTTTTTTTCTATGACTTCTTTGGTCATATGTCCTTTGCTCAGGTTTTCCTGTCCTGTTTTTTCCAGCTAAATCCGTGCCAGCAGCCAGCATCCTGCCATCATGACACCAACACACACACACACACACACACACACACACACACACACACACACAGAGCCTTTTCCTTTCTGTATGACTCCATAACTGAATAGAAGTCAAGCCCTCCAACCTCAAAACTTCTTCCTGTTTATGTTCACTGGTTTTCAGCGTTTCCCCCAGCAGTTTTTAAATAAAACCATAAAAGACTGCATTAGAACACTGTGCTAGTTTCGACTTATATTACTGTGCTTGGTACAGAATCAAGGGTTCAGATTATGCCGGTGTGGTCTTCAACTAATAGCTTGTTAGTCATCTCTGGTGGCAAGCTGTGCCCGATTCCACAGCTGCACCAGCAGAAAAGAGCAATTATGCTCTTTTTTACTGAAAATCCACATTGCTACAGTAAACCTTTGGCTTGCTGATATCCTGGTGTACATTATCTGGAGAGGTTTTATGTTTGGTTCTTTTTATGATAAGGAAATGCATCAATGAGAACTGGTCATGATTTCCTTCTATGAGCATGGACATCTAAAATATATCATTGACACCATTATAACCATATGGTAAACTATTTGGCAAATATTCAACTAAAGGCATCCGATTCCTACTTTTGTGGTTTTTCATGCTCTACTGGCCTCATGCTGAGTTACCTTTAAATACCAAACAAGGTGAAGCTGAAATAACCTTTTCAATCAAACAAACAATTTAATCTGTCCTTGTGTGTAATTTGTACTTCGACCAGACTGTGTGTGTTTATTCAACCTGATACACATTCATTAAATACGCTTTTCATCAAAATTCTGTTTTACAGTTTACCAAAATAGTATGCGTCTGCAGTTGCAGCATTATATTGCAGTTGCATTATTATTATGTGTAACATCTAAATAGCCACCTCAAAAGTCTGGAATCCCTGGTTCAGTCATGATCTTGGTTTCTGTGGTGCATGTCTTTGTGCCTGTGTGGGGTTTTATCCTAATTTTTTTTTTTTTTCTTTCAGTTTCCTACACTGGCTAAACTGCTCTTTGCAGGTGCTTGCTGGCCCGTAATGAGGTGTATTCCTGCCTCACACATAGTGATCCTGGGATATACTCTGGAGCTAGTAATCACTGATGAGGAAATGAATGTACATGTATGTGTGAAAGGACATATGTATGAATTAATGTCTAAGATAATTTACGTATGTTATGAGTGTATGTATGTACACATGAATGTATGTATGAATGTACACTATATTGGCAAAAGGTCTGCAGACACTTGGTCATAAGTTGAGTATGTGGTTTTTGAGCATTGCATTCCACATTTAATTCCAATTTGCTCTTATAATTCGCTCCACTTTTCCGGGAAGATGTTTCACTAGATTTTGGACTGTGCTTGTGTAGATTTGTGCTCATTCAGACATTAGTTAGTAAAGGTAGTCAGGTACTGATGTAGGTGAGGTAAGGAGGCTTTGCGTGCGGTCAGCTTTCCAATTCATCCTATAGGTGTTGAATAGGGTTGAGGTCAGAGCTCTATAGCAGGAGATCTTCCATTTTATCCCATGCAAATCATATCTTCATGGAGTTTGCTTTGTGCACAGGAGCACCTTCATGCTGGAACAGGTTTGGGTCTAGTTCAAGTGAAGGGAAAATCTCATGCTACTGAATCCAAAGACATCCTACACAATTGTGTGCCTTCAACTTTGCAAAAAATTGTTTGGGAAAGAACCACATATGGCTGGGAAAGTCTCGATACTTCTGTCCATATAGTTTATGAACGAATGTATAAATGTATGAATGAATGTAGGAAAGAATATATAAATGTATGAATTAAGGAATATATGTTTGTATGAATGAATGAGTGCATATCTGTAAATATGTATGCATGTATGTGTATGAATCTTTGACTTTGTTATTATTTATAGCATAGAATTACTTTCCATAACAGGTTATTAGAGATGTTCTGAGGCCTGATCAGCGCTCACCTTTTGAGGTGGACTTCCCACCGCCATCTCCACATAGTAGCCCTGTCCTGATTTTCCCCGCAGGTTGTCCACCATGTCAACAAAATTCACGCCGCTGACGGCTCGCGGTGTCCGTGCGCGCGGGTTTGCGCGTGACGCGGGAGCGCGATCGGGGCCTTTGCGCACGGGCACGCGCAGTAACACAGAGCTCGCGCGCGGCGCTCCGGGCTCTGCAGCTCCAAACGCGGCGGCAATACAACAGGACAGGAAGAGACAAGTCTGCCAGGACGATGTCATCTTTTCTTTCTTTCTTTCTTTTTTCCTTTAAAGATTTTACGGGTATTAATGTAGCACGTTCATGTGCAGATTTAAAGAGCGACCATAGTATCGCGGAAAATAATAATAAGACAGGATTATTTGATGTTAATGGATCAAAACGAGAAACATCAGTCCATAAGACGTGTCCATATCGCCGTTTTTTGTCCCCTGTCTTTTCTTCCCTTCTGACTCTGAGAATATTGCATATAACAGGTTAGTGTCCGATGCTCCGTTGACAAGCCTGGATTCGGATTTTTCCTGCAGATGAATTCCCCCAAATAAATTCAGTCCACGTTTAACCAAAACGCATTTATAATCCCAGAAAAGACTCCCATCATCTTTTGCCCTTGACTTTCTCCTGTCTCCTGATTTTAACGCCTAACCAACAGAATCCGCATCTCTCTGTTCGTTCCCTCCGCCTCCTCCATCTTTACCCGCATCCGGATGCACGGGGATGCGTCTCGAGCCGAAATGATGCGAGACCCTTGCACGAGGGGCATTCTGGGGAATGGAGTTTTAATGTGATTAAAGAGAAGTAAAAAAAAAAAAAAAAGGAATGATAATAATGGGGATTTTATGTGTCTGAAAGTTTAGCTGACTGTAGGTAGATTTTAATTGACACAGAAATGTAGAAAGAATATTATCAACATATTATCAACAATAGTTTATTATATTAAACTTAATCGATTACATATATATATATATATATATATATATATATATATATATATATATATATATATATATATATATATATATATATATATATATATATATATATATATATATATATATATATATATGTGTGTGTGTGTGTGTGTGTGTGTGTGTGTGTGTGTGTGTGTGTGTGTGTAGAGAGAGAGAGAGAGAGAGAGCGAGAGAGAGAGAGAAGTTCATGAATGTTAAAATGCTTGTTAGGATGCAAATCAGTGTTTATTGATTCTGAGGAATAGGCCAGAAGTTTATTATCAGTCAAAGAAAGATTGTTGAAGCAAACAAAAGTCTTTACACACTCATTAATTACACACATCATGCACTATCAGGAGATTATAAGATGACTTTACAAGAAAACTATGAAACAGAAACATGCTGACTTTTCTTTAGCCAAGGTGGTTTCTGTCTGGTCTCTGAAGAGAGTCGTCCCACTGACAGTGAGGCAGAGGAACAACAGGAGATGTGTGGACATGAGCATGTCTCCTCCTCCTCTTCCTCTCAGTAGTACTGGTTGCTCCATCTGTGAATGGCCGTATATATATTTATACATGAGAATTAAACACTTTAGGACACTTTTTCAAAAAGAATTTAATCACATCTATCATGGTAGAAATTGACTTACGGTTTACATGCTGGTTTTCCGTTCTCTGCTCCTCAGAAGACATGCCTGGGTGTGGTGTGCTCTCTTGAGAGTGCAAATGCAGAAGGGAATGAGAAATTTGAGACTTGGACCCTTCAAACCTGCCCGAGAAACATGGTAGTGTTTTAGATTATAGCTCAAAGCAAAGTGTGCCACTGCAGACCAAGCTTTAGGTCTTGCATTTGGAGTGTGGTCTCCTGGTGTTCAATAAAAATAAGAAATAAACCTATACTCACTTACAATATGTTACTGATTAAAGGTTAATTATAAAATAGAAAAGAGGAATATTGACCATAACTTGACCAGAATATACACATGACCATGAGATAGTGATTCAGCAAGAGAAAAAGGACATACCAGTTATTAGCATCAGTTGTACGGAAGCCTTTAGCAAATGGATTGCTAGCTATCTTCAGCTGTGTGATCTAAACAGAAGAAAATGATACACAAATAAGGACAATAAGCACAACATGATTTTACATGATATTTTAAAGTCTCTTTTAAATAGAAATGTCTTTAGAGCCATACAGTATAATATTACTAAATAATAACATCCATCTCAGTTGATGATTGCAGGAGAACAGCGCATTCAGTATATAAACCCCTTCATATTTCTTTACATTTTATTACAGTATGCTGTATTTTAAAACTATAATGCTTTTTTTTACATCAATCTACCAAAATTAATTAAAAAGGAAATATTACATTGACATAAGAATTTAGACTCTTCGCTATGACAATTTAAAATCTGGCTCCTGTGTATCTCCATTTTTCTGGATCCTCTTTGAGATGTTTCTACACTTTGATTGTAGCCCACCTGTGGCACAATCAATTGATTAAACATGATTTGGAAAGGCATGTACTTGTCTATAAAAAAACAAGCTATGAGGTCACTGCCAGTAGATCTGAGATACAGAATTGTGTCTTATTTGGGGTTTTTTTCAAGCAGGATTTGACTTTGCACTGAGGATATGTTTGGACACTTTGCAATGAAGACAGGATCAGTGCAGTGTTGCAGTGATGGTTAACTTTCTGACCTTCGTTGGAACTCAATCTAAGTGACCGTGATTTTCTTAGTGTTCTACAAACTTTTATGATTTAAGAATTAAGGAGGTCACTGTGCTTTTTGGAAACTTCCATGCAGCAAAATAATTGCATTTTTGCTTTGTCATGCATTTTCAGCTGTTCGGTTTTTCCAAATTGTAATCAATCTGTTGAATGTGCCAAAAATGGACTATAATGAAAGTGTAATGATCATTAATGATCGAAATCATCCAGAAAAATGTGATTAACTTGAGCTAAATGTCAAGAGTCATAACAATGGTTTTGAATTCTACGTCAGTGTGACATTTCAGGTTTCTGTAAAATTGCAAAGTTATTACAAATCAGTTTTTTGCTTTTGGGTGGGTGAAATGGAATGTAGTTTCATGTGGACAAAATGTAAGCATTTTAGTATCAGACTGCAACATAAAATGCAAAAATAAATGTCCGAATACTGTCTGAATGTACTGTATGATCAGATCACTCACAATACTTTTGGAGTTTGTCAGAGACACATGGCCCGATTACTCCATCCCTGACAACTCAAAACAAATGCTGACAATTATCCAAGTTACTTACTTGATTAGGGAAGTACCAGATGTGTGACATCATTACACAACATTTCACTTAATTTTACTAAAGTAATATTTAAATATAGTTAATAATGGTCCAATAATGGTACAAGTTACTTATATCACAACAATATTCTTAACATTCTTTATTCATTCAACATTATTATTAACTATGTTTATAGTTACATTTAAAATGATATATTATTACTTATTACCAATATATTAAAATAAGTTTATATAAAAAAAAGGAGCTGTCTGTTATTACTAATGTATTCTATAATGAATAATAACACCTTCTCACCATTAAGATTAGCATTCAGATTCAGCATGGCTTTGTTGTGAATCAGATTATTTGTATTATTTTATTCCTGTATTATAGGAATCCCTGCCTCTGTTAACTAAATCAATAGTCCTATTCACATTTGAGACAAGGCCAAGACAAACATTAATACAATTACTATATAGGCGTTTAGTTACCCTGTGGTTCTGGTAGGCGGTGACTGCAATGAACCTTGTTTCTGGGAAGGAGAATGTGCAGAAGTTGCGGTGAGCCGAGCGCTGACTGTCCCTACTTTGGTCCACAAACACTATATGCAGCCTTGGTTGATAGCGGTGCATGGAGTTCAGGATGATCTGCACAATAAAAAATACAGATGCATACTAATTTAATGCACATTTGCATGTACACAGCATAGCACTGAGTTTTCTAGTCTGCAACTTACATGGCCATTGTCATCCAGAAGGTTGTTGGTGAGTTTGAGGCGGTCAAATGAGACAGTTTGTTTCATCCACTGGGATCCACGTGCTGGCGAATCTGGGTGAAAGTGCACTCTACCTGGGATTGCAACATCTCCACGACCCGCCATGAGCCATGAAGAGCTATGAAAAGCGTACCTACAAAGACAAACACAGAAAAAAGTAATCACAGTCAATACAACTATTTACAGTCCATCCAGATGATAAGTTGTTCCTAGTGATCCAGCTCTTGGAATGCTCTAGTAATAAGAAATAAAGAGCAAGAGAACATTATTCTGAGATGTTGATATCAGACTTATGCAAAATCCTTTAGGAAATATAATGGACTTAGTTCAGCATTAGTAGCAGAAGTGGTAAGACTTTGCAGATCCTAGTAATTTTTCAGCAGTGGGCAGGGGTTGGATTAAAAACAGTCACTTGCAGTTATACAGTACGTTGCAACCAAAAAAAATTTAAAGATGCAAAACGTTTTGAAGGTTATATCACAGTCAGAAAAGAAAGTAATATCAGATTGTAACATGTTTTTTTTTTTTTTTTTATAATTTTGGAACTTACCAACAATAGATTTTAATATATACTCTTGAAGATGCTTAACAATTCCTATTCACATTAGATCAACTAAGTAATGGGAAATTCCCCACAAAGTCACACCAGTTCCCACCTCCGGATTTCAATTATCTTAATAATGTCCACGATACTAAGTAATGGGAAAATCCTCACAAAGTCACATCAGTTCCAGCTCCAGATTTCAATTACCTTAATAATGTCAATGACACTGAAGTCCAGATGTTATTGACAAGCTTAAGATATTAGATATCCAAGCTGTCTTTTTACCAATATAGATAATGTTAAACAATCTATACTCTTTAAATAAAATGGTTATTGATAGGTTCATGGGAGAATTCATAATTCCTCACTCCATGAAGGAGTTACCTGTCTTAAAGATTGTAGAGATATGAACAGTTAGGCGTTCCTTCAGAGAAACTAAAGAACCCTATTATAAATTTGGTACCTGTATCTCTTGTCATCCACTGGAATGAAGTCCATGAGGAGAACATAATCTGCTGCAGGGTCCATGTCTGTGATTTGTACTTGAAATGTAGGAAACATTCTCCTTTTGAAACACACACAAGAGCATAATCATGTTGGAAATTCAGTCCTGTGGTAAAATAATATAGCTCTTACTATTATTGTGGTAAAAATCAAGTAATCAGGTAAATGTGTCTGACATTAAAGATCTCTCAAGTGAGACCTGGAATGATAAGTTTTAGCAAGCTTGCCACTTTTTCCTGAAATTTAAATAGGAGAAAAGTTTTATATTTAAAACATGTTTCCAAATGCAGAGCAGAAACATCACTGTCATGTGAACAGATGCTATGTAAATACATACTGAATAGGTTCGGATTATGCAAATTTATCTATGGCTATCCAAAACATTATGAAAGTATGCCATTCACTTTGTTAGATGAAAAGATTTTAGATATTAGTAGACAGACTGACTGATTTAACCACCATGCCCATGGTACTGCTTACCCAATACTATCCTTTAAGGAAGACAATCTGGCCAAGATTTAAAAGTAAATAACAAAACATCATTTTGGTGAAATGTATTTGTGCCAAACCCCATTTTTGTGTTTTTATTTGTGTTCCAAACTCTCCCATAAATACACTATGTTTTATATATAGAATTAATAAAGTTATACATGTACATGCAGTTCCCTGTAATGATGAAATGTTTGTTCTAACCTCCCAGCTTTTGTAACTATCATTTCAGTGCCAAGCTGGTCAAACTGTTGCCAAAGCCTGTATGTTTCCAGCTGAACCCTGATCCTTGCGACCTGAGGGGCTTTGGCACAGGGGCCAGTGTCCTCTGAAAGGCGAGGTGAGCCCATTGAACAAGTCTGCATGAGTTTTGAAACTAGGAAAGAAGATGAAATGAGACAAGAATATAATTATATTACACATATTCTTAACAAAGTATATACAGAAAGCTTTTGGTTTTAATCAAAATATTAACATGGTAGATAGCAATTTACCGTTCATCACAGCTTCTTTGTAAACAAACTGAAATCTGTTTACTTCTTGTGTTTTCTCAACGAAATCCAGAATTTGCTAGAATTTGCTTCCAAATGAGAGTGCGTATGTCTGGCACTGGACCAGCCAAGTTAAATCAAACTCAGTTTGCTGGCTTTTATACACACTAAGATGCTAAGTAGGGCTTAATTCAACACCTCATTCGTTGATGTCACACAGATCCTTTGAGACGACGTACCAAAGACCAGATACAGATTAATTACAAATATATTGCCTTACAATATTGAGTGAAGACAGGACACCATCTGTAGACATAAGTCTTAGTGACCAGATTGATCACACGTCCCTAAAAATCACTGGCTGCCCTCGACACACAGCTAATTGCTTTTTCAGCATGAGTCTCTGGTGGAAAGGTGAAACATGGAAAGAAGGGTGCTCTGTGTTGCCCTTTGACCACTGGATTTCAACTGTGCCCTTAGCTTTGTGCTAAATAAACTGACCTCCAGGTTGCCTGGAGGCAGATGTCAGGCAGATAAAATGGATCAGTTAATAATGTCCTACATATGAGAATCAGAACAGAGTACAAGAATCCATGATCATAATGTTTTATTACATTATTTATCCTAACCTACAGTGAAACAAATCACTCAAAATGGATGTAAGTATTAATCAGATGTCATGCTACACTGTTATAGAATTTTATCATCTGATTTTTCAGAAGGTTTAGATTAATTTTGTGTAACATCTCTAACAGAAGTGCTGGCTGTTTTACAAATTACAGATTTACACTAATGATTCCATAGCAAACTATATTTTTAGTTTATTATCTAAATTGTCCTGCAGGGTAAAGTTCGGGGATCATGAAAAGATCAATTTTGTGTTGCTTTTTAATGAAATTATCTGTTAAATGAATTCAAATGTGGTTACATTATTTTTAATTGCAAATTTAAGCATTAGTGAGTAGAGAGGTGTTAATTATTTAAAGAGGTTTTAGCATAAAAACTAAAGGCTGAATAAAAATACTCATGGTGCAGGATTATGGGTTAGTGCTGACATGGCTTTGCCTGAGGGAAGTCATGTGGTTGTCTAATCCATCTAATACTAATAAAAACAGCTCACTAACAAAAATGTCAGACAGGATTCGTCCGTTTCTTTTGATTTATTATCCTAATAATCTAAATACTCAACGCCATGTATTTTGTTTTCTCATGGATGCTTAAGCAAATGCATAAAACTTCTAGATCACATTGTGAACAATTAATTGTTATTTGTTTGACCTGCAAAAATGTTCAAAAGTTAACTGTGTTATTTCACTGATGCATTTGAATTGTGTACTGAAAGTAGTTGTTAAGGAATGGTTTTAAATTGCACTGTGCTGATAAAGAATATATTAATTGAGTGTAAAAGAGGCAAGGCTCCTTCTTTTTTTTTTTTTTTTTAAATGACAAAACATGAAACAAGGAAATTACATGAAACAGTTTGTATTTTATTGAGCCATTCTTTTAGCAAAGCAAAAGCATTTATGAATGTTACACAGAAACCTTTACATTAGCATATGCTCGCTACAGTTGATCTAAAGGAATGGCATTTAGCAATACATAAAGAGGAGAAAAAAAAATCTTGCATCAGCACATGTGGTGAATGAAATGTGGAAAGGTCTTGAAAAGACCCTGGGATAACTGATGATAACAGGATAAAGGGCAATTAAAATATAAACCTGCGCTGTGAGCAAAAAAGGGGAATGAGAGTGTTTATTCCTTTAAAGCCTTGTCAATGGTATGATAGATACCCAAAAACTGTGGCCTGAGTTCCTCAACCAACTTCTTTGCCTTCTCGATCAGCTCGCCAGATTCATACTTCTTTCGCAGCTCATCAATGTTTTTCTCATACTGCTCTTTATACTCTTGGATGTGGGGTCCATATGTGGTTTTCAGGTCCTCAAGGATCTTGGTTAGATGGTTGCGAATGCTTTCCACAATGGGGGTCAGCTTGGACTTGGTCTCCTCCACATTGACCTTGAATTTCTCCTGCAGCTCTTTGACGACAGGCTCAAACTTGGTTTTAAACTCCTCCACTACCTGGTGATTCTTCTCAGAGTACTCCTTTAGTGCAGGCTCCGTCAATGTACGGTACTCTTCGAGATGCTTTTTCACAACCTCACGCAGCTCTGCCCATTTCGGCTCCAGCTCTTTGCGCAGTTGCTCCAGGTCTTCGGCAGCCTTCTGACGCGAGGCAGAGAAGAGATCGACTATCTGGGGTCCAATTCCCCCACGGATTGGGGCAAGGCTCTCAGCGGCAGAGTTGATCAAGGCCTCAATGGCCTCCAGGCCATGAGTGAGGCGTGCCCTATGCAGAAAAGAAAAGAATAAAATACCACGACAGGGTCAGTATTTGAAAGAGTTAAGCTAAGGTCCGTGTTTACTGAATGGTGTGTGCTAGGTTGATCTCCTACTTGTAATCCTTGAACTTGTCATCATCAAGTTGGGCGATAGCCTTTTGCGCTGTATCTTTAGCCTGGTTGAGGTAGGTTACCACCCCAGCTCTGATGTGCTCATACTGACTTGGAGCGTCAGCCTGCACCGATTTAGTTTGGCAACCTGGACATGAATTTTAAATAAGAATTTGTTTGTTTTTTGTTTATTCATTTATCTTGTTAGTTATGTGCAAAGCTTGTTGTATAAAAAAAATAGTGTTTTACCTGCAGCCAACAGAAAGGCTAGAGCTAGAGCTAGAAACTTCATGTTGGATCTGTAAAGAGACAAAAAAAAGCAAATTGTCAAAAGTATGAAAGGATTGGAGAACTGATTTTCTTTTTTTCATTACAGTGATAAACAATGAACAAAATTGTGTATGGAATGCATAATCAAGACATGGAACAGTCTTAAGATGTCCCAAATGAATCTAATTTCATTTACACAAATGTGAGATATAAAGACCGTTCATTTAGATATAAATGTTTTATTAAGATCTTATTGGACAAATGAATGTACTATACTGCAGTGAGTAAATTCCCCCATTTAAGGAAAGGCTTAAAGACTATTTTTTTGCTAATGATTTACCATTCAAACAAAGCCAGTGTCCTTTCTAGCAAAAAACGTTTTAAACTTACCTGGTGATGGTGTGGGTCTGGAAGAGACTGGGGAACTTGAAGCAAAGGTAGCTATTTTATAGGGCCATAGTGAGGGGGAGGAAACCAGATGGAGGGTGTGATAGTACCTTCATGGAGTTGGACCTCAACCCTCCATCCCTAAATGATCCATTTGAAGAGGTGGGTACAATGGTCAGCAATGTAAAGGGGTCAGTAGAGGCTAAAAAGTGCTGTGAGGACATGTCCGGATCTCAAACATATCACTGAACTAGCTTTTGATATCATTTTAATGCAAATACAGTAAGTGCTTTAATGTTTCAGAAACTTGATGGGGAAAATAAAATAATATAAAAAAATGTGTTGTGTAGTGTTAAGATAGATTACAGGGTCTATAACCCTGGTCCTTAAAAAAATCCCCCCTTTCACATTGTTGTGTTTTCTCTGATTGAATGCACCCACTACTATTAAGTTTAATTTATTTATTATTAGTTTAATCAGGTGTTCTGGAATCACAGAAAGCATTTAAATGTGCATTATTCCAGGACAGGGTTTGGGAGTCTGTGAGCTTGACACACATATACTTTATTAATACAGTTATATGAAAAGATTTTGCTTTGTAATTTTACATCTTGGAGTGGTTTGTGAAATTCGTCATTTTTTAATATTAATGTTATAAATCATTATGAAATATTTGTTCTATTATTTTTATAGGGTCAAGTGCCGATGGTGCATTATTCTAATGCTGTTCCACCTCTTCTTTTTCTTCATGCTATGGAAGCCCATAGAATTGTCATGAAAAAAATAAGTTGTGAAATTTGCCACAATGATTGAGAAGGGCCAAAGGAACATTCTGATCAAATTTAGGCCAAGTACTTCTAATGCTCTGGCACCACCATCGGGTCAAATGTGGGCCTAGTTTGGAAGTGCATTTACGGTCATTACTTTTGAACAATTTAAAATTCAGAGTTGAAACAACTCACACTCTATCATTTCACTTTCAATTTAATTTCTTCCATATTTTGTCACAAGCATTTTTTGTCATCACCAAATTTGGCACCAATCACCTTTGGAGTAATGTTAACAAAAGATATTCAATTAATGCTAAATATTCTAATCGACTTGCTCGTAATGCACCAACGAATCTGACAGCAAATCCACAAAACAGAGAGTAAGTTTGTGTCTCGACAATTACTTTTAAAACTGACACAAAACTGAGTCAGCATCTTCAGGACCACGACCTGAGGCTATGCAACAGTTTTCGTGACAGTGCCATCTACTGGTCAAAAGAGACATGAACCCAATGAAAGGATACTTATCCCCAAAGTTCTAATCTGCAACAGATTTAGCTCAAATCATCTTGAGATCTGTCTGAACAAACATTAACAAACAAATTCTAAAACCCAAAACCTCTGTAAAGCAATGGAAAATGTAAAAACATGTTGTAATAAAACTTAAGTGTACAATGTATGTAAGTGTAAGTCTATAGCATTCATTTTCCCCTTTAATAATAGAACATTGTGTGCTAAATTTATATTTCTTTTTTCCAATACAGAATGTGAGGCTGAATTTCAATGGCATTGCAAAATGACACAAATCTTGGTATGCATCTTCTGGACCATGACCTGAGGCTATGCAAGAGGTACAGAAGTTGATCACAGGTCACAGCAGTTGCAGCAGCTGGAGAAGATATGTAAGACTTGTCCATTTGTATTTAGACCTTTTCTCCACTAAATTCCACCACTGATGGTAGTCAAAACATTATGAGTGAAACTACAAATACACTTGAATCACTTTGCCTGAAGATATACTGTATTTGTTTTTCTGTGATTCAAAAAGGAACAATTGGCTCCAGTCTGGATATTTAGCTCCCCAAGATGGCATAAGGAAGAAACCTTGAGAGGAACCAGAAGAGGGTCCAAGAGGGTCAAGAGGGTCCATTTATTGCAGAAATGCGATGTTCAGGGGTGCAGTGATGGTGATCAGAAGCAAACTGTAGTCCTGAGTCAGTGTAGCAGACTGTTGACATTAACTACAGTCCAAATCCATCCTCAAAGCTCCCGTTCTTACTCCGGAATTTCAATGAACCACCCAAGGCGTTGATGAGAGATTGTTGTTGTTGTTGTTGTTGTTGTTCTGGTTAAATAATGGCCTGGATGTCAAGATACACCGCTGTTTCATATCCAGACAAAATATACTAATTAGACAAACCTAACGACTAACATCAGTCATCAAAAATAGA
Source organism: Silurus meridionalis (assembly GCF_014805685.1). NCBI lineage: Eukaryota > Metazoa > Chordata > Actinopteri > Siluriformes > Siluridae > Silurus > Silurus meridionalis. The sequence continues at coordinate 12,845,117 of NC_060903.1, forward strand.
TCAAAGTGGAGTTTTTGAACTTCATCCCAAGTCATTTTTAATTATAAAAATATTTTGTTTTATATTTTGTAATTTATAATTTGTCAGCTGAATTGATAACTAAATAATGACTTTAAAGTCTTTCACCCACAAAACCTGTAAAAGGTTGTATGTGATAAATAAAGTACGCATTATTTACTATATACAAATGTTCAAGCAGTAGTTTGCCACTGCACTGCAAATGCCACTGCACCAATTTAGAGTTAGAAGTAATAAGCTAACTATTATTTCAAAAGACATCATAAAACAGCATTTGGCAGATAACCGTATCCAGGCTCAGGGGCCCAGGATTCACATCATTGTGTGACTGGGATTTGAACTCACGACTTTCAAATTCAAGGTCCAATACATTAACCACTAATGTACCACCTCCCTCACATACAACAACATAACAAAAATGATTGATTTGTAAAATTACTTTATTAAGCCATTTATTTTAGTTGTTTTCGAAAAACAGTGAAGCACAGTAAAACATTAAACAAACATTTAAGAATGTTACACAAAATGTTTACTTTAGTATGTGCTGGATACAGTAGATTTAACAGAATGCCATGTTGTAAGTTAAAAAGCAAAGTCCAGTTTTTGCATCCACCCATGTGGTGAATGGAAAGTGCAGAGATATTGAAGAGAGAGGCAAGAGATCTTGGTGATGACAGGCCTCACAAGCCCCAGCTGATAATAACAGCATGTGGGGAAAGATATATGGAAAGATTGCCATTAGGACTGCACTGTGGGCGAAAAGGTGGAAGAGAGTCCTTATGACCTCAAAGACTTTTCAATCGTGCTATAGATACCAATTAGCTGGGGCCTAAGCTCCTCACCCAAATTCTTGAGTTTTGCTTGCAGCTCACCACTTTCATACTTCTTTTTCAGATCATTTAAAGCACCCTCAATCTGCTCCCTGTACTCCTGGGCATGTGGTCCAAATGTGGCCTTCAGCTCCTCAAGCCCCTTGGTCAGCTTGTTGCGAATGGTTTCCACAATGGGGGTCAGCTTGGACTTGGTCTCCTCCACATTAACCCTGATCTTCTCCTGCAGCTCCTTGATTACAGGCTCAAACTTGGCCTTGAACTCATCTACCTGCTTGCGGTTCTTCTCAGAGTACTCCTTCAGCAAAGGCTCCAGCTTTGCACGGTACTCCTCCAGATGCTTCTTTATAACCTGACGCAGCTGCTCACGCTTAGGCTCCAGCTCCTTGCGCAGCTCCTCCAGGTCATTGGAAATCCTCTCCCGAACACCAGAAAAGGACTCAACAATCTGGGGTCCGAGTCCCTCACGGAATGGGGCAAGGGATTCCGAGGAAGACTTAAGCATGGTTTCGATGTTTTCCAGGCCCTGAGTGAGGCGTGCCCTATGAAGGAAGAAAAGAAGAACATTTTATTTGACGAACAATATATTGTCAACTGCTTAAGTTGTGAGCAAGAGTGGATTTTATTAAATGCTAGCTTTATTTCTTACTTGTAATCCTTAAACTCAGCATCATCGAGATGACCAATTGCTTTCTGTGCTGTGTCCTTAACTTGGCCGAGGTAGGTCACCACTGCAGATCTAATGTGCTCATACTGAGATGGTGGAGCATCAGCCTGCAAGAATCGTGCCTGGCATCCTGGACAGACATTTTTGTAAGAATTTACTTTAAATAATTATACAAAGCTTGTACTGTGGGATGTAAAAATATTTACCTGCAGCCAGCAGAACAGCTAGAGCTAGAGCCACAAACTTCATGGTGGATCTCTAAGAAGAAAGAAGAAGAAAAATCAACATCTCAGAACTGTAAATGAAGTTTATAAATGCAATAATTACAAAATAATGCAAAAAAACACCTTATTTAGTCCAAATAAGAAAAAACACAGAAACTAATAAAATTGGCATGTTAATCACTCTGTTATTCTAATTTGGCACATTAAGTAGTTAATTTGTTCCTTTACTGATACAGACTCACTGAGGTATATATTTTAAAGTCAGATCTAAAAACACGTTTCCTCTACAGCTACACTCTAAAGCTAAGTCATACCTGTGATTGTTTAATATCCTTTTTATAAGCAGTACAAACTAACCACACTCAAACTTCTTTTCAAACCAGCCAGGGTCGTTCTTTAGAATCTCCCAGACTAAAGGAACTGCTTACCTGTTGATGCAGGTCTAGAAGAGACTGAAGAACTTGAGGCAGATGTCGCCATTTTATAAGACCCAAGGAAGTGGGAGGGGGCAGAACGAAGGGTGTAAAAGTGCCTTCGTGGAGCTGGACCTCAACCCTAAAGCCCTATTGGAGCAGCTGGGTACAATGGCCACTTTCAAACAGTCAATAGAATCTAAAAAATGCTGTGAGGACATTACGATATCTTAAGCTCATTAGTGACTATGATCTTTTGATATCTTTGCAAACCAAAAAAATGTGAATACGTTCTCTTTTTATTGCTGTAAAACGGCAAAATGCTGTATATTGGGTCAGACGTGCAGTTTTAGTCTATATTTTGAATTTGATCTGAGAAAGATTTAGTATATTTTCTGTTTGTTTGAGTGAGCTACATTGCTGGTAGAATAGAACATGGCTGTGGCGTAATGTAAATTTTACCGCAAAATATAATTTCTCAGGTTAAAACATGCATTAGATTTCACTGCTTGGGTTTTATATTCAAAACCACAAGGATAATAGCTGTTTTTTACATAATGGAATGATTTGTGAATTGAATCATGTTTAATATTACATACTATATGGCTATCACACTCATATGTACTTGTTCATCATTCCATGTTAAAGTTGGTCCATTATTGCTGCTGTAACAGACTTAAATTATTTAGGATTTTTACTAAATAGGCTTGTGAGATTTTCTGCCCATTCAGAAACACTTACAGCATTATTAGGCAATGATGTCATACTTGTCATACATAGCTTTCTGTTCAGGCCACTCAAGTTCTTCAATACCATCCTTGGCAAATTGTGTTTATATTCTTTCTTTGTTTACAGGAGCATTGTCAGTCTTTAACATGTTTGGGCCTCTAGGTTTCAGTAAAGGGAAATCAAAATTTCAGCAGAAAAATACATTTTAGAACTTAGTGTGAGATCAACATCATGGCAAAAGTTTAGAAAAGAAACTACATAGGGGGTTTATAGTCAGATATTCACATAATTTTGGTGCTATAATGTATCACAGTGACTATTTCATTTGTTTGACAAAATTTCAATTCAATTCATTTTTATTTGTATAGCGCTTTTAACAATGAACATTGTCTCAAAGCAGCTTTACACAGATAATGTGGTGATTAAAAGTGAATATGTTCTTTATAAGTAAGTTTGTCCCTGATGAGCAAGCCGGAGGTGACTTAATCAGAAAACCTAACATTCTATGTAGTTGTCTCCAAACAGATCCTGACTTTTGGAGTTCAGCCCCTGTGGGTGTCTTTTTTCCACTATCCTTCTTTGTTTTCTCCTAATCGGGTCGAAAGCTCAGGTACTTTTTCAGAGTTGATTGCATTTGAAAAGGGCATCAGGTGCAAGCTCAAAGCCATGAAGGAGGAATGTTGCAATATCCACTGTACACACAGTTACCATATTAGTACTTTAGACATGCTTGGCAGATTTTCATTTGACACAATTTCTATTTATCATACATAGACCATGTATGTATCTTGTATGTATCTGAATAAACACCACACAATTAATTCAATTATATTCAAGAATTACATTGTGTTCTTGCATTACACAGCATTCTATCTATAGCCCAGCTGCATAGTGCTGTCCTTTGGGGCAGTGAGCTTAATTATTAACCTGCAGATGTAAATCAGCTGTGTCTAGGAAATCTTTATAGACCTGAAGGATCTGCTTATTGGTTTGCAGAGATGTGACATGATTTTATTTTATTTTTTTAAAAATCAAACTACTAAATAGCAAGAATGTAATTAATTGTGACATAACATCAAATGACAATGTCGAAGCATTTATAGTTTTGAGATTGCCTACAACTATATATATATATATATATATATATATATATATATATATATATATATATATATATATATATATATATAGCATTTTTTCCCTGCAAGATGATATAGTAAAAATACAATAAACTTTTGCTTAACAATCATTATATATGTAATCAGATCAATATATATATATATATATATATATATATATATATATATATATATATATATATATATATATATATATATAAAACTATCATTTGCTGACAACAGTATCCTAAGTAATTACATTTTACATTCAATTTTAGTTCACATTTACAAATTACAGTGTACATTGTTTGAATGACACATAATGTGCTTATTTCCATGTGTACAAATTAAATGATAACCGTGTTTTTAAGTTATTTAGCATCTCCTGCTACAGGATGCCTGTTTCTTTTGTCAAGCAAGCATGCTACAAGACCCATTCAGTCAATTGATCTTTTAGAGACGGGGCCATTGAGCCAGCCGGCTCCAGAGGCATGCTGAGTGAAGGAGTGACCAGAGCTATTAACTCTGCCATCAGCCCTTTTTGTTTTTATCATGTAATGAGGGATTCACATTCACACATGCAGGGAGTAAAGGCCTAAGTGATCATCAAGATGTGCTAAATGTTCTGAAAGGCCATTTTAGAGATAACCTGTAAGAGTTTACATTGAATTTCAGACATAAAAAATAAAAAAATTCAAAAGAAATATTTGTTAAGTAGTTATTTTCGATTGTTTGCAAAAAAATGACAATATGATCTTAATAAAAAGCTTCAGTAGATCTAAAAAATGCAGTCTGCACATCTGTGTGTGCATGTGTGTGTGACAGCATGATAGTGTTAAACCTTTGGCCTAGGATTATCTCAGTAAACCAGAAAACCCATTGCTGAGTTTGAGTATCTTATCAAATGTTTATCAGTTACACTGTTGCTAATCTGGTAAACTGCTTTAATTGCTGAGCTACATGTTTTACCTGATCTACTTTGTGAGCTGTTACAGATATTAAATCAAGTCATTTCTTTATAAATGTCTCTCAGAGTGCCAAATACACAGTAAGCTTTTAGAAATAATTATTTTCTCAGAATAAACTTAATTCCTAGTAAGAAAAATCAAATGTACACATTTAATACATGCCTGAAATAATCCATTTAGCTCTGTAAAGTTGTGTGTATTTGTGTTCCTTGTACTGTACTTACAAAGAAATGCATTTAAATCCCATCAAATATGTCTATTAAAATTAGGTACATTAATAGTATTTATTTTCCAACAATCTAATCACAATCTTTCAATCCGAGTTTTTCATATTACCTTAGCTGAACACAAAAACTGGTTGTATTTTATATTTTCTTTTTCTCTGTTGTATATTGACATACAACAATCCAGAGATATAGTAATAATAGACATAAACAGTGACATCATTTGTCAATGTATCATCTCCACCAATCTGATCCACGCAGTCCATCACCTTGTGTCACTATATCACGATTCACAAATTACATTACGTTTTATCTATAATATATATATTTGGAAGCACCTAACATCTAATTGTTTTTGAGAGACTTGAGATACCTGCATGTTCCTTTGGTTTATATTATTCCTTCTTTAGCATGAATAACATCTTTACTTTGCCATACATCTTGTAAAACTTGCCAAAAGTTTACTTTGACAGTTGTTTTGCCAGAACAATTTTTTCCGACCTTGTGATCCATTTGATTTCAGAGTAGTTCAGTGGGGACTGTTTGCTCTTTTATAGAGCATGAAAGTATGCCCCAAGTCATTGTCTTATTTTGTTGTGAATTCACTGTTTATATCGAATTGTGTTGATGTATGGAATCGTAGCTATGTTGGTTTAGTATTCCCTTTACCTAAAAACTCTCCAACCTTCCCTGTTCCAAAACAACCTCAAACCATTAAGCTTTCACCTCCATGTTTGATTGTGTGTGTGAGGCAGTCTTCTAACATCATCTCTCCTGCACTCCATCTTAAATAAGTTCTTCTGTTAGAGCCCAAAATGTCAAATTTGCAATCATCTGTCCACAGAACTTATTTAACTGTCCAACCTCTTCTTTATATACCACTTTACTCCTCTAATCACTTCTATAGTAGCATTGAACACAGACTGATTAAATATTTTTAGCAAGGAAATTTAATCATTGATTTTACAGAAACGAGTTTACAGAAACAAAAGTTGCCCAAATGTTAAACTCTGGACACAGATCACATGTCAATGCAAGGTATATAAAATTATTATTAATGTAAGTGGGATAGTTAGCAATCATAAGATGTATTATTCAAATTCATGACAGAGTAATTTCATTTTACATGTAAAAGGAGAGTAGAGATTTTCATGATATTATATTATATTATATTATATTATATTAGATTATATTATATTAGATTAGATTCGATTATAAAGATCTCATTTGTAAGCATATATAATTGAGATAACTTGAGAACTAATTAAACAGTCAAAATTAGGGTTGTGTCATATAACCTGCAGTTAACTAGAATTACTGTTACTGTCCCAAAATTGGGGATTCGTGAAAAGTTTTTATTTTCTTATACATGTACTTGAAAGTAAAGAGAAGCATTTTATACCTTGTTTTATTACTTTATAGTTGCAGTTTTTGAATGCCCATGAAACATGTTAGTTCCTGTTAGCACTTGTGGTTTACCAAGTGTGAATTGCCATTTCCTCTGGCGCTCTATTGTCTTACTTTGAGGGTATACAACAAAAAATGTTCAAAGTAACTGTGAAAAAACCTCCTTATACATTTCAATGCAAATTTGTATTGCATTTTTATCAGTGGACATTGTATAAACCAGCTTAACAAACAAATCATTACAAATATAAATGTTAACGTCAGAAATTTGTCCCTAATGAACAATCCAGAGATGACAATAGCATGGAAAACTCGCTGAGATGATCAGTAAAAAACCTTGTGAGAACCATACTCAATAGTCTATTCAATATAGTCCCAACCAGGTGTTATGAGCTGTTTAGCGCTTAACACTCGAGTGTAAAAGTGTTCATAGAAATTGTAGTCCTGAGCTCTGGTAGCAGAGATGTTTATATTATTTACAGTCCAATTACTTTACAGTCCAATAATCTTCAAGGTTCTTGAGTCTAACCCTCCAGACACTCTGTCAAAATCTTATGTATTTTTAAACTGTTCATGTGGAACCACCCTCATCAGTAGCGAGTGATTTCCAATTGAAGAGAACTGAAGAATTAGGGCATCAGGACATAACTTTAATACATTAACAACCTAAATGTTTTTTATTTTGCAAGTAGGTTTAAACATTGTAATGTTTAAATGTGTAATATACTGTTTAGAATGATGGACCTGCAGTTCATTTTACTTGATAAGTGTTATTTGCACTCTTTCTGTTTACTTTTAATAATGTAATTTGACTCACTCATGTTTATCTGTACAAACCGGCATTAACTAGATGTTAGTTATAAAGAGAAACTTAGAATGACCCATAAACATGAATCTGTGAATTGTTTTGCAGTTCGAAATGCTGTTGTGTGAAAATGAACACAGCACAGATTAGCTAATTAGTTCATTTTTTTTTATTGCTGAATAATAAGTCATACTTATAAGAGAGACAACTGAGATAAGCAGTCATTCTCTCACCACTCTCTCTGTCACTCACACAGTCAGATCTCAGCAGTTGCTGTTGACATTTATTTGATGGTGCTAAAATCATGGTACATTTTACCAATAAATAATAAAAAAAAGATTGACTGTATAACCCTTCTGCTTCCTTATATATATATATATATATATATATATATATATATATATATATATATATATATATATATATATATATATATATATATATCGATTGTAAGTCCCAAAGTTATCAACAGACAGAGGGAAATAATTTTTATTCACTGTGTTGATTACCTTTTCCCTCTCATGTAAACATGTTAATGAAGTTTCGTGGGACTCGAACAAATTAGAGCAAAAGTCACTTATTAAAAACCATTTACTTGGTTTAAGGTGTGGTTTAGAAGCTTGTGTGTAATGTCCATGCTGACTGTTTGCCATGATAACTGGTCATCTGGATCACGTCATATGTGGGCTGATAAACAAGGAGAAGTAGTCGGCGTGGAACAGAGACCTTCACCCACCACCTACACAGCTACAAAGGCGGCCAGAGGTTAGCTTGTCAGCAATCAATAGATAAACTGTGATCCTGGAAGGTCCGGGTGTAATTTTTGTCATTAAATTTATGTGCAAAGTAAAATAAGTACACAGTAAGTAAAATAATATTGTATATGTGTTTAATTCATTTACTTGCATGATATCCAGTGCAAGTAGTACTCCAGTGAAACTAATCATGAACTCTAGTTCTAAATAATGTACTAATATTTAGCTTGGCAGCTCATGATGTCCAACTTTGCTAAGGGCATAAGGCACAAATAAACACCCACACACAAAATCACATTGCTGATCTTTGCTTCAGGAAGCTTTGTTTTTCATGCATCACAAAATCCTTGAACACTGCTATACGATCTGGTGAAGAAAGAAAGAAATGTTGCAGTGAGCAGATGTGTTTGTTACAATGGTAAATTTATAAAATAAATAAATGCCATCATTTATTTCATGAGACATTATTCTTGCTAGTTTTATTTATTTATGTGTTTTGGTTAAATCCTGAGGTGTTAATCTAGACACAAATTCCATGTCCTCATGGGTGTCCTCCCATGTCTCTAAAAGATCCCTAGATAAATCGGCACCTTTGACTTGCCCCTATGTGTGAATGAATGTGTGTGAGAGACACTATGTAACGAATGGGTGTAAACATGCATGGGTGCATTTACACCTCATTCACAGTTTTCTAGGATAGGCTGCAGATCCACCGTGTTCCTAACTTCTGAAAATGACGTCACACCAACAGCAAAAGAAAACTAGTCAGGTTGCAGTTAATGCTAGGTGATTAGATTTGAAATGCATATGGTAATCCTTCATTACAACTGACATAAACCTACATAAATATTAAAGCATTTTATTTGTATACTGTTTTTAACAATGTCGTCCCAAAGAGGCTTCACAAAAATAAATAATTATAAATATAAATCTTGTCAGAAATCTGTTCCTATTAGAGAGACATTCCAATAGGCATCGAATGTAGACCTTAAAAGAAGGTCCACTAACTTTCTTTGGAACTTCATGGCACCACTGCGGATTTGATTGTACTTATGGTATTTGTTTATTTTCCTAGTAAGCTCTGAATAACATTTTATATCATGGCATTATCATAAAATAAAACCTTTCCTATAAAGTAAGCTTTTTTTATGAATCTGTATGTCTATTGATTGCTACTAGAATAAGCACAAATGTCCATGCAGGTTTAAATCAGTCTAGGAAGGGTTAATCATGTGTTATGCACATTTATGAATTTCATTTATAAAGTATTTGTAATATTTTCTACTATAAATACAGAAAAAAACCTGCTATCACTTAACTTACAGCAGCTATGAGTGTCGTCCCTCACAAGCATTTTTTTCCTCTATTGAAAGTTAATAAGCCAATAGTAAACAGCTTACCAAGAAGCAAAAAAATGTGAACCCCTCTTAAGTCTCACAAATTTGCTGTAACATTACATGTGTTAAAGCATCTTACATCTTAAGATCTTACAGACCTTAAAAACATTATCATTACCTGTAAAGAGATAGAAACAATTATAGGGCTTTCTTTTACACTGTGTATAACCCTGGGTTATCGGCTTTCCAAAGCCTTTTTACCTAGGGTTATAAAACCCTGCTTTATTGCAGGGTAAGCACAGTGAAACCACTGTGTTCAAATCGTATGCCTTGATGCTTAGCAAAAGATGGGTGTCTATTGCTAAGCATGTAGCCATAAGATTTGAACATCAAACAGCCTCATAACATTGATTTGGATAGTCACAGTAAACCTGCATCTTGTGTAAACAATACTTGCAGCATGTGAGGAAAAACAGTGATGCAACGCATGCAATAAGTACACTATGGACAAAAGTCAATACTATAATATACGTCTAAAAATATGTATTAATGAATAAAAAAAAAGTCAAAATTCATTACATACTGAAATTACATATTTCTGAAATGTAGACTTTAATGGTTATGTTTAGACTAATGTTTTAACAAGATGTTGGGAAATAAGAGGAATAAGATAAGATAAACCTTTATTCGTCCCACAGTGGGGAAATTTCTATAAAACTGACCAACAAGCTACCCATCTGTCAGAAGTGGGATTCAAACCCACGACTCCAGAGGAGACTGCGACCTGAACGCATCACCTTAGACCGCTCGGCCATCCAGATAGCCCATGGAGAATGAGTTTGCTGGTACCTTTTTTAAAGAATAAGGGAGATGTGCAGACCTGCAGTAACTACAGGGGAATAAAGTTGATCAGTCACACTATTAAGTTATGGGAAAGGGTAGTGGAAGCCAGGCTGAGAGAAGAGGTGACCATCTGTGAGCAACAATATGGTTTTATGCCGAGGAAGAGCATCACAGTGCTTTTATTTGCTTTGAAAATGGTAACGGAGAAGTATAGAGAAGGTCAGAAGGAGTTGCAGTGTGTAAACGGATTTAGAGAAAGCATAGAAAGTCAGGTGTGTCAGAACAGTATGTGAGGGTGGTGCAGGACATGTATGAGGACAGTGTGCCAGCAGTGAAGTGTGCAGTAGGAATGACAGACTGGTTCAAGGTGGAGGTTGGACTGCATCAAGGATCGTCTCTGAGCCCTTTCCTGTTTGCAGTGGTGATGGACAGTTCAGACAGGAGTCCCCATGGGCTATGATGTTTGCAGATGATATTGTGATTTGTGGTAAGACCTGCTATGTTGTATTGTTTAGAGACAGTGCCATTAACTAAAAGACAGGAGATGGAGCTGGAGGTAGCAGAGCTGAAGATATTGAGTTTTTTGTTGGAAGTGACGAGGATGGAAAGTATTAGAAATAAGTTTATTAGAGGGACAGAGCATGTAGTAAGTTTCGGGGACAAAGTGAGAGAGGCCCGATTGTGACATGGGGTATATCGGTAGGATATGTTCTTGGGGGGAGTTCAACTGTAATACACATTATGCCGATGGGCTAAAATAAGGCTACTCACAGATTGGGATTCTCTCAAAGTAAGCGATAGGTATACATCAAGAGACTTTTCTGTTCTGGAACCGAGGTGCTGGAATGAAGCTGTGCAAACAGCTGAGACACTGTCTTTTTTTTTTTATAAACAATGGATGGAGGCCTAACTCTTTCTGAGACAGTTTAACAAGCACTTTCTGCCCTGTTTGCTTTGTCTTAATTTAAAAGAAAAATGTGCTATATTTCATCCCTTTGAGTCTTCAAAGCACTTTTATATGTCACTCTGGATAAGGGCATCGTCTAAATGCCGTAAACGGAAGGAAAGAATTGGCTAAAACATTGTTTCAATTTTAAGGGTGTATTAAAAAAAAAAAATAAATAAAAAAATAAGATAATGGTCCACATTTTTTTCCTTTGCAGTGCTAAAGTCATAAAACACTGGACCTTTTTCCAATATCACACAAAATTAAAGCAAATATTGTAATGTGTGAAATCTAAAATAAACCTGTACATTTTTTTGCTGTATTAAATAAATAAATTCCACGACGTGAGATGAGTGGTTTATTACTTTAAAGACTATGTTCGTCATTTTTATCTTCACAAATAACCCTTATACAATATCTTTAATGCATTTATTGAAACCAAAGTAAAGATGTTCATATACATATATATAAAAAAAAAAGACCTGAATCCAAAACCACATATTATTGTTCCCTTTATAACACAAGAGCAACAGCTGAGGCCTAAAGAAAATGCTTAAAATCAAATGAAGACATGTAACAAACCATGGGGCCAAAAATATCCCGACATTTAACATTCATAGCTTCAAACAAAACGTCCGTTCTGACTCTACTCACGTGCCTCAACAAAAACATGGTCAGTAACTATAAATAAAGTTTTTTTTTTTTATAACAAATGTAGTCTTAAATGAATATATATGTATATAAGTCTTTAAATTAAAGGTATATTTGCAGAATAATGAGAAAAGGCCATTCATTTTTTTTCTTCAATATATAATGATTCTCACAGTGGATTTCTTAATAATAAAAAAAATGGCAGTATGTTGTTTTGTTTTTTTGCATTAATATTTTTTTATTTGGCTGATTTATTCAACTCAAATTTGTCTGAAGTTTCAATCTTCAGGTATAGAATGGATGCTATGGGAACTAAAGTAACATTTAGGTTTGTTTTTTTTTATTCAAATTTAATAAATGTAATTTTATTTCTGATTTCAATTTAAATGGTGACCTAAGGGGAAAGAAACAGCTCCGATATTTAACTTTATTCGTATCTGGCTTATAGTTTGTCATTTATAAACTTGGAAAAGATCACATTTTTCATACATAATTTCGATCTTAAATATCCAGATTTCATTACTGTTTGATGCATTGACATTGACAGATGTGGTGTTAGCATTCCAGTGGTCATGATTCTATTAAATACAATGTTTAGCAACAAGAAATCTAAGCATTGGAATTTGATTCATCTGTTATTACACCATTAAGATAAGCACAGGGTTAAGAAAGATTCTTCTATATGTGCATCGCTTCCTTTCTTTTGACATTGTCTTTTCATTAGTTTCAAAAAGACTGCACTTATGGAATGATGCAATCTTTTTTTTCGGAAAACATCTTTTCCAAAAGAAAGAAAGAAAGAAAGTAAAAAGAAATCAATAATATGTAAGCTTGGTTAAGAAAAATATTGTTCTACAGTACTTCAATTATTATTCTTACTCTCATACGAAAATAAAACAGTGTTGACCTATGTAAAGAAACTATTGTTTCTTTTGGAGCCATACGAACAAAAGCATGTACATGTACATACAGCACGACGAACGCATTCATTTTAACAAAACAGTACAAATAATATACCATGATGTAGAAAAAAAGAAACATTTAAATAGTTTGTTGTTTTGATCCTATAATTAATAGCTAATCCAGGAAATTATATATGCATAATGGTGAAACAAAGAAAATTAAATGGTGCCACTTTGTAGAATTCACTCCCACCAAAAACATTAAGTAACCTTAGATTGGTATAAAAACAAAATTTAAATGTGTTACAGAGAAAAAAGTAATTGGACTGAACCGAGTTTGGTCTCTTTCATAAATTTTAACAACATTTGGGTTTTTTTCTACTAAGAGTACAAGCAAATGTATTTCTTTTTTGCTTATTTGGAATAAATATACCAAACTGTACCTTACCTTACTGCTGGGGTGGTATCATAAAAGGTACATAATATTTGCCTGTGGTATATATCATTCATTGAGATATAAAGAGTATGCTTTTAAACTGCTTTAAGGGTACAATAATTGGACTGTAAGGGACCAAAGATCTATTTTTACACTAAACTCTGATTAAAAGTGTTCCACATGCACCTTTGCAGATCAAATCTACACATTAAAGAAACAAAAAGATGTCCTCTTTATGGTCTCACCTCAGCAATGAGAAAAAGTATAGCTTGATATGTTTATTTCTAAATTCAATCTTAAAGCTAAAATGTTTTATAAACTATATGAAATCCCAGACAATAACATGCTCATTTGTTTTATCTGGTCCATTATTAATGAATTGTTTTGTCTGAAGCAGCAACTATATTTGGACTTTATTTTAGTACACTGCGAAAAAAGAGCATGTTTTTTTTTTTTTTTTTGCAAACTTCTAAAGTGAGAATTAAGTTAATTTTATCTCTATAAGCAGGCCAAACTGTTTCACGAAGGACATGTTTCAAATTCTTTGTGTCTGCAGTAGCTTTGATATGCTAGTGGACTACAGACAACGGCGTTAGATTGCAGCACTTAATGACACCTAGTGGAACTCCATAACCACTCGACTCACACACATAGAGACAAAGCAGACCTAGGACATGAAGCATGCTTTGTGTACTACTTTTGAGGCTTCATTGAGCAGAGAGGGGTCTGTATGAGATGGCAAGTCCTCAAGCATGAAGGTCAGGCAGAAAAGTGGCACCGTGGCAAATGTGAATGGCACATGCAAGGGTTAATAGGCTTCCTTCTGGGTGTGCATCTGCTCCTGGATCTTCTGCAGCATCTCCTGCATCCGCCGCAGCTGTGAAAACAGGGGCAAAGGGGAGAGTTTTTTTTTAATTGAACTAACATATCAGTGGAAGGGTAAAAATGCTTATACAACACATCAACTTGTCACATGTTCCATGGGGGAACTTTGGACACAGCTCACAGCTCAATGGGCGATCGATTGACTTTTTTACTTCTGTGTGACTGTTCATGTAGATTGTGTAACCCTTTACTGTGCAAGAATCACATGCAGTGATAGAATGAAATCAATATTAATAGTGTTGGGCCACTCCGAAATCAATACTTATTCAGGGTTTTGCCTACCAAATGTACAAAAGCTAAAAGTTAAACACCTCCAAATGTTGACATGTGAAAACGCTAGTTGACCAGAGATGACAATTTTTTACCCTCTAACCATTTTATAGTTTGGTCACACTTAACTGACACGTTTTTTTGTTTTATCTCCTTTTGGAAAGAAGACTTAAATAGGATTATCGATTAATGACTAAGTACACTTATTATGCAACACAACTTGTAATATTCTATTTTAAACTTCTAAGTGTTTAATCCTTTAATTTATGGATATATGACTGCTATACTATGTGTGTGTATGATGGCTGTCCAAATGTTTCACAATAACCCTGAGACCTTGTAAGGTTAATTGAAAACAAAAGTCTGCAGGAGATCTGGAGAGATTTTTGGATTGTTTGTGCCTTTCTCTCATCAAACATTAGGTCTCATATTAAGTATGACAGGTTTACATATTTAGTGTACATATTTATAACTTACATATAAGTTATGTGAAATAAAATTTACATTTTCCCACATATTTAGAGTGTGGTTCCATAGAAAGAAAAACTGACTAAGACCTGACCTAGACTAGGCATAACAACTCTTTTGAATGGCAATGTGTAGAGAATGTGTATCACAGTACACATGAACTATTTCAATACTACTACTCCTATTACTCCTGCTACTGCTACTACTTCTACTACTATTAATAATAATGTTTATTTTAAACAAAAATAGTACCAAAAACTGTTTGAATTAAATTAGGCAAAGATGAAGAACAAGGCAGTGTGAAGCAATAAAATGGACATGCTTGTGTAAACTTCGTTTGGGTGTTGATTCAGACTGACAGCAGTAGGTTTAGAAGATTTTAATAACCGATAAATGTTTTGCCATATCCCTATGAAGCTTCTCCAGCATTATGCAGCGGCTTCTGGATAAGACTTGAAAAAACTTTTTGGATACTGCAGTGTAACATAAATTCCTTAACTATAGCAGTTAAAGCAGAAGTTCATGCAGAGATAAATAACAAAATAATTGAATGAATACATAAATCACACGAAAAAGAAAGAAAGAAAGAAAGAAAGAAAGAAAGAAAGAAAGAAAGAAAGAAAGAAAGAAAGAAAGAAAGAAAAAGGCAAGAATCAGGTATAATGTATTATTGACAATAAAAGTAAGAAATACATTTTCCTGACATTTACATTTGCAGGATTTAGCAGATGCCCTTGTCCAGAGTGACGTACAAAAGTGCTTTGAGTCTCTAGCAATGAATAAATCTACACTGGTACGCAAGATTACAAAGTTAATATAAATATTATTTACAGCATCTTGAATCCTGGGTCTAAAGTGTGTAAGCAAGGAATTTTACAGGCTTCCAGAACTAAAGAACTAAACTTTGGAACCTAAAGCACTTTTCCAAATGAGGAAAGCAGGGCGGTGAAAGTGTGGGGGACGGGTCGCATAAAGAAATGTTGAAAAAGAGATTGTGTTGCAACCTTAAGTAATTAGGCACTCAAAGAAGATGCACACTAAAACCCTGATCATCTTTGTGCCTGGGTATGTGATATACTGAATATATACTCATTTAATTTCTAGAAACACAGGACAAGTCAACCCTTTTTGGTTTGTGTGTGCCATCAGGAAGTCTTTAGGTTCTACTTGATTTTACTTGTTTGGCTTTCAGAGTGTGTGTGACTGCGGGGGGAGCAGAGTCTGGCTTTGTTTCTGCAGCATGATTGGTCTGAAAGGACGATGGCTGTACCTCTTCATCTTTCTCGCGGATCAGTTTTTCTGTCTCTGTGTCTGTTGCATTGGGAGCTGTGGGAATGGGGAAGTCTGTGCCACTCTCTCTAGTGAGTTTACTGTAAGAAACACACACACACACACACACACACACACACACACACACACACACACACACACACACACACAAACATGCATTAACCCCCAAATATACCTCTTTTTATGCAAATGCACAGAGTAGCATACTGTTTTGATTATAAGATTAAAAAAAAATGTGTGTGTGTGTGTGTGTGTTCTTCATACTTGCGATTGCGCTCTTTTACCACCATGCGTGTCATGCTTTGGATGCACTGGGCTCTGTAGTTCTCATAGTGAGTTTCCCGCGTCACATCCTTCAGGTCCTGCATGTGTGTGCGCACCAGCATGTTTCTCAGCTTTATGAAATCACAGTGTGCAGAGTTCTCCACTGGAGCACACACACACAACACACAAAATCTAAGCTAGCTAGAGGATCAAACTGTAGTAATGGTAACAACATTATTAAATATTCAGTGTAAAAAAACAACACTGGCTTCATGTTACATTTTATGCCATAATGATTGCAACATAAATCCATGAACAAATTACCCTCTACAATGCCCCAGGGGTAAAGTCGACCCCGCACTCTCTTTCCTTTCGCCTCAACGACTGTGTTACTGCCGATCACTGCAAAAGGAATGCTCTCCTGCAAAGGTAGAGGTTTTTGAGAGAGAGAGAGAGAGAGAGAGAGAGTGTGAGAGAGAGAGAGAGAGAGAGAGAAAATAATTATTAGGAGAAGTGAGGCATTGCAGTGGCATCTGCTGCACTGCAGGTAGTTGTTCTTTTCTATCGTCCTATGTTCACTTCTCTTTAGAAACACACACACACACACACACACACACACACACACACACACACACACACACACACAGGGACCTCTAGTGTAGATGAATCATACACACCTTCAGTTCATGATCTTGCTGTTTGAACTCCTCATCCTCATCTGAATCACAATCAGGAAACTGGTAGATTTTAATCCCGTATTGCTCGATTTCTTCTCGAATCTACAACGAGGGATGTTAAATTGTAATTGAATATAGAACAACAAACAACAAACAGCATAATTACAGTACAACCCTTTAACATACAGTTCGGTGTTTATTTTAAACAGATATCCTGATAAAGAGAATGCGATTCAACACCACAGCAAAAGTACACGCATCAAACTATTTGTCCAGGTACACACTACTGTTAAAGGCACACTATTAAAGGTGAAGCTAGTGATTTTAAAAGATGCCCTTGTAAGTAGCCCAACCCCTTTCCTTCAGTGTCGTGCCAAAGATACACCCTCAAAACACATGCGTGTACAGCCTGGATTAAAACAATACGATCAATATATGTAAAAAACAAAACACCATTCTGCTATAGTAATAATAATAATAATAATAATAATAATTTGTTACATTTATATAGCGCTTTTCTGCAGCACTCAAAGCGCTTTACATATGAAAGGGGGGATTCTCTTCAACCACCACCAATGTGCAGCATCCACCTGGATGATGCGACGGCAGCCATATTGCGCCAGAACGCCCACCACACACCAGCATATTAGTGGAGAGGAGAGTGATATAGCCAATTAATATGAGGGGATGATTAAGTAGGCCAGCGGGCAAGTTTTTGGCCAGGATGCCAGGGCACACCCCTACTCGTTTTCGAAAGACATCCTGGGATTTTTTAATGACCACAGAGAGTCAGGACCTCGGTTTAACGTCTCATCCGAAGGACGAAAGTATAGTATAGTAACACTTAGTAACCCTTTAAACATTCAACTGTACATGCAAGAGAAACGTAAAGCATACTGCTATCATTTAAGGGACACGGTGGGTAATATCTGCCTATAAAATTAAACATGAATTTATGATCTTGCTGCTTGCTTCATTAATTTGGCACTGCATGAAATCATGTTGATAAAGTTCTCTGTGCAGTCAATTCTGCTTATATCCTGTATGCTTAAAAAGATCGTTTCCCACATGCTACCCCACTTAAGAGCAACACAAATGTGCAAACACACTGAAATATATATCCATTAAACATAAATAACATGTAAGTAATTAAGGATCAATAAATAGATTTTTGTAACATTATCTCTACTTATACAGCACAAACCTGTCCATTTTATGTTCATGAACTTGCCTTCATTTTCTTTTTCTTTACCTCCCCGGGGGTGAGTGTGTCTGCCTTGGCCAAGACTGGCACAATGTTGACTTTTTCATGTAGGGCTTTCATAAACTCTACATCCAAAGGCCTGAGACTGCAAAAAAAAGACCCAATATCATTACACACACACACACATACTTCATTGATAATTCTGTATAGAATACATCACTGTGTACTATTGCTAAAAATCAGACAATGTTTTTTCCTTATGATTTTGTGTTCAATGTATTTTGCAATCTAAATGGTCTGTACCCATGGAGAGCAGGGTTCCTCCAAAACATGGATAATATTTCATAATGAAGGGAAATATGCATCGGTTCTAATTGAGATTAAGATCAACGTTGTGACCTGCCATACACACACACACACACACACACACACACACACACACACACACACACACACACACACACTTCACAGTCACACTCACTGCTTGTTGTTTTTCATTTCCTGTGAGTGTGAATGTGGAGTAAATAAATGAGTTTTTTCCTCATGACGGTGAGTTAATGAGAAAAAACTTAAATGCACTTACTCAATAAAATGAGGATTACTGCATAAAAATAGACAATTTTGGGATAAACATTGGCAGAAACAGAGCAAAATCTTTTGACACGCATGTAAACTATATACCATATCCATCAAACATATGTATAGGTTACTACAGCTACAGTACAAATGTGCCTGAATACTGCTTAAAGAAAGAAGGATGATCAATTCCTTGTAGAGTCAGCTTTCTCTCTGAAGGTGGGCTTCAAGAGGTGTCCTTTCAGACAGATGTAATTACTAAACATTTACACTAGAGGGCGATCGTAGATAAAAAAAAAACAATACTGTACTAGGAGGTGACGTCCAAAACACCATAAATAATTTGAATGAAGCATTGTATGGTTTACTCACATACAATGTGTGTGTGTGTGTGTGTGTGTGTGTGTGTGTGTGTTTCTGTGTGTTCCCTTACCCATGACCAAAAGGTGAAATAAAGTAAAGACAGCAGTGCACGCGGTTGTCCTGAATGTTTTTACGGTTCAGGCCACTCTCGTCTCTGAAGTACTGCTCGAATTGCTGGTCAATGTAATCGGCTACAGACTTCCAGCTGAAATCATAAACATGCTAGTTAATTACTAATAGTTAAATTATTATTTATGACAATTAAATGATATTTTTGTTTTGTTATAATGATTTATTATAAGGTGTACAAGTATATTGTATAAGGTGTACATTTAAATGTATATCTAAAATAGAAGTACTTAAATTAGCACTTCTCCTTTAAAAAAAATCCTTTCTAATTATTTCCAATTTTCTCACAATGGAGTTTAAAAACTGGTGGAGTCCTTAGTCTGTTATTTAGTGAACCAGTACCAGAATTGCATCGCTTTATACTGTATTTATACTGTATTTATTGATAGAGACTTCAAAGCTCTTTTGGATGTTGCTTTGGAAAAAGCCTGCGGATGAGGCCATAAATAAATGATGGGTAATAATAATAATAATGAAATAAATTCCTCTCAAGATTTCTTCCCCGTACCATTTGATGGAGCTTTTCTTTGCCACTGTCGCCACTGGCTCGCTCTTAACTTAATAAACTCAACTTTAGTTTAATTCACACTAAACTTAACATCCAATATATAAATTCCAATGTTATATTCTATTTATCTCTGGAAAGCTGCTTTGGGACAATGTCCACTGTTAAAAGTGCTATATGAATGAAACGGAATTGAATTGAATGCTGTAGAAAGTCTTTATCTGTCAGAAGAAGTTCCAAGTAGAACCTCTTATATGATGCTAAGAACCTTTTGAGAAGTCCTTTTTATATACACCATATGGACAAAAATATTTGAACAGCTGACCTTTTTTAGACAAAGTTGAAGGCAGAGGATTGTATACGATGCTTTACATTCAGTAGGATTACATTTTTCCTTCACTTGGTCTAGAAGACCCAAACCGGTTCCATCATGACAATGAAAATAATGCAGAACTAATACCACTCAGTGTTGTTAACTGCATCCCCAAAGCCTGGTGTGTCCACAATGGTGAGCCTGAGTTTTACACCCTTCTCCTCAATGTCCACTGTGTGCTTTGTGATTTCCACTGTCTGAGTGATCCGCTCTGGAACGGAAAACAGGCATGTCTCTTTCTCCAGTCAGACTAATGTACAACAGAAAGCTCGGAAAATAACAGCATACAATTTTTTCTTTTGATATAATGTCCAGTACGAGCAGATTTTGTCATCTATTAAGAACTGAAAAGTTTAAAGTAAAAGTGAAACATCTAGTAACACTGAAAATACAGAACTGCAGACATGGTATGTGATTAGTAGAAAATAAAATAAAATACAACACTCTATGCAAATTTATGCAATCTATTAAAAAAAATCTATTTCTATACCATAATTTCTGGGCAACTGATTCATGGGATTAGTAAGTATTGGTGAACTTAACCTTTCCTTGTATTCACATACCGTAATTTCTGGACTATTAAGTGCACCTAAATATAAGCCGCACCCATTGAATTTTACAAAGATTTTTATTTTGAACATAAATAAGCCGCACCTGTCTATAAGCCACAGGTTCCTACATTGAAACTAATGAACTTTACACAGGCTTTAATGAAAGTGGAGTTTTTCTTTTGGCATCGTCGTGCGTTTAAAAATCACCATCGGTGCAGCTTTTCTCCCGATGCCATGCAGCTCAGAACACAGGTGAAGTGTGTTTTTTCATGCCCGGTTGTTTTCAGCGTGACGAATGATTCGCATTTCCTGTTGACAGTCCAAGTGAGCGGCAGGTCAAACGTCAGAGGAACATCATCCATATTTATGATGTGGTGCGGCCTGATTCAGTGGGAGCGCGATTTAATATAAAGAGTTTAATTGGGTTACCTGAACCCATTCGGCAATTTCATCGGTCTAATGTTATTGGGCTCAGTTTTTTGGCTTGAAGCTTGTGAAACCGGGAAAAAACCAGGAAAAATCCACAAATTAGCCGCTTCGTTGTTTAAGCGTGGGAAAAAAGTAGCCGCTTATAGTCCGGAAAATACGATATTTATGATCTGGCCACATACAGATTACCTTCAGCATTGAGAAGTTTTCTGTCTTTGTAAAGATCTGTAAGGAAGAGGCTGTTGATAAGGGTGGACTTGCCCAATCCAGACTCCCCTAAGTGAGCACAAAAGGGAAAGAGTGAGAACAAATGGAAAGAGCATGGTGCCCCAAAGAAACCTTAGACTCACCAGTAGAATTTCAATCAGGTTTATTTTACCTGCTACCATTAGAGTGAAGTCGAAGCCCTTTTTCACTGATTTGCGGTGCACTTGATTTGGCAAGGTTGCGAAGCCCACATATTCTTTATCCTGGTCCTAGAGACAATATCATAAAGGGAAAAACAAAGATAAGAGAGAGAGAGAGAGAGAGAGAGAGAGAGAGAGAGAGAGAGAGAGAGAGAGAGAGAGAGAGAGAGAAAGAGAGAGAGAGAGAGAGAGAGAGAGAAAGAGGGAGAGAGAGAGAAAAGGAGTAAATAACCTGCAGTTAGCTATAGCTCAGACTGAACGTGGTATTTCAGAAAATTACATAATATAGGTTTCTTTCAGCCCTTGGCTATTTTAAACCTCAAGAGCAATGCAAAGTTATTCTGTAGTTGGGAAACCAAATGGTGACAAAATTGAGGGAATAGAAAAAAGGCTTTAAAAGTCTTTTATTAGATCAAATTACAAGTGTAGAAAGGACTACCAGCATTTTTATACTATATATCAGACATGCCCGCCCACACACACACACACACACACACACACACACACGCCTAATCAACCCAGAAAGTTAACCTAAAATTTTCATGTACCTTTGGAACTTACGGTAAAAAAATCTGGCAGCATTCAGCTAAACCAAATAAAGGATGTGATCTTTAGGAGGTAGTAATGGCTGAGAAATGAATCGTGACGCACCATTACAGAAAAACAGTTTCAACTTTTTCCCCCACCAAGTTGAAGGAAAGAACCTGTTTGTAATTAACAGGCTGTTGAAATTTTAAAACAAAGTGTGTGGGCTTTCAGTTATAATCTACACCAACATATGAGAATCCAGTCCCTGCTTAAATAAGTTTTGGATGGCTTCTGCCAAACGGCAATTACTGTACATGTCATTTATGATCCCATAATCACCTCAAATAAGACCTTACATCAATCCGGCTTGTTAGTTGGTTTTGAAGTGAGCCCCTTCCAACAATAAATAAAAAAAAAATTCACATTTAGGGGGATATGAAAATAACAAATCTATTTGGAGCACGTTTCTGGAAGTAGTAAAAATAAAAAACTAGACTAAGCAGAAAATGCACAAAAAGCACAGTCAAATGCAAACTGGGATTGATTCATTGATTGACTGTTTCATTCATCAGAGCCTAACCTGGAAACAAAACAAGAATATACCTTGAGCACTCATGTACATGGGACAGTTTCATGTACCAAATACACAATCCACAGAATGATTTTGGGAACTGGGAGGAAGCCAGAGAAACCCCACAGGAAACCCACAGAGACACACAGAGAATATGCAAAGCCATTCATAATGAGTCAGGGACCCTGGAGCTGTTTTACCATTATAAAACACTAGTACAAGCCAACACAGAAAAGTAACTTCATAATGCAGGGTAATTTGACTGTACCCAAGCATAATCCTGCCATTAAGATGATGACTTAAGCCAAATGCAAAAAATATAAATGAATTAAATTCCATGGCCAATGCTATAATACAACGACAGACAGGAATTCTGTTCATCCTTTAAAACTACTTGAATATCATTCATATACACACACACACACACACACACACACACACATTTTATTTTCCTTTTAAATGCATTTTATATTGTAAAAAATCACCTATCCTCTTTCCATTCAAGACTTACAATATACCATGACACCCATCATTACCTCAATGGAGTCATAAGGGTCAAAGCAACCCCATGGACTCTTGGGTCTGGAAGAGCTGATGGATGATGGGTTGAAAGTAGGTGGCAGATCCACATAGCCACCCTTAATGTTGTGCTTTGGGTCAGGCTCAACCTCCCCGAGGGCTTTGCATAATGATGGAAGCCTTAAATATGTGGCCGATACCACTGTGTGGGAATATTCATGACCTTCAGCCTCACAAGGGGCAAACAGGTGCTCCTCCCTTGCAGTGTCATGGCCCATGATATTCTCCAGCTCAGAGTCCAGATCAGAATCGTCTTTGGTGTGGCTTGAGTTCTGGGGGAAGGTTGGGCATGGCATTGGGTATGAAGGTATGATTGATCAGGTAAGAATTGTGTTAGAGGTTAAGTGTATAGGTTGGGAAAAGAGGATGGGTCAAGAGGTGGATATTAAAGAGATGTATTAGTGGTTAAATACAAAGTGGTTCTGTGAGTTTACAAACAAATATCAAGAAACAAACAATAAGAAAAACATTGCTTATTTGTAGTTCTTGAAACCAAATTCTGCAAGTAAAATAAAATGCCTTTCAAGAAAAAATTTCAGCAAGTTAGGAGTTAAAATAACAATGAATACAAATTCTAACAGAAAGATCAAATAATTGCATTGTGCAAATAAGTGCATTGGTTAAATAATCATATATATATATATATATATATATATATATATATATATATATATATATATATATATATATATATATATATATATATATATATATATATACACATATATACATGAAAAGAAAAATAAAATAAAATAAAACATTTAAAAACATGAAGGCCAGATTAGACATTGTTAGAAAGCATCTAAAAATAACCTGCCTAGTTCTGGAACAAGATTTGTTTGGACAGATGAAACAGTATAACCAGAATGATATAAAGAGAACAGTATGGAGAAGGTTACATTTTAAATGTTAAAATTTTTATTTGTAATATATTTATATCTGCATAGCAGCTTCGAGACAATGTCCACTGTCAAAAGCACTATACAAATAAAACGGAAAAAAAGGAAAGAAGGGCTCGTGAGCCAAAGCATACCACATCATCTTACAATATTTGTAAAGTCCATCTATAGCTGCCAGTGGTTACTTGGGTTTATTGATGGTTACTGCTGTTTAAAGTCATCTGACCTCGACCTAGTTGAGTATGCTTTTCACTAATTCAAGAAACTATGTAACTAAGATTGAATTCCTAATATGTAAATGCAGTTATTTTGTTAAAAAAAAATGAATTAAGAACAAAGATTTACACTTCACTCCAACCTTAATCTCATAATTAAAAATTCATTGTGGTAATATTACAAATTTCTTTTATAATAATTGTACTGCTTTTAAAATACTTTTGGACCTCACTGTATTAAGAGAGTTAAGAGAGTCAAACAGATTATGACAAATTGCTTTTCAAGAGTATCCAGATAAGAATCGGTTCACTCAGCATATTCTTATTCCAGATGGTGGACTGGACAAGTTGCATTATAGAAGGTGTTGACAGAAAGTGCACACGTGGCACCAAAACCACTGCAAGCAAATCAAACTTGACAGATCCCGAATTGAATACAGAAGTGCTGTAGTATAAAGTCCATAGTAAAAACATGAAGTGCTAATAAATTACAAATATTAAGCAAATTCAAACATAAAGTTACACATATTCTCACAGCTGTAAATAAAAAAGAAAAAGAACCTGACAGATCCTAAAAACCTGTACTATGCATTTAATTATATTTGCTACAGTGGATATGTTTCACAAGGCCAAATATCATAACAATCAAAACCACTAAAACCCAGCCATAGTCTACTTGGTTTAAAGAATTAAATAGATCAGGTTATAAGGTCAGTCCATTATATGAGGTTGGTGAATTAATACAGTGTCTCAGAGAGAGCAGTTATGAGCAGTTCAGGAAAAATCTCTTGATAATTAGATTTCTGTTGAGCTTAAGTTAAACATTTCTTAAATAAATAAGCCACACATAGTGGCAAATAAACAATTTAGCTATGTATAGCTGGCTTCTGTATTTTCTGTATGTGTTAAAGGGTTTTCTTGGGGAGGTGGTAGCTCAGTGGTGCCTAAATGCTACAGTTCTACCACAAATCCAGTATTATGAGACAATTTTTAACTACTTTGTTGTAAATGTATTACAGTACATTAACAACTACACCATCACAATGCCTGCAATGGTCTAAATGAATACATAACAGTAGAAACCTTAGCTACATTAGCCTGGACATTAACAACTGTTCAACACCAGCTAAATTTACATTAATCTACATATATGTTCGTTACATGTGTAACTTATAGCAGGTGTTTCCATAAGAACAACTGCAGGAACTGTAATTTTTTAAGCAAAGTTGCTTCAAACTAAATTCTATATCACAGGAATCTTTGTCGAGACCGAAATGCATAAAATGCAGTAATTAAGGCATTGGCTTAGAATGTCATGAGTTCAAATCCCAGCACCACCAGGCTGGGTCTTTGAGCAAAGCCCTTACCCCTCAATTGCTCAGTAATAAGTTGCTCTGGATATGGGTGTTGCTAAATGCAATAAATGTATTATAGTTGAATATGTTGTCAGGAACTAGCAAATATTATTATTATTATGCAATTGGTTATTATTTCACCTAAACAATGGATACTTATTTTTATATACAGATCTAAATCATACAAAGATAAAATGCCATTTATGTGAATAAACTATAATAAATAATTATAATAAATAAATAAATGAGAGAGCTGTTAGCTGTCTATAATTGTTCAATAGGCAGCACAATAGTGACCAAAACTACTAAATATTTTAAATGCACACCGCCCATATTTAAATCATTTACATATCTTATATATCACATTTTGTTTAAATATGTAAAAAAAAATAAAAATAATGGTGCCTCATTAAATCCAAACAGGAAACGGTGCTCAAAATCTCAGTAATGCAACAAAGGAAAGATCATGCCACACTCTTTTAGAAACCGATACATTTTGCAGGTTGTCTTCCACCACAAATTAACTGCATGAGCAGTGGAGAATTGATAAAAGTTCAAAAAATCAGGAAATGAACTAGTGGGGGGTTAATGAATTGTTGCCAGTACCTGCTCATCCTCAAGTTTCTTTGATTTAGAAGATGCTGGAATAGAGTCCTGGTCATCAGACTGCACAGCACTATGACAGTCCTCAATTGGTTTCCATTGCTCACTGTCCTCCATTGCTACAGGGGATACTGTGCAGTCTACCATCTCCAAACAAGGAAGGGATATACATTTAGAGAAAGATGCAAATGCAAAGTTGAAGACAAGGCAAAAGTGTAAGAGCTGGGTCAGCCATGTTTGGTGAGATTGGGCAGACAGGGAAAGAAAAGAAAAAAATGAGTTGGTGAAACATGAGGTCTGAACCCCACAAGTGGATGCTAATAATGATGAAGAATGCCAGAATAAGCAAACAAAGCTGTCTACTTTCATCTGTCATCATTTCAAAATTCAAAGCGGTGCATATAGCAGGAATTTCTACATCATCTAAAAAGATGATGTATAATATCTCAACAGAAATCTGTTTGTCTAGACCCGTCAGTGTTCATTAAACTATTTATTTTTGAAGAGCCTATAAACTGAGTAAGTTCCTAAAATATGCCACAGTGAGCAAAGCAAAACTCAAGAGCTAAAATAAATTTAATACCAGAAATATTCTGTACTAACCATATACAGTAGGTTTTCTTTTCTCCCATACACATCTCACAAACTATTTGCTATACAGGAGAAAAATCCGTCTGGAAGCTTAAAGGCAAAAGTATTTATCAATGGGGACAGCTAGGAATTTCATGCTAGTCAGTCTAACATGCGCTTGAATTTGGTCCATTAACAAAAAAAAAAATAGAAGGTACCTTAAAACAAAATGGAAACTTGAATCTAAAAACAAAGCGCTTGTCATGTTAACTGACTCAGTTTTAATTTGATTCGATTTTGCTGACCCGTTATAACCCTCTTCGCTGCAAGATCAATGTTCAATCAGATTACCAACATCAGGGTATACTGACCCAATTTCAAAAAAATGGTCAATAGTCTAACAACAGGCTTCCATCATTACAAACCATATATGTCTCTCTCTTCCATCAGCTGTGAACAATATCACATTCTGAAGTAAAGCATCTTAAAATATTGCTCAGCCTACTTTTCAGCTGACTAGAAATAGAAACCGCTCTGTATAATCCATGATAAAGTCTCAGAGTAGGTCAAGACTGCGATGTCCTCCTTTTAGGAAAATAGCTTTTGGTGTCTATACACAGCGAATCAGAGTGTGTCGTTTGGAGGAAGCAAAAAGCAGAAAAAGCTGGGGACATAAAGACACATCACACCATATAAGAGGAGCTTACCTTGCTCAAAAGGCTTACCTATAGACCTTTTTAACCAGTGCTCACCTGTGGAACCTCTGTGGAACAGGATTTACCAAATTAAATTGGTTTGGCTCTACAGGAAAGCTCCATATAGCTCATTCAAACCCAGATAACAACACAATGGCTGGCCTTTTATACCAGTGTGCTATGGGATGTGATGTCCTTCAGCCTCATCGAGCTGCCCCCAGGGGCCCAATCAGCAAAACTCTAATCTGAGCTACCCATAATGATTCCACATCGAGTGATAAGTTTTCACTCAAATAATGATATAGTAAGTAACAAACTGCAACCCAGCCAAAGTTCTTGAAGATGGGATATTTGTTAATGTGTATTTTGAATGTTTCTAATCAATGATTATGCTCTAGAAATTCCCAGTGAGTATTCCAGAAAAAAAGAAAACTGTCAGGCCCATTAGCTAGCGACTTTTTACTATAATTAAGTCTTTAACCAGCTTTTGGTGCAATCCTGCTTCTTTCCACGTAGTGGAAAATCTCACCAGAGTTACAAGCTGACAAGGCAGCATTTCAGTAGGTGCATCAGAAAAAAGGAAAGTGGAAGGTTTAAGAGAGAACTACATCGAAAGCATCATTAGGACCAACATTAAGATCTGTTTTCATGATATTTTTCTCTTCATCTATTGTTACTTTCCTGCAGCAATCAATAAATTGACGTTAAAACCAGATATTGTTGACAGCGGTCAATAACTAGCTGGTGAAGGATATTACAAAACACCTCACCTATAATCATTGTTAAAGCATTTACCAGTGAATTGTACAGTGTCCAGGCTTTAGCACATGCTGGAATTACCAGGATTTCTTCTTTCCTTTTACATACAACTTCATGTAAACACTAGGAAACTGGCTGTTTGCAGACTTCATCCACAACAACATCCGATGTTTTTTTTTTTCCCAGAATACCACACAAATACAGCAAACATATTGGCAAAAGACACAGTCAAATTGGGGAATCTTCTCAAGGACCCATAGTTAACATAACTGTAGCTACGCCTGCTACATTATTGTTGTTTTAAAGATGAACACTTGCAATGAACCATCATGTAATGTGTAGTTAAACCTTTGTTGTACAAGCCATGGCTACATCAGCTCATGCAGTGGATCATTAAAACAACTTCTCGACTGTGTACACGTAGTATCCTTTTAAGTCTATGATAAATTCTGTCAGGCCATGTTTTGTTCGTGGGTAATTTCACTTTCTCAAAGGCTCTTTTGTGTAGCTGAACTGCATGCTGTGAAAAGCGAGCAGAACTGATATGGAGCAATCTTGGATAAGGTAAAAGTTTAAGAGGTTTTTCTAGCGCTATACTAACAATAAATGCTAAACTCGAGAATCTGCATTTCAAATATACACTCAAGTATATAATAACAGACGACTCCATTTTGCCGAACCACTTTGGCACGGTTGATTCGGAAGTGCTGAATTTAGCTAAAATACAGGAAAAAAAAACCTTAGGATGCATGCTGGGAAACGTGTTTATGGGAATTCAATATACAGCAATTAAGCACTTACTGCATCAAATGAACTCCATTGGGTTGTAGTCTAAATATATTTTCTAGAATTTATTGGGCAGAGAAGAAAAAAATATCCAAAGGTTGAATGTGATGTACTGGATATAGATTACAGTTACACCCTGCTAAATGTGGCTCATAACATCATCTTAATGGGCCTAAGTAACATGGGAGAGCATTCGATAGACTTTCAGTAAGTGAAAATGGGCGGCAACCGGATATGACATCACATGGCAAGGTTAAAATGGAACTACTTTTCCTGTACGCAGCATCATGGCAAACCAGGCAGGTTTTTATGCCGTGTTAAATAAAATAAGATCCGCTATAATCAATGCTTCCTCAATCATGTATTTTCTGAATAGATCACGATGTGGGTGTCGACCTTCTATCGGTTACACGTTTTGACGTGATACAAATTCGAAGATCAAAATTCACAAAGCTTGAACTTTGTAAAGAAATGCAAAAATGTGCATGAATGGAAGTCAATGGAATGAACAAGTGTAATGTGACCGTCCCTTTAGGGCTGAAAATGAGGACATCAAGGAGCCAAAAAAAGAAATGATTTGACTGAGTAAAAGAAGGTACATGCATCATCAGTATCTTTAAAAAAAAATGTCACTTGAATGTTTGGTGATTTCAGTCACTAAACCTCCCCAGGAACCTTTCATAGTTTCACAAGTATTGGCACTGTAGACAACCATCCAAGGCTTTTCGTGCCAACATGCACATAAAGGTAAGAGTCTTGCTTAATCAACACCAAGTGCTTCACACAGAAGTGTGGACTTTTAAATACAAGATGATGTGAATGTCTTTATTTTAGTGATAATACCAGGCACAGAAAAAAAATCAATGTGGTTTTGTGTCCAGATTACAATTTGTGGCTCTCTGAGTGGTTAAAAAAAAGTTCAAAAAGGGTTCACATTAGCTTTGAGAGATTGTAACTTTGAATCCAGTCAATATTCCATAAGCAGCATGGGCAGCATCAGCAGCGGTTTTGTCGTGGTTGTCTTGACGTGTTGAGGAGAACATGCTAAACCTTCCCTGATTGGTAGCTAGCTTGTGTATGGGAACTGGCAAAATGACCAGGGAGACAATCTATGTATACATGAGGTGTGTATAGCCAGTATGAGTGTCAATTATGCTTATGTTGATATGATTTAATTCAGTTAAATCCAAATTAAAAATCATATGAGTTGCACAGCTTTACAGAAATCCAGATGAAGATTTAAATGCTTAATGATCAAGCCGAATGTGGGAGTGACCAGGTGACATAAAGAAAAAATCTTAAGAGAAACCAGACTCAAAAGTAAACGGAGATATTAACATTGAGATGCTCCGCAACCCACTCAAGCTGAGACACCTGCTCCCAATACATGATGTGATCATTTTTCCAGGGCATTCTGAAATGTCTAGCAGGAGCAGGTCAAAGAAAAAGGATAATTGTGGCAGGATCTTGTGAGAATCTAAGGCTCTTCCAGCAGCATGTATAAATTAGGGCTGTGAATGATGTGCTTGTTCAGATCAGTACAGCAGGGCTCTTTGTGAGACACACGATAAAAGACACACTGGTGCATGTGTTTGTGTGAGACTTAAGTACACAGGGACCCTCTCATGCAGCAACTCAGGTGCACACAACACTCTGCTCTGTCACTCCCTACACTGCAGATGCAATCTTTTCTTAAAAGTATGTGCATGACATGAAATTATACAAACGTAAACCTGGACCAGGTTCATCCAAGTTCATATAAAGGCAAATCAGTAAAAGAGATTTTAAAAGATTACACAATAACATGTCAACCACAGCGAAATACAAACTCCAGAACAAAACTTCATACGTCTCAGCGAAGAAAAAGCACTCAATTATTATCTCCAGCATCTCATTACATATCGGCAGTCAGTCGATGCAAAATGCAAACATACCTCGGGGTCGCTGTTTACTTCAGCGGTCGCTGCCATTCACACGCCTGCACCGCCACACACACAAAACAAAGCGTTTTCAGTCAAGAGAAGTCAAAGGTATGGCCACACAGAAGGAAAGTAAGCATGGCCCGGTGTTCGGCTCAGTCTGCCTGTCAAACCCTTACAATTCCCTCATATGTGTTCATTTGCATAGACACACCCCCAACACATGTAGCTCTAAAAGTGTCTCTGTCATCTCTTTACTGGATGTTTACCAACAACATCTGCCTGGCTTCATCAAGCCACCGTGCCTCCACACTGCACATATCACACTTATGTGCCAGAGTTTTAATAGTGTACTGTGGATTTCTACAAATACAAGAGCATTTCTAAGCATACAGTCTGTGAGGTGGAAATTCTACGGCATACAATTCTATAAAAGGAAAAAAAAAAAACTTTGAACAAAGTATCCTCATTGTAGCTTCTTTGCACATTGCTGATCTAATCGTTGGGGGGAAAAAAACAGGGTCTTTCATCTATCAGTGCTAGGCTGTGCGTGTCACTGCCGCCGAACCTCAGTAACCCCACGGTCCTGCCACATCTGTAAAATCGAAACGCGAAGACGTCAACACAAGACTGCGCTCCATCTAAGAGCGAAGATAAAATTGTTTTTTTTATTCCTCCGAATCTAGTATCGCAGGATTCTCTTTTAATGAAATCATATGTAATTTAGTGACTGTGATATCAGACTCTGAATGTCCATGTACTCTGATGTGGAAGGTGCAACATCTCCTACTAGGCCACTTTAAAGGCTGCACATAAAGTTTCCATTTCTTAAAGTATAGCAAGTTCCATTAGTCCATGCCTAGAGCACATTAACGATTTTGCACAGGCAAAAAAATAAAAAATAAAAGCTTTTTTACATACAGTTAAACGTTTCTGTACTATATTAAGAGTTGATCTATTATTTTGCACTCTGTCTGAGCAGGAGTTTAAAATTGCAGCACAAGAATTGAATTATATATAAATACATAAAGCACCCTCTAAGCACCCTTTATAATAAACTTGATGTAGCAGTCACAAGCTGCTGAAGAGTGCAGTCTTTTTTTTGGTTTATCTGCACTAAAAATGGGGATTATGCACTGAGTTTATATATAGTGTGTGCTTTAAGGAAATAAGAAAAATCAGAGATGATGATCTAGTACATTGAGAAGTGTTTCCAACCTGAAGCTGATTCTTTTCCTAGAACACATCCTGACATGGTTTATTACTCATAATTTTTTTGTCCTCGAAAGCACTTACCGTAATTTCCGGACTATTAAGTGCACCCAAATATAAGCCGCACCCACTGAATTTGACAAAGATTTTTATATTGAACATAAATAAGCCGCACCTGTCTATAAGCCGCTACACTGAAACTAATGTGTAAAACTAAAACTTTACACAGGCTTTAATGAAAAACAGTGTCTGTTAGACGGTTTGTATCTACACAGTAACCTACCAAGAAAGTCATTGTTCACTGTCTTCCTCCTTCCTTTAACAACAATTTCGTCGTGCGTTTAAAAATCACCATCGGTAAATCTTTTCTCCCGATGCCGTGCAGCTCAGAACACAGGTGAAGTGCGGTTTTTCATGCCCGTTTTTTTTCAGCGTTTTTAGCGATTCGCATTTCCTGTAGACAGTCTGAGTGAGTGGCAGGTCAAACGTCAGAGGAACATCATCCATATTTATGATGTGGTGCGGCCCGATTCAGTGGGAGCGCATCTGATTTAATATAAAGAATTTCACTGGTTAACATGAACCCGTTCGGCAATTTCATTGGTCTAATATTATGGGGCTCAGTTTTTTGTCTTGAAGTTTGTAAAACCCGGGAAAAACCCAGGAAAAATCCTTATATTAGTTTAAGCCGCGGGGTTTCAAAGCGTGGGAAAAAAGAAGCTTATAGTCCGGAAAATATGGTACCTTGTAGCAGCGATAAACATCCAGTTCCTTATTGTTTTAGCTTCAAAGTATTAAGAATATTAGGCCATGTAAAACTGTTGTGTTTGAGCAGATTAAATTATTTTGTTTAGGACAACGGGAGGTCAGAGAGGTAAAGGGTTGTCTGTAGTTATTAACAGATCACCAAATCATATGATACAGTGATCAGATATAAATCTTGCTCTTTTTAATGCATTACTTTAAAATCCAATTCAGATACCAGGACACAACCAGACATCTACTTTTTGGCCCAGTATTCATTAAATGCCTAATCTTTTCTAATGGCTGCTGGAAATTAAATGAAATTCATGATTCAAATATTTATGGACCACATGAAAAAAAAGCAAGGGCATCTATTCAAAATAGATTACTTTACAAAGATGGTAGACTATAAAAGACGGTCTGTCATTACTTTAAGAAATGAATGTCAGTCAATCGTAAAAATCTCAAAACCTTTAAATGTATCCCTGAGTGCTGTCTACAAAACCACAAAAAATGTTTATGAAACAGGTCCTCAAAAGGAACGTCCCTCGATAGGAAGACCCAGAGCTACCTCTGCTGCAAAGGACAAGTTAAGTATGTTAGAGTTACGAGCCGCAGAACCCACCGATTTACATAAATCTTCTTGGAGTTTAACAGTCAGACATATTTTAATTTACACTGTTCAGTGTAAATCAGGTCTTTATGTTCCAATAGCGGCAAAGAAACCATTCATTCTAAGACTTTTGAAGATTTGCTCAGTTTATTTCTGTTTAATCACTGTTTTAGTTAATGAGCTGCTACATGTAACCATGGCATATATATTACAGGGTATACATAGCATATAAAGGGACTATTACCACATTTAAATTGAGACATAGCACAAAGAATGCGACAAAATAAAGCAAAATAATTCTGCTTGTCCGGAGTGGCTGCCTCTATGCCATTACAGTGTTCAGCTACATGGTGAAGTTTAGTTCAAAGTTACTGAATTTCTTAAACAAACCAAAATCACAGTTTATTAAGATAACGTATTTGAGTAAAGGTTAATTAGGCTAATTTATGAAAAGGTCTAAAATAAGGCCTCATTGGAAGAAAATATTGGAAGATGGAAAGAATTGCTAAATCAGCTTTTTGGTGAGAGTAATAAAGTTTATAAAGAAATAAACTTTGACAAGGAGTATTTTGGACTCATTTGTTATTGTTTTCACTTGGTCATGAATCGATTAGCTAAATTGCAGGCTGCTGAAAAAATATATATAGAAAGAAAGAGGGACAGAGACTGACTTTGTGGGATCACAGGGTTTGAAAGAGAAAAAAAAAAAGGGGGCCTTGTCCACTCTTTTATTCCCAAACATAATTAAAATGCCTGTCTTATCGATGTTTACATTGGATGGTCAGTAGGCAGTGGGCCAGAGAGCTCCAGTAGTTTCCTTTATCTCTCTCTCTCTCTCTCTCTCTCTCTTTCTCCAACTGATCTGACATTACTGCCATTGTTATGTCAGGAGTACAGAAAAAAAAAATTATACAACTAAACACTGCCAATTTTATTTTTCAAAATATTCCACAACTCATACATATATGCCTTGCACATTTGTGTAAAATGGAAAGCAAAAATATTATTTTTAGTCAGGTAAGTCTTATGTTTGTTTGTATTTATAACTCTGGCTTTATCAGGAACCAGTTCAAATCCTTGGTTCTTCCAGAGCTCTGTGACTTTTTGAATAGCTTTGTGTGTCACAAACGAACCCAATCACATCTTAAAGCTGCGCTATTGGTTTTGACAATAAGATTATAACTATTATGCAGTTTTTATTAGCTAAGCTGCCCTGAAATAATAAAAAATTGGATTAGCACACAATCACTCACACCCAAGCGTCTAGACCACTTCAGGCTGCGACATGATGAAAACCATTACTGCTTTGTTTCTCACCCTGAGGACATAATAAAAAAGGCAAATGAATTCAATAAACACCTTACCAAGATTTATGATTCAAAAGTCATTTCAGACTCATTTTAAAATCTAGTTGGTATGAATCATTGACTAACATAAATCTACTAAACGAACTTGACTATCTTTTCTATTCTTTAAGTCCCCTTTTCCAGATGTCTTCCTCAACACAACATCTGTTCCAATACAGTAGCACTTTTGTCTAGTTTACAGTACTCTATAATTAGTTGCTTTCATTTGCTTTTATTTAGTCTTTCATTCTCCTTATTTCATCTTTCCTGCTCATTTGCACATTGTAACATTGTCCTTATTAGCACATTTTCCTTATTAGCGAACACCGCAAAGTTGAGCTTTTAAGACCTCTTTCGTTCTCTCTCATACGCGTTCACAGCCCGTCACACATGTAGTAGTGTACAGTTTGCGAATTCTTAGTCCTTTTTCACACTTCAGACTGGCAAACATGGCAGCCAAAGACAGACGGTAGCTCAAAATGCTATTAATAACCTCCTTTAACTCTTCAAAGATTCAGTTAGAGAGATGACAGTGTGAGATTTCTAACTCTGGTTCTCTCTTTTTGTCTCACACACACACACACACACACACACACACACACACACACACACACACACACAAAATGGTTTAGCCAAAAATTATTATCAAACATGCCATCAAGATAGGCTGAACTCATATATATATATATCGATTAAATGGGGAAAAACCTTAACAATTATTAATTCCACGAATTAAAAACATCATTCTGCTGCTGGGAATGAGTGAGAGAGAGAAATAAAGAAAAGGGAAAGCAAAGAGAACAGAATTGAGTAAAGGAGCAAACTATATAAATAAATACATATAAAAAGACTTTAGATCGGACGTATGTATGTATTTATGGATGCATGTATAGATGGATGGATGGATGGATGGATTTATGGATGGATGGATGGATGGATGGATGGGTGGATGAGGTAAGAAACGATTTAAGATGTAATGAATGGGGTGAATTAAT
The DNA here is from genome assembly GCF_014805685.1 of Silurus meridionalis. NCBI lineage: Eukaryota > Metazoa > Chordata > Actinopteri > Siluriformes > Siluridae > Silurus > Silurus meridionalis. Next base: position 12,881,170 of record NC_060903.1, read on the forward strand.
GAAAGATTAAAAAAAAGAAAGAAAGAAAGTTAGAGGAAAAACAAAATGTGAAAGAAAGCATGGCAAATCAGATGACAAAATAAAGCAAAAAAAAAAAAAAAAACAAGTGAAAGAAATCAAGTAAGATAGAAAAAAAAATGCATTAAAAAAGTGTAGCTAAAGAAAGAACTTTACAGGTCATGCAGGTCTGCCTTCTCTCTATTTTCACTGGGTGACTACTAATATCCATATATCACCTCAGCTAAACTAATGACTCTTTTCCTCTTTTTTCCATTCCCATTTGTCCAATTTTTCTACAACGTGATTAACAATGCGTACAATAGAACTAACTGGCAATACATCATTTGGTTTGGCAGAAATGCATTGCAAATAAACATTAGCTCTTTTTAACGCTTGTAATCAGCGGAAAAACTTGTATGCTTTCGATGTCTAAAAGCATTGTTGTGCTACTTCCTGCATATTTGCCTACTGCTGTTTCGTTATCATCAACGACCTCTCTAGGAGTCTCAGACGAAGAAAAACACTTCCTCTGCTTCCTGTCCCATTCGCTTAGGTCCCTCTAATTGTGTCCGTTTAATGTTCCTGTTGAAAGTAGCTAGAGCTTGGAGTTTTGTGAGTTTTGGAGTAGCTAGAGCTTGGAGTTTTAGGAGTTTTGGATTTATGAGAACGTTTGCTTGTTTGGGCTCTGCTGATGAAGCACTTCCCCAGGTGGGCGTTTAACTTAGAGTGATGTGTGTTTACAGCATGCCTTGGCAAAAATGTATTCACAGCCCTGCCACTGCACAATGCACACCCTACTAAAGATGATCTACCTCCACACACTCAAGACCATCTATTAAAGGTTTCTAGAGTCTCCTGCATATTGATAGTGGCACCCACAAATTACAAGCAATATCCTGGAAATAATTTTTTTTTTATTGGTAGAATTTATAATAGTAAAGAAAGTGAAGGAGACGTAGCTGTAGAGGGAGTGACAGAGAACGTATTCTGCTTGGTCTCTCTCTTTCTGCCAACTAGACGCACCAGGTTTCTTAATCTCTGTCTCTTCAGTTCACCTATGAGTTCTGTTGTACCATGGTAGTTCAAGTAACGCTGTAGTGCCCTGAACTACTGGGTCAGAGAATCCATTAAAAAAACCCAAGCAAACGAACAAACAAAATAAGAGTGAATAATGTACAGAAGGTGCAAAAGGTAATAAGATACTGTATATATAGTAATATACAGTATAACAGACATCTTAAGTCTATATATGGGAGGAATACAGTAGTGCAATGATAAATATAAGTTATGGATGGTGCAAAGATGCAGCAGTGCAATATAGACAGAAAGTGACTGTGCAATGGTGTATTTGTTGACATTATATGAGCAGCTGTTCAGTGTAGTAACAGCCACAGGAAAAAAGTTAGTCCGTTTATGCATGCATGAATAGTCCATGGGTGGGGTGAGAGGCATCTTTAATAATGCCCTCCAATGTACTCCCAATGATACAGCGGTAAACGTTTTCCAGTGTCCTGTAGCACTGATAGGACACTGAAAAACGTTTACCGCTCTACCATTGAGAGCATTCTCACAAACTGCATCTCAGTGTGATACAGCAAGTGCACTGCTTGGGACCTTAAAGCTCTTTAGCGCTTCACTGCAAAGTAATGGAAATTGTGTTAGAGAAGTGAAGAAAAGAGTGCAGGCAGAGTGACAGGAGTGATTTGTGATAGAAGGGTATCTGCAAGAGTGAAAGGGAAAGTTTATAGGACTGTGGTGAAACCTGTGATGTTGTATGGTTTAGAGACAGTGGCATTGACTAAAAGACAGGAGGTGGAGCTGAAGGTGGCAGAGCAGAAGTTGCTGAGATTTTCATTGAGACTGATGAAGATGGACAGGATTAGAAATGAGTTTATTAAAGGGAGAGGAAGGCCAAGGAGAAGGTTATATGATGTGGTGAGGGAAGACATGCAGCTAGTTGGTTTGAAAGAGGCAGATGTAGAGGACAGGTTAGTATGGAGACGGATGATCCGCTGTGGCGACCCCTAAGATATTTAAAAGTAAATACACAACCCTAAATTATGGTTACATTATCTGAAATCTGATCATCCAGATAGAAAAGATCAGTGCGAATGACGACATGAACACTTAATAAAAGCAACGAAAATAAAGCAAAAAGTGTGTTCCGATTTAAACTTCTAAATAGCAGCCTCATTAACATGCAATAACATCCTCTGCAACTTATGTGTAGTAAAATAATATTTATTCTGGGTATTTTGAGCTATTTTGGTCGTAGACAACTTATAAGACAAGGCACAACAAAACACTGCCTTATGGAGCAAGACTAGGATTGCTACCAATGCTACAGTTAGCTGAGCTACGTTCAAAAGAATGTTATTTGATAGAAGTAATTGCACCCAGTAGTATGCCTTTAAAAGTGTGACATTCAATAAATCACAGGATGAAGAGGAAACTGTAATAATGAATAATGAACAGGAACCAAGCCATTCACACAGCTGCACTCGCTTGCATCAGATGCAAAGTTCCAAAGGAAACCAGGGATTATTCTGTCTATCGCTTTTCAATGTGCCTAAAGTTACTGTAAATGTGGTATTTCTTTTCACTCTTTTCAACAAAGAGTAGTGGAGGGTGTGTGTGTGTGTGTGTGTGTGTGTGTGTGTGTGTGTGTGTGTGTGTGTGTGTAAAGTGGCTGAGAGCTTTGGGGAACAAAAACGATGACTACAGGCCTCTACCTGAGATGATAACAGAATTAGACATAACAACTGTGGCATGCTTGAAACAACAATCTGATGTTGGCCTTTCAACAAACCTCATTCATGTTTCTGAAGGAGTTCAAAAGCATCGTAGGTTGCCTACAACACCAAACAATGCACAACTTCTTCAAAAGCCATGCCAAATCAAAATGGTTAATCATGATATCAGCCTTAGGGTAGATTTTAGTTCTGTGATTCTACTGAATAACATTGTTCAGTCATAAAAATCCAGGCTGTGTTTCAAGTTTGATGGAAGCAAAATAGCAAATAGCAAAATACTGGGTATCAGGAATAAAGGAGAAATCCACCTTGAACACCTTGCACAATAATCTGCAGAATTATTTGAGATCAGGTTGCTTTATTTTAATTCAAAATTATATTACACACAATGCTTACTGACATACTTATATTGATATAGACCATCAGGAATTGGCTCTTAGTTTAATACCTACATTTAACACTGCAGCAACATTATCTTTTACTCTGCTCAAACATGTCTGATTTAAACACTCTGTGCAGTAAATCAGTGTCCTATTACATTCTGAAACTTACAATACAATTACAACTTTTTCCCATTGCTAATACGACTCATTAATTTGACTTATAAGAGAAATGGTGAGTGAAAAACTAAGGTAGTGTTTTTGTTGTTGTTTAGGGGCAAACAGGGAATTTTTCACCCATCAAGCATTTTTTGTAACTCACCCAAAGTGAGATGAAATCAAAACAGTGAACAACAGCTAACAAGAATAAAAAAAAATACACCACCATAAGCTTATTTTCATGGTTTTCTGAGCAACAAGTGCTACTTCTAATTTTGCTTTGTCCTTAGAATATACTTAGAATCGTTATTGTTTCACAAAGTTATGTCCAGGCAGATGAAACTGACAGTCAACATAATGCAGATCAGAGAAGGAACACCTTTGATTTCATTTATAAGTCCTTCAGTCCATATGTGAAAATAACAGTACAGTAATCCCCCGTTTAAAAAATACGCGATAAACAGACGCCACCCCAAAAATGTTTTATGTATACTGAAAGCTAACATGCTAATAAGTAAATAAATAATTATTAACTTCACTACTTGTTAGTCGGCAATATAACATAAGCGAACTAACATGAGCCAACCTCACGGACGTGATAATGCACTTTTTTGAGAAACGCCAGGAGTTCACAAATATTCTAATGAAGAAAGCAAAAGAATTTGTGTATAATTTTACTTTATTTGAGCAAATTTTCAAAGCGCAAATTTAATTCACATTTGATCTTTAATGCTCAGAGTCATTTGAACAGTGTCCAGCTGCTTGCTTTTTTGTCCGACACTAAATTCTGCCTGCTATAAATTAAGTGCCACCTAAATAAACCCTTTACAATAATGCAGACCTTTAGAATGCTGACTGGTAACAAAACGAATCAATAATACTATGCAAGATGTAATGATTAGTTTAAAAGACCATAGATGCTTTAATGGATAATTTGTTTCATGGCACTGCTGTTCACCTTTTATACACATATACACACAGTGTACACAGTACAATTACACCGGTAAATAAATAAATAGTCATTTAGTTTGATATTTAGTTACAACACATCCTGTAACACTGACACCTCTATTGTATATCTATAGATAGCTAGATAGCTAGATAGAGACATTATATTATATTATATATATATATATATATATATATATATATATATATATATATATATATTAAAAATGCGTGTTTGCAGAGTATTTTTTCTATATTTTCCCCAGACGTAAGTAAGTAAGTAAAAAAAAAAAAGACAAAAATCAAATCAATGCACTTGCATTTTTTTGGTAAATTACATGTACACCCAAGTGTAAAAAGCAGTGTGAAAAAAGGGCATAAAAAATGAAAGGGGGCGTGTTGAACCGGCAGGTAACGTGTGATTATTACCACCTGTGTCTTATTACCAGAAGTCTATTTGCTTGTTTTCTTTTCAGTAGATGCTATGAGCCAGAGTGAGAGATATAAAATGCTCAGCTCCAACCTGGATGACCTTGAAGTTGAGCTAGGAGGTGACAAACTGTGAATGAGTGTTTCTGGTCTCATGTCTTTTTTTAATGAACTGGAAGAGGTGTGCCCTGATGATTTACTCCTGGTTGAAATATGGAAAATAACAACAAAAGAAGCACACAACGCTGTAAAAACTCGAGAGATTTTTCCCAGCACGGTTTCAACGACTGACCCACCAACACACACACCCACACACATGTACACATACACAGATGGGGTCTACATGTAGATATAACCCTTTTTGATTTTTGCCCCACACTGACACACATGCCACGTGCCTGTCTGGGGTTCTAACTCTAACTACCAGCCTGTTTCGCTGATGTTTTTTAACACAGATTTAGAAATGACCAGGAAAGAAAAGCCACAGAAACACACACGGTTTTCTTCTCATCCTTGTGAGGCAGCTAATTAATGCTGTGTTATAACTAGGAAAAAAATCTAACTTTATTCTCATTAGCCAAAAGGAAACTATCTGGTTCTTAAATAAAACCTTGAACACACCAACCAAGGCGCGCACACACACACACACACACACACACACACACACACACTCAAACGGACTTTTTATTTAAAATTGTTTTAAAAATGTAAACTGTTGATGTCCACAAATGTTAATGATAATAAACTGGGTTAATAAACAAAACAACAAGCAATTTAATCTTTTGCATTTCATCCCCCCCTAAGTGTACCGAAATGAAACTGACTGAAAAACCAAGGTATATGGATTTTGTGTACCGTCACTGTAGCCCCTACTGCCAATCCTATGTTTCTGTATATAAGTTCAAGTCTCAAAATATAACTTATACAAACAAAAGATTTCTGCAATGCTGTGGGTTGGCCAATATAATAGAATAAAATCGAGAAAGCTAACAAGAGACGTGAAATGCTTATTTTATAGTCAGTTTGACAAGATCAATATTAACTTTACATTCGTTACTCTTATTAATATGCAGAAATACAGTAGTAAAGCAATGAAAAAAAAATGCAGTGAAACAAAGATATCCGTATCTATCCACGTACTTATATATATATATATATAAAACTCTGGTGGGATGGTGGTGGGTGGCCAGTGCTTCCTCTAAACACATCAGTGGGTAGGAACAGAGTACAGATTTTTGGATTTAGATAAAGTAATAGCATATGGTGAGAGCCCATAGTTACAAGCTTAGAGAGAGAGGCTTAAATGCACAGCCACATACACTTCCTAAAGACAGATAATACATGGCACAAATGATCAGATAAAAAGAACGAAACATGATTATGCACAGCGACTCCAATTTCAACTATCTCTGCCTGAGAGCAATTTGCTCTGGAAATATGTTAACCATAAATGTCTACCAACTTCTACCAACCTAAGACGCTGGATACTGAATCTGTTTGCATTATGCCATTTATGTTTTGGGTAAATGCATTCCAAGTTAAGAAATTATCTTTTAAAATTCTTTGGAAAAAAACATGAAACAACAAGAAGTCTGTTCAACACAGCTAGTTAGCAATCTACAGGATGAATAGCACAATGGATTTGATGGTGGTAATCATAGTAAAAGTATAAATACTGAAACATTTCTGAGATGTTCTAACTTGTTGAAAAACACACCACAAACCAGACCAAAACCTCAACTAAGAATTACAAAATAAATCTGAAGAGCATTTTTGATAGTTAAAGTTGTTCAGGGTGGATTTTACATTTATAGCCTTTGAAATAGACCTTTCAAAAAGGTCCATGAATTTTACGGTCATGCATCGATTTGTCTAAAAAACACAATAAACACATATTTTATTAAATCAACGGGTGCTTGAAGAAATCCAGTTAGCAGCACGTTTGTTTACCTGAATGACAAGTGAACTTGGCAATCAGCGCAAATGTGGCAACACTAATGATTGATTTAAACAAAACAGGAACCATCCTGAGATGTGAAAGGAAGAAAGCATGGAGCTGACATACACCAACTTACTGCAAACCACAACGATAGTGACAGCGAGATTGAAAAAAAACTTTTTTTACTTTTTCTAAAGCCTTGAGAAACATTAAGTCTTTGCAAGTATGATCTTGCTTTTATTTCTGGTGCCTCAAGGTAGAGCACTTGGATCTAGGCTGATGTCAAGATTACATTCCTGATGTTTTGTTAAGGTTATCACATTTAACAAAACCTTAACTACACAATTCCTTTTTAGCTTTAAATCTTTGTAGCACTTAACTAATAAAACCATGTGAAAAATGTTAGCACATTTTTACTATCATGCTAACACATATCATGCTAATTTTAATTTGGATACCTGCAGATAGCTTTTGCATAGTTTGACTAGCTTCACAAGGTAATCTTTTTCAGGATTCTACAACCTAACATGTTTTTTGGCTCAACACAGTTGTTAAGAGTGGTTATTTGAATTGCTTTCAGGTTTAAAGATTTCGTCCATTCTCATTTGCCCTCTCTCATCAACAAGCTAATTCTGCTTGAAGCTTTTTGCTGGATGGTTGTTTTTGAGCACCATATCCAAGAATACACAAATCAGCTCATTTTGTAACAGCAAAAATCAAGAGAAGAAAAACGTCTTTGCCTTTACAGCAAGGGTCAATAATATTTAATTTAGAAAAGCACTTTCTGCTGAGAAACACTTCAGATTCATCCTGTAAAAAACTTACACTTAGTGGTTCTTCCCCTAACTATTACTACAAAGCCAGGGGCACACAATTGTTTAGAAGGTCTTTGAATGTGGTAGCATTAAAGTTTCTCTTTAAAACCTGCTCCAGGATAACAGTGAACCTGTGCACAAAGCAACTTCCATGATGATATGGTTTACGTGGGTTGGAGTGGAAGAATTTGAGTGGCCTGCTACAGATCTCTGACCCAAACACTATTGAACACCTTTGGAATGAACTGGAATGTTGACTGCACCCCAGACCTCCTTAGCCTACAACACCTGATTTACTAAAGCCCTTGTGGGTGAATCAGCACAAATCTTCACAAGTACACTTCAAAACGCAGTGAAACATCTATCAAGAAGAGTGGAGGATCTTATAACTGCAAATGGGGACAAAATGTGAAGTGGGATTTTCAAAAAGCACATATGAATCTTATAATCAGGTGTCATATAATCACATATGCTCAGGTGTCCACAAATCTTTGTCCATATAGTGTATCTAGCTAACATAGCTACAAGGCAGTATAATGAGGACTCATTCCCAAAAACTGCTGCTTGTTCAAAACGTTCTGTGTTTGGAGGAGTGCATTAGGGAAGTAAAAATTGCAAAACCAATAATAGATACAACAACCCTAAAATGGCAGCAACGATATGTAAGGTGTGAAATGCTAGGCTAAATAAAAATAATTGTAAAAAATTATGCTTTTTTTTTTTTTTTTGATGCAGAATTGTTACATCTTTCATCAGCCCTAATGACAATACTGTTGTGCGCACTACAAAATCCTGTATTTGCAGGAAGCCAGTAGTTTGCAACTGATAGGCATATTACACACGTAGGCATGCAAGCAGCCATGCACATCTGTGTAACATCTGCAGTGCCGACTTTAGCTTTTTCCCTGGCAAAAGCGTGCACATGCCTGCGTGAACCTGCAGGGCTAATAAAGCCCATGCTGAGCCCTGGAGTGATTGTTGACTCTTGTATATATTACCACCTGTGACATGAGGGCAGAATGTCTGCCTGCAAACATGCACACTATGATCAACTAGCTTAGACTTATTCCAAAAGCTAGATCCTGCTAAGCAAACATTTAATCATGATTAATTGTTACACATAGACAAATCTAATTCTGCGGTTTATCAACAATCTAGCCAAAGCTGAATGCTATTGCAGACGTATGTATTAGCCACTTACCATGCCGCAGACTTCTGATGCTCACACACACTCACACATGCACAATCAGCGGCGGGCAAAAATGACCCCAGAGGAGAGAAAGAGGCTCACTCACTCAAACACACACACACACACACACACACACACACACACACACACACACACACACACACACACCGGAGGATTTGCAATGCGAAACGCAGGCACGTTTGGTACAGATGTAAAAATTTTGAAATAGAGAAAGAAGGATTAAAAGGGATGGAGAAAGAATGGCAGAATGCTTAAAATCTCAGGGCAGAAGGGAAGCAATCTAGTCATTCAGTACGAGTGCAATCGTCTTCAGGAAATACCAGCTGCAGGATAAGGAAGGTGGAGATGAAGCTGTCTAGGAGGAGACCAAACGCCATAAAGCCTCATGGAGGAAGTATGGTTCCTGATACGTGCCAGTTAATGTTTTTAATAACAGGGTTCTTCTTGTACCTTTTTCCACTTGAGGATTAAAATAAAAGACAGATTGCCTATTTCACATAATTAGATATCTAAAAAAAAATACTAACAGTTTATTAAAAATGTATTTATTAACATTAAAAACATTACGTTGATTATATTTCTCATAAACAAACTATTTTTTTTAACACATATGCAAATTCTAGGGTTCATGAACATATATAAATATATATTCAATTTGCAAACACTCTCCAAGTTTTCCTCCTAAATAACCCAATATAATTAAAACTAAATCAGTTAGTGAGTTACATTGGTCACAGGTCTTCATGAATGAGATTTCCATATCAGAGCCTCATCCTGCCGTGTCATTCATTCATTAAAAAACAAACAAACATACAAACAAACAAATAAACGCGAATACATGCTCTTTCAATGTTAAAGCAATGAGGGAAGATGTGATTGATCTAATTTCATGAACAAATAAAAAAGGATTTGAGCACCGATTTCAAATATATATTTTAATTTTTATAAGTGGTTCTTCTGCTTTTAGCATTTTAGCTCTAAAAACCCCATTGTTCTCCATATTGTTTGCAATATAATTCATTCTGTCAGAATTTCAGGTTGTTCCGAGAACATTTTTACATAAACACGGTGACTGAGCTCTGAGATCAGTACATAATCAACACGAGCTACTGGTAGGTTATTTTAAATGGATAGGTATTTTAAACTGATCTTTTACATGACACAGGATAAACAAATTCTCTCAGAGAGTGATTAATTGATTCTATTTTGACCATGTATGCACACCATCCTTTATTTGTAGCATGAAAACAGCAATAGGCCCTGTACAGGAACTTTCTGTTCCAAGTTTTTGATTTATTTGTCACGTGACAGTCAAAGTGCCGAATAAAGATTTGCCCATTTCCCTGAACAAGATTCAAAGAGCCAAATGATTAAAATGATTCAATCTCCCCATAACTAATGTTTGCACATTTTCCCTGCAAAACTGCTGCTCATGCTGCATCACAGGTCAGTGCAACCTACTCAAAGTTTAATTTGCCATCTTCCACGTACATGAGCTCACATTGGATAGTATTGCTGTGATTAACAGGCAAGAGAATCAAGAAGTATACAAGCTTTTTCCAACTAAACAGCTCATATACAGTAATTTCCGGACTATAAAGCGCACCCATATATAAGCCGCACCTGTTGACAGTTGACAGATTTTTATTTTAAACATAAATAAGCCGCACCTGTCTACATTGAAACTAATGAACTTTACACAGGCTTTAACGAAAGACAGTGTCTGTTACACGGTGTAACGGGTGAAATATGTTGCGCTTCCTTTAGGAGCATAGCGGTATTTTGGGAATAGCTTGGCGCCGCATTTTTCCGCTATTACTGCATGTGTGCAAGACCGAGGAATATGTCCTTATTATTTTCTGATGCTCATTTCTAAGTTTCTTTGACTAACCCGTAACGCTGTTGCCAAGAAAAATAAAAAAGCACGAGTTTTGGAAACCTGTCTGTGCTTATATGATTTCTGTTGCAACTGCAGTTAGCGAGCTCTCCCTTGACCCAGACTCAACGTGTTACAGCGGCTTGTATCTAAACAGTAGCCTACCAAGAAAGTCATTGTTCACTGTCTTCCTCCTTCCTTTCACATCAATTTCTCTTGAGAGTTTATCTTTTGACATCGTCGTGCGTTTAAAAACTTTTTCTCCCGAAGCCATGCAGTTTAGAACACAGGTGTGGTGCGTTTTTTCGTTTCCGTTCGGAAATTTCATTGGTCTAATGTTATGGGGTTTAGTTTTTTGGCTTGAAGTTTGGGAAACCGGGAAAAACCCAGGAAAAATTTATAAATAATCCGCTTCGTTGTTTAAGCGTCGGAGTTCAAAACGTGGGAAAAAAGTAGCGGCTTATAGTCCGAAAAATACGTTAATTCTGTTTTCATTGCATCATCAGGACCCAAATTTTTTGTTTGTTTGTTTGAGTGCTCAGTGTTGCAGGAACTGATTTTCAATTAGGCTTTAACAACATACAAAAGATACAAAAAACATAGATTTGGAAAGCAGTCACACATCACAATATATATAATAAATTGTTTTATAATAAAAATCACAATAAATATTTGTAGAAATATAATACCAAATGGACAGTACTTACACATTAATGAGACATGTTAGTTCAACTGACAAGCATTATGTTGAGTCAGTGGTTTGATTCACCCATTCAAGCATGCTTGCATTTATTCAACTAGAAAATGAGTTATGCAATTAATCATGCGTAGGGCTTCCCTCAGGTCTGAGGGTGCAGGGGAGCCAATTCACCCGCTCAGTAGAAATCAGAAGATCAGATTATTTTACTGACCTCGATCTTTGAATCTTGTTCAGCTAAATGAACAAATCTTTATTCAAGCCGTTTAATTTAAGCTGGTTAATTTTTATTGGCAAAATTCCACCCGAAATGCCTGTTTCCAAAAACGTTTAATCATATTCTGCATTACAAAAATATAATGCAGCCAAGGATGACTTATTAGCAGCAAAAGGTTTAATAAATAAATTCACCACTCAACTGAGTTATTCATGCGTTTTTGTGATTGCTAAGCAAAATACTTCGTTTATAGTGTCAAAACCCCAACAGCTCTTCACAGGAAACAGAAATAATTTGACCAGAAATTAGATCACTGAAATTAGCATCTTGCTTTTTCAAAGCGATCTTACACATAACACAAAACACTGACTAAGCAATTGTATAGCATTAACTCTTCTTTTAATAAAAATTTTGTCAGATACAAAACTATACACAGCATGACAAAAAAAAATAAAAAAATTAATAATAATAAGGTAAGAAATAAATGAAAAAAAAAAAGAATAAGGTTGTAACAATATATAATAGTTGCAGTCAAATAATTTTATAGATTCAATGTTATGGCAAAGATCCATTATTACAAAAAAAAAAAATTTCGTAAATTATATATATAAAAAATTAAAACCAAAAACATGTATGGATGGACTGCATCCTATACAGAACATATGTGGCTGTCATGTCATGTGACAAATGAATGAAAGACTGAGACTAGGGAAGAGACTCAGAAGGTGAACTTATCTCTGTTTCCTGCACAAAGCTTTTCCTCCTAATAATACCCAGGAGGTGGAGATCCAAGTGGTTCATCATTAAATCATCAATACACTCTAGAACCAACATTGATTTGGCCAAACTGCAACCGGGACCTAAAATATATAATATATTTAAATTTTAAAAAAAATAAATAAAAAATAAAAAATTATATATATATATATATATATATATATATATATATATATATATATATATATATATATATATATATATATATAAACAGATTATTTGTGAGTTTGAAGCTTAATATACAGATTTTTAAAAAGTGTGGTTGACCTTCTAATAATGAGTGACATTTTAACAGGACATGGAGTCATACTGTTCAATAATTAGCTACTCTAAAGGTTAGAAGCGAGTCTGTCAACACGCTCATCGAACTTTCTGTCCTTCACTATAAGTGCATACTGCAAGCAATCAAAGTGTGACGTACATTTTCAAGAACTGCACATCCAATCTTTTACTCTTCCAATACCAATATTTGTGAGCAAACTTGCAATTATTTATTCAATGAAGAAAGAGAGCATAATTTTTATTTGTTTAAAGTAATTGTATTGTTACTAATGTAAAAAGAAAACCAATTATACCCTTTTATTAAGTTTTTTAAATTAAAGTACTACGGTCATTTTTTATTCAAATTATTTACAATTAAGCAGCTATTAAATGTTTTTTCTTTCTTGAAGTTTGAGAAGAACTATTTCTCACATTGGAGAAATGCAGCACACACTATATAACTACCTGTGCAAGTTATAGTTGAAAAAATATTGTATTGCAACGTGTGCATTAATGTAGTATTCGAGTAATAATAATTAGGTATTCAAAAGGACTATTTTAGAAGAAGTTACCCTGGGTTCTGCAGTTATTAAATTTACCTTCCTTTTTTAATCATATAACAGTTTGCAGCTGATCCATATTCCACATTTAAACTATATGAAAGCTAAGAATTCAGGAATGCATCAGTGATTGTGGCTCATGTTTAATTTGATAAGTTCTCATTTAGAAGTGAGCTAATTAATAGTCAGGTGTTACAAAAAAAGGCTATTAATGCATAGGATGAACACGATAAAAAAAATAAAAAGAATTGTGTATTAAAGTGATGCGATTAACAAAAGGGGAAATCATGCATATGTTAAAGCCTATAGCATCTGGCAATTTTTTTATGTAGACGAGTCAGTGATGAAGTGAAAGATACAGTAATCTGCTGATTCACAAATGGTGGATTGTGTACAGTGTTTTATTTCTGTGCTGCTGTTTGAGGCTAGAGGAAGTTAATGTTAATTTCTGCCCAAGTTGTTTTGAGATATGAAAAAAAATTATATATAGGTTTTGTCTTTTTTCAGTTTTGTTTTAAGAAAGTTTTAAGTTTTTTTTACTTCTCATAAATGAACACATTTATTACATTATTTATAAAAAAATGTTCAAAAGTAGAGATAAAAAACAATCTATATGTTGACCTACTGGCACATTCTTAGTTACTTTTTTTAAAAGGGGCCATGCAGGTTAAGACAGCTTTTTTTTTTGAAATCATCATTTAAACACTTTGTTTTTATTTGGATTATAATTGTTTCATATTAAAATATGCTTGATGATCTGAATGATTTACGTATGACAAGTACGCAAAAAATAATTAGCAAATACATTTTCACAGTACTGTAAATACCAGCGGCAGGTGGTCAGGGTCAGCAAAGTCTTCTCTGCTGGCCTAAACACTATCAGAAACACTGACCTACATTTACAACCTAAATTCTAATATTTGTTCCATGAAATTGTATTAATCTATTCCCAACAGTTTATTCTCTTTATTTTGTAGTGTTTCTCTTGGCTGCACTGCTTCCAGTACTTGTATGTGGATGTTAGATTTTTTGTCCAATCAGATTTCAGCCTCTATGTGCTGCCATGTCAATCTAATCTGCCCAGAGCCTTCAAAGTCTGTACTGCTGGCCCTTTCACCATAGAGAATATTAGCAATGGGTCCGTTTCTCTAACCATTCAGATTTCAAATTCGCCTTACAGCACCAGCTAGCTGGCACAGAATATAGTCAGCATTTTTCCATCCTCTGATTGGTTGGTCAGAGGGAAACTGTTACAGCTAAGTTCGACTAGCAAAACACGTCTGTAGCGTGCTGCACACAATAATACATCTGAGTTCGACTTTTTTATGCCAACGGAGAAGGATAAACTGATTTGGTCTTAGACATACTTAAAAATACATATTCAAGATAAGCTAAACATCATGAAGAGAGGTTGGACAACCCCGAAGCTAGCCAGCTTGCCTCAGCCCAGGAAAGGGCTGGTTTGCCACATCCAGACCAGTCAATACCACTGGCTTCCAGCCTCTGAGGAGCGTTGCAAATTATGAGTATACATCTCTGGTGAGTAGGTTGTATTTTATAAAATGTTTATGTTTTTGTCATGTTATTAGACAAATATTGATTCTGAACTGCTCCAGAGGTTTGTAGTCCCCACTGAAGGCCCAGGTACCAAATGCATGGCTCGCCACTGGTAAATACACATTCAGTGTTCCATTCAGGCCTGGGGTGCAGTCAGCGTTCCAATTCATCGAAAAGGTGTTCAGTAGGGATGAGTTTAGAGCTCTATAAAAGGCCACTCAAAATCTTCCTCTCCAAAGCATGTAAACCAGATCTTCGAGCTCACTAAGTTAATGCAAAATTGTATTATAGCGCATGTTTATATACACATACATATATATATATATATATATACACTGGCAATCAAGATTAGAGAACAATTTATAAACAATTCTGAAATAATGTCATCTTCACTGCTCAACAGTTAAAGGAGTTTTTGTCCTGTCTATACCATGCTACCAGAACAACTTTTCCACAAATTAACTAAGGCATTTAAAAATAAAAACATTATTTTGCAGAAAACACACTGATCAAAATTAGAGAACACTTTCAGATACCTCCCAGTTATTGGTGTTAATCTGGCACCTGATGCTAATTTCCTTGATTATCTGTCAACCCCTATTTAACTGGCAGCCTAACTTCCAGTTTCACTGATTCTGCAAGATGGTGGGCCGTTCTAAAGTGATTGAAAGCCTCCGGCAGCAGGTTGTCCAGATGAAGGCCAAAGAGATGACCCTATCAGCCATAGCAAGACAAGTTGGTCGTTCCAAATCTGTGATTTCAAGAATATTGACTCTTTACAACATCACAAACTCATTCAAGTCCGCCAAGAAGGCTGGTCGTCCACGGAAGACAAATACAAGAGAGGACAGGATACTGCGGAGGATCTCAATGGGCAATCGTTTCCACACTGCAGCAGGAATTGCTTACCAGTTCAGCGCTGAACAGGGTAAGGATCTGTCTCGTCATACAGTGTCTCAACGTTTAAGAGCTTTTGGACTGAAAGCCCACTCTGCAGTGACCAAACCTCTCATTAGCAGAAAGAATCAAAAGGCTAGACTAAGCATGTTGTGTGGACAGAGGAGAACTGGTCCAAAATTCACTTTAGTGATGAGAGCTAGTTTAATTTATTTGGGTCCGATGGGAAACATTATGTTCGGCGACAAACTGGAGAAAGACTGAACCCAAAGTGTGTAAAGAATTCAGTGAAAAGTGGAGGAGGAAGTGTCAGGGTTTGGGGCATGTTTTCTGCAGCAGGAGTTGGGCCTCTTATACAGCTACATGGCAGAGTGAATGCAAATGTTTATCAGAACCTTCTTCAACAACATATGGTTCCTTCCCTGCGTTCATCACCCAATCAGCCTGCAGTGTTCATGCAGGTCAACGCTCCATGTCACACAGCAAAACGGGTAAAGCAGTTCCTTGAAACTGAAAACATTGAAATAATGACATGGCCTGCCCAGAGTCCTGATCTCAACCCAATAGAGAACCTCTGGAAAATCCTTGGTGACAAAGTTATGGCCAAGAAACCCACTACAGTCACTGAAATGTGGAGGAGACTGGAAGAAGAGTGGACCAAAATCACACCAGAGCAGTGTGAGAGACTAGTGCTGTTCTGTGGCCACAGATGTACTGGAGTCATTCAGAGCAGAGGCCTGTACACTTCCTACTAATTGCTGACTGTTGTAACCTTCAGAAAATTTTGTTGTAATCTTTTTCCATGCTACAGTCATTCTTGTTCTCTAATTTTGATCAGTGTGGTTTTCTGCAAAATAATGTTTTTTTTTTTTTAAATGTCAAAGCTAATTTGTGGAAAAGTTGTTCTGGTAGCATAGTATTCACAGGACAAAAACTCCTTCAACTGTTGAGCAGTGAAGACGACATTATTTCAGAATTGTTTAATTGTTTATAAATTGTTCTCTAATTTTGATCGCCAGTGTGAGATATATATATATATATATATATATACACACACACACACACACACACACACACACACACACACACACACACACACACACACACACACACACACACACACATACACACACGCGCGTTTAACTGCTTAAAGTTTAGGTGCCCTTAGATGATTTTCGAGTTGAGCCATAGTCAAAGTCATTCATAGCCCCAAGGAGAGAATTGAGACCATTTCTGAGATGAAATGACATTTCGTTTTAAACCCTCTTGGTATAAATCACATATAAAGCTTATATAATATGAATTACCTCAGAGGAAAATAGACTTTCATTTAAATGCAAGACAACAGGCCTGTCTACTCTCACAGACTGCCACCAGCCTAAAAATCAAGCCTCAGTTCAGTCACAAACAAAAAAAAACTGCATAGCAACTTGCTATTCAGGAACCTTTTACTCTGAAAGACTTACATACTGGGTTTCCTCTCCTTACTAACCACAGTGAATGGGAATTGTTTTTAAAGAGGGTTTGTTCTCATTTGTTTGGTGGGAAGTGTGGGTTCTCCAGGCTTCAGGACCCATTCACACTCTGTATTAGCATGCATGCTGGGTAATCAGATAAGTGCGTAGCTTTAGTATTATGAATGATTCTTTACTGACCACTTGTAATAATAATCAATATTTTTAATTTCATGTATTACTTCAAATAACATCAAAATGTATGTAGAAATTATCAAAAATAATAGTTTATCCCATTGTCTCTGTGTTGTAAGTGTATTACAAACACTGCCTTATAGAATTTATTCTGAATTCTCAATTATTTTATTAACACTAGCCTACACCAAAGTAAGTAATGGCTAGGAATGAAAAAGTGGCAGGCTCAATGAGAATAACAATCATTCATATAAATGTAACTCCACCCATTTACCAAATCTTACCTAATCTTCTTTTTCTTCTTTCGGCTTCTCCCATTATCGGTCGCCACAGCGGATCATCCATCTCCATAACCCCCTGTCGTCTACATCTGCCTCTTTTAACTCAACCACCTGCATGTCTTCCCTCACCACATCCATAAACCTCCTCTTTGGCCTTCCTCTTTTCCTCCCTCCTGGTGGCTCCATCCTCAGCATTCTCCCACCGATATACCCCATGTCCCTTTTCTGCACATGTCCAAACCATCTCAATAGTGCCTCCCTCACCATGTCTCTAAAATGTACCAAATCTTACCTAATACGCCTCTAAATTTTAAGTTAGAGGTTTGACACTGGAAAATGAGTCTTCATTTTAACACAGCATCATATAAAAAATAAATAAATACATAAATACATAAATAAATAAATACCACAGAGAGTTTAGTTAGGGGTTCCAGACAAGGATAATGGTCATTTCAACAAAATCAAACTATCTTGCTCCCACTCATTTGAAATTCTTCTGACTTCAGCAGTTTAAATTGGTGCATCTTTTCTTATTTTGTTAAACCTTTAGAGCATGATTAACGATGTCCAGAATAGTCATTGCCTAAAGTGGGTGGCATGAAAAGTACTTCTCCAGACCTTGGTGGCTTACTGGGCTGTGAACCACCAAACCCAGGATTATTTTGAGAGGTGCAAGTCTTGAGATATCATTTGATGCCAATGACAATAATTTTTAAGTGCCTGGTGTTGCTTTTCTTTCCATAATGGAAACAGATCTTTGCAGGTTCTTTTAGTTGAAATGTGGAACCTCATATGGCTATTCCAGATTGCTCATAAAATAACTTCTGAGCTCAGAGGAGAACATATACAGCTCACATTCTATAGTAAATCAAAATAATCTAATGCAGTACTGAAAAGTTTAAAGCTCCTAGGAGAAATTAAATCCACAGCCTTTCCTGGACTGGTAATACAAATAGGGCCTAAGCATAGACCTGATCATCTCAACACTTTTTAGTTGTATAACTCTGATTTGATTTCGAAGATGAATTTTCAGCTTTGTACAAATCATGAGAACAATAACGGTAGAATAGTTGTGTGACAATAATTGTGTAGCCCATCTATGTACGATTTAATAAAGGTACAGAATGAAAATCTCATTCATATACAAAACTATAAGATACAAATGTTTTATTTTTATTATTATTATTTTATTTTATTATTATTTTATTACTGTAAAATTTAGTGTATCCATTTCTTGTTTATACATTTTTATTTATTATAAATTTATACAAAATTTTCATTTGAAATGCAATTTTACGCAATAAAATTGTTTAAAGTGCAAAATAACATGAAATGTACAGTCACACTACCATTTTTTTTTGTAGTGTCCAAGTGAAATTCCTTCGTTCTTAAACATCTTACAGTATAATGTATTCCAACCACTTACTTTAAAACCAAACATTCATCATTGTCTTCATTGAAGATTGCTGCAGGGACTATTTTGGTGGTCTTGCTCTAGTTCCTATTAAAAGTGTAACCACAACTCTCCACATGGCCTAAGGTAGAACCATCAACATAAGTCACGTAGCTAAATCAAGCTGTCATTGAACATCTGAATAACTTACAACTGAAATATAATCTGTTTCCCGTTGCTTACGGTGGTGTCAGCTTCTCAGTTTCCTATAAAAAACATGGTATTGTGGTCTTGTAACTGCACAAGATTGTCCATGTGGTTGACATCTATTGTCTCAGCTGTGCATGAAGGGTAAAACTGTAGATATTCATTCTATTACAACCAACAGACAGTAAAAAATGAGCTACTATGCTACAATTACTACTGAAGAGTTCATCATGAATGTGCAGCTGTTATACATTTCATCATGTGTCAGAATTGATGAGCAGTTAGTTTCGACTTGCAGGCACCTTGAAATGATTTTCTGGTAAAATTAGAACAGGTCATTAACAGCCGCGCATTTAGTAGTAGTTAAAGCTGTCATTGATGTTTGCAGTGCAAAATGTTTATAAAAAAAGGTTTATTTCTGTTCGTTAATTTATATGGAGATCAATAGATCCAAAATTCTGCCTGTTTTAAAATCATACAGAGAGATAAAAGTGTGTTAAGCTTGCGTTCATTTGAATAAATGTAATAAATAGTTATTTGAGAAAGAAAGAAAAGGAGAGAGAGAGCAAAGATTCTGCGTCTTTTATGCAAGCAAAGAATTACATCCATCTGTGCCCCATATATAGTAATAATGACGCTGCTGGTGTTAACTCCTTGTGCCATTTTCACTATATAGAGCAATAGTTTGATTGACTGGAATAATGGCACAGCTGTGATTCAACTATAGGCACAGACCACAAGGTAATACTGCTCATGAAATATTGCTTTTATAAAAGTTTTACTAACAAGAAATGACTCTGTAGAAACACAATATTTGTTTGCAAGCTGCCACTCTTGAGCGAGGCCCTTGACCCTTTGTGCTCCAGGGGTGCTGTATCATGGCTGACCCCAGCTTCCAAACAAGAAAAGGCTAAAAAAAATACAAATAAATGGAAACATGATACAAAAATCACCCAGGGCTCTTTACTGTGATACACCATGAAGACACTCTTGTCTGGCCTCAACATTTCAGACTGTCAACCATCTTCAAATCAATTATGCATTCTTTTTGTAAAGACGTAAATGATCTTCCACCATGTCAGCCCCAGGTCCCTTCACTGTTGATTCAGCGGTAAAAGCCCTGATCACAATACATCAGAGATCAGCAGTGAGCCCCATGAAGCGTGCTATCTTCTAAAGCGGCCTACACCACAAAATCACTTCAGATAAGGATCCACAATGAGTCTTTTCAAATTCAGTGTTTCTATTGAACCTCATGAGGCATTACTTCCTATTTCAAGATAACATCATAAAAAGTTTATACAGTTGAGCTTTATACCTAGATCTCGAGTATAATCTTAAATTTGCTTTTTTAAATTGCCTTGAATCTTTCACCTATTAACATTCCCTGCCAATTCAAACCAAAGTTTGAAGTTTATTTACTAATTTCAAATAATTAATGGTAATTAATATATATTTTTTTAGTAACAGCACACAGCTGTTTCAGTTAAATTTTTGGTTAACAAACAATAGCACAAAACAGTTTTTTATA